>NC_089842.1:185291094-185611094 GCF_035609145.1 Eleutherodactylus coqui
TATGAGAAGGGCATTTAGTTGCTTAGTGGTTACTTGAGGTTCCTTTATGACCTCAAATACTATTATACACCTTGCTCTTGGCATGATCTTTGTTGGTAGACCATTCCTGAGAAGGGTAAAAATAGTCTTGAATTTTCTCTATTTGTAGTCAACTTGTCTGACTGTGGATTTGTGGAGTTGGTTTTGAAACCTTTTGCAGCCTGAGCAGCAGGTGAGTGTAAAGCTGTTTTTTTTCTTTTTTTCCAGTAGAAAAGTGGTGCCTAACTGCTTCTCACCAGGTCTGCTGAACCAGTGAAAACCAGTATTGGGGGTCCTCTTAACCTGCTGAAGAGCAGGCAGCTTAGGGTCCCCCTAAAAATAGGAGGAATGTAGGGCCTGGAGCTGGTGCTTCCTTTGCACCATGGTTAATCTAGCCTTGCTGATGAGCAACAATAACTCTTCTTCTGAGGTCCTCAGAAATCTGTTTTGCTTGTGCCATGATACACTTCCACAAACGTGTTGTGAAGATCAGACTGTTAGGCTGGCTACCCGTGTCAGCTGCCCGCTTGCTATTCGGAGCAGACGCAGGTGTCGCTTTGCTCCTCCTATATGAATAGCCTTTAGCCCTTTACTTTCTATCAGCACTGCAGGAGCTTATCCTCCCCAGTGTTGTGTACTTTCCATTAGCACTGCAGGAGTAAAACCTCCCCAGTGCTCTCAGCCCAGCCGCAGGGTAATTAGCTATTACCCTCCTATTTAGCTGAGCTGGGGATCCTCCTTCTTGCCCAAGTATTGGTGTGTGTTTGTCTGTCACTCACACCCAGCAAAGGCCTCCTGACTTCAGCGTCTTCCCTGATTCCTGGACTCTTACTTGGTTTCTGTTTGCACTTTGCCTGTCCTGACACCAGACCAGATTCTGTTCATAGCTCAGACTGTTCACGGTGCTTTGGGTCAGCTGCCAATCACACTTGGACTACTCCAGGAGGTAGTGGCCTGCTTGGTTAAAGGGTGAATACCAGGGAACCGTTGGGACAACGCCTTAATGTTTAGCCCAAAGCCAAACCGGTTGGTTGGCACAGTAGGTCAACACTCACTGTCAGTAACACTGACTTTAATAGCTCCCTGAAAATCTGATGTAGATTAGGTCAAATATAAGAAGAAATATGAAAAATTCTGAAGCGTTCACAAACTTTCAAGCACCACTCTATATATCTATCTCAAATCTGTCTATATCTGATATCTCTTCAATATCTATCTATCTATCTATCTATCTATCTATCTATCTATCTATTTTATGTCCATACAGTGCACAAAGGCGCCATGCCTCAATACGGAGGCAATATGGTGTCCTAATAAAACTGCAACTACACTTATAGAAATTGCAAGAACCAATTACACCTCTCCAGGTAAAGATGGAAGAACCCCTGTCCCTTACTAATCAGGGGAAGTAGGGCACCCCTGCCTAAAAGCGAGGTGATCGTCCCAATAAGGAAAGCCCCACTGTCTTCATCTGGGACCTGGCTATCCCTGATTAGGAACCTGGAGAGATGCACAAAACACACGTAGGACACGACACTGTTCACACACACTGAACCCAGAACAGGACAGTTCACACCGCATGTCTGGCCACCTGCACAGACATACAGAACACGTCACTGTTCACACCAACACACAAGGTAATGCAAACCACATAGAACAGAACTGCGCATAAACCACATGTCTGGCCACTTGTAACAACTGTGGATATAGAACCACTGTGTCTACCTACCGAAGAGTGATGATCCCATCCAGCATGGCTGACAGCCAACCCTAGTGTGGGAGGTAAGATACCAGATGTACAAAACCTGTATACACTGTTGACTTCCGGCTAACATTTAGTGATGGCACTTTTTTGTCAAAAAGAACACAGCAAAAAATTCCACTAAAAACGCAACTTCCCCTTGTACCCCTACTAGTAAGGACTGACTGTTGTATACAATGGCCTCCCCAGACCATCGCACCAGCTGAATGTGCAACTTCATAGCAAAGGCATGATTGAGGTCTCCAGACACAAACGCGGCTGTTGTCAGTGCCCAAACTAAAGCTGGATTTGTTGCTAAAGACAATCCAGTTCCACTCTATATCAGTCCAGTTTCATCATTCCTGACACTTCTCGAAACGGAGGCAACAGTGGATGGGTGTTGAAGGCAGCACACATAATGTGTGCCTTGTCCTTCAGTCAAGTACTGGGACATGGTTCAGACAGATACAGAAGCCTGTAAGGATGGCAGTCTCAGTCTCTGAATGGTGGACAGTGAATTAATTGGAGCTGCTTGTGGGATGATTAGACATTCTTCTCTACTGGTGATCTGTCTAGGGCATTCTGAGCCCAGTCGCCTTCTGTACATGCCTTTACACATCCATTGGTTCCCAACACCTCATAACAGTCTGGCTAGACTGGCCCAAGTGGGAGGCCATTAATTCGATAGGACCATCCAGCTTCTCACATTTCAATAATGTGCCCCCTCTTAAACTCTGTTAATGCAGCACTTCTAAAGCACTGATTGCCACTTTCCCTTTCTAAGCTAAACACCCCAGGGGGTCCCTGCAATTTACACCTGGCTGGAGTAGACAAGAAGCAGGTCCTCATATAAAATAATTTACCAAGCAGTTCCAGTAAGTGCATTGTGTCCTGAACTTTTGCATCACTCACATTACACTAAAGTTGATGAAAATACACAATTTCAACCAAAACACTTGCTAGACTGGTGAAATTTGACAATGAATGATTATTCCAACAGAGCAATGACAAACCACCATCATTTGGAAAGAAGTCAACAATGTTTGAAATTTTATGCCCATGAACAATATTTCTTTAAAATAAAATTAGCAAAAAGATCTATTGTCCGTTGCCTGGTGTCATTTGTGACAATGAGGGATTAGTCATGTCTTGAGTCCGCCATATTTCCTCCATTAGATGGGTGAAAAGACATCCAAATTTTCTCATTCAGGCCATAGCTTTAGTAAAAAACTGGATATACAAGCCTTTCATTGAAGTAGTGCAGCAGTAATATTCACACAGTTGTTACAGGCATCACTATGCTGTCTGGCGTAAATTATGCAGAAATCTGCCTACAATGAAAAAAGTGACACTTCCAAAAGGGTTTTTCCAATTTTATTGTGACTGTTGGGTGGTTAAGGGATGTACTTAGCTGATCAGTAAACTGGTCAGTTCTGCCTCTCATTAACAACCCTAAACGTACATAATAAATAAATTGGTTGCTCTATATTTTGCTAAATATTTATAAAAATTTTCATACCGTGGATATAATGATTACTAATGTTCTGAGATTATATTGTTAGGAAACGTTTTTGACCACTTATGGGGATGATCCACAATGTTGGACCACTAAATCGTAGTGGCACATGACTGCATTGTGGTTCTTTTTAAGTTCCAAGTTGTACAAAACTGTAATACAGCACCAAATTCTCATTACTGAACCAGTCATAGGAGGCAATACTCAATACTGGACCAATATTCTACACTAAACAGATACTTTATTAGATATAGTCATCTGTGCATCGGCCTTCAGAACTGCAACAATTTGTTGTGCAATAGATTCCAATACTCTGCCGGAATATTGGTCCACATGCAAATTAGTTGATGATACTGACATGCTTTGATCAGCTGGCAGTAAGGGGTCATCGATTCATGCTGCTTGTACCCAAATCAGACCCTTCAATCAGCATGGTGCAACAGCATTCTGGGTTCATCGAACCAGGTGATATTTTTCCACTTGCTCAGTGATCCCATTTTTGCCCTCTTGTCCCAACCGAGTCTTGCCTTTCTTCTTTTCTTAGATGGCAGTGGCTCTGGAACTGGTTGTCTGCTATTATAGAAAAAACAAGTTGCGTCTTCGGACACATTAGTTGGAGCACCAGCATTGTATTAGGCTGCAATTTACTAGACTATAATGCATATCTATCAAAACTATTCTTGACATATTTCTCCGACCCTCTTCATCGATGAGATGTATACGTCCACAGGCTCCTTTTTCAGGTGAAAGTTTTTCCTCAATTACATCTTTTTCGGTGTCAGGAATCAAACCTTCTGCTATCTATTCGGTGGCTCTCACTACTGAGCCATCCAATCTGTGGACAGTACCCTTGCATTACTATCAGCCTTGTTCCATGATCCTGGTTAGTTCCTACCTCCTGGTCCTGACCCCACCTCTGTCCCTAATTAGGCTCATTATAAATGCCTCACCCTGCCACTGCACCAGTGCGTGATTAATCTGCTTCACAGCACTGTTTGATCTCTCTCTGTGTTGCCTGCTCCTCCACTATTCCTGCAAGATCTCCTGATACTGACTTCTGCTTCCTCTATGACTACGCTACCCACCTCGTCCGTCTGTACTGCAAACTAAGGGCTCCCATTGCTGACTTCTGGCTTCCTTTCTGACTCCGCCACAGGCCTCATCCCTCTGTGCTGTAAACCGAGACCTCCCATTGCTGACTTCTGGCTTCCTCTCTGACTACACTACAGGCCTTATCTCTCTGTGCTGTAAACCGAGACCTCCGGTTGCTGACTTCTGGTTAATCCTCGACTACTCTCCGAACCTGCAGCCATTACACCTGACACTCCAGCCTCATGCCCATGAGTGTATGGAGTGCTGGCAGCAGTTAGTCTAGAACTTTTGACTAGACCTTGTTGGAAATTGCTCAGCTCACCCAGTTTTCCCATTTTAATGAGCATTCACACTGAAACTGATCTACAGAAAACCTGAACTTTGTCTAATTGCTCTACAGGGAATCATGAAACCCTTCACAGTTATCGACAATTAAAATGCTAAACTTTATTAAGCTTGATTAAAATAATTACTGGGCCAACAAAAGCAGACAAACAGAAAAAGAGACCCCAAGCATATATCCCTCACAGCTCACTATATTGATTGGAGCCGGATAGGTCACTATTAGAGATGAGCGAGCACCAAAATGCTCGGGTGCTCGTTACTCGGGACGAAATTATCGCGATGCTTGAGGGTTCGTTTCGAGTAACGAACCCCATTGAAGTCAATGGGCGACCCGAGCATTTTTGTATATCGCCGATGCTCGCTAAGGTTTTCATTTGTGAAAATCTGGGCAATTCAAGAAAGTGATGGGAACGACACAGAAACGGATAGGGCAGGCGAGGGGCTACATGTTGGGCTGCATCTCAAGTTCCCAGGTCCCACTATTAAGCCACAATAGTGGCAAGAGTGGGCCCCCCCCACCCAACAACTTTTACTTGTGAAAAGCCCTCATTAGCAATGCATACCTTAGCTAAGCACCACACTACCTCCAACAAAGCAAAATCACTGCCTGCATGACACTCCGCTGCCACTTCTCCTGGGTTACATGCTGCCCAACCCCAACCCCCCCCCCCCCCCCGCACGACCCAGTGTCCACAGCGCACACCAAAGTGTCCCTGCGCAGCCTTCAGCTGCACTCATGCCACACGCTGGCCTCATAGCCACACCACCCTCATGTCTATTTATAAGTGCGTCTGCCATGAAGAGGAACCGCAGGCACACACTGCAGAGGGTTGGCACGGCTAGGCAGTGACCCTCTTTAAAAGGGGCGGGGCGATAGCCCACAATGCTGTACAGAAGCAATGAGAAATATAATCCTGTGCCACCGCCATCAGGAGCTGCACACGTGGGCATAGCAATGGGGAACCTATGTGCCACACACTATTCATTCCGTCAAGGTGTCTGCATGCCCCAGTCAGACCGCGTTTTTTTATAAATAGTCACAGGCAGGTACAACTCCGCAATGGGAATTCCGTGTGCACCCACAGCATGGGTGGCTCCCTGGAACCCACCGGCTGTACATAAATGTATCCCATTGCAGTGCCCATCACAGCTGAGGTAACGTCCGATTAAATGCAGGTGGGCTTCGGCCCACACTGCATGCCCCAGTCAGACTGGGGTTCTTTAGAAGTGGACACATGCAGTTACAACTCCCTGTGGACCCACAGCATGGGTGGGTGCCAGGAAGCCACCGGCGGTACATAAATATATCCCATTGCATTGCCCATCACAGCTGAGGTAATCTCATGTTAATGCAGGTGGGCTTCGGCCCACACTGCATGCCCCAGTCAGACTGGGGTTCTTTAGAAGTGGACACATGCAGTTATAACTCCCTGTGGACCCACAGCATTGGTGGGTGCCAGGAAGCCACTGGCGGTACATAAATGTATCCCATTGCATTGCCCATCACAGCTGAGGTAATGTCATGTTAAATGCAGGTGGGCTTCGGCCCACACTGCATGCCCCAGTCAGACTGGGATTCTTTAGAAGTAGACACATGCAGTTACAACCCCCTGTGGACCCACAGCATGGGTGGCTCCCTGGAACCCACCGGCGGTACATAAATATATCCCATTGCAGTGCCCAGCACAGCTGATGTAACGTCAGCTTTAATGCAGGTGGGCAAAAAATTAATTGGATTACACTGTAGGCGAGGGCCCCAAAAAATTGGTGTACCAACAGTACTAATGTACGTCAGAAAAATTCCCCATGCCCAACCAAGAGGGCAGGTGAAACCCATTAATCGCTTTGGTTAATGTGGCTTAATTTGTAACTAGGCCTGGAGGCAGCCCAGTTAAAATAAAAATTGGTTCAGGTGAAAGTTTCAACGCTTTAATGATCATTGAAACGTATAAAAATTGTTTACAAAAATTATATGACTGAGCCTTGTGGGCCTAAGAAAAATTGCCTGTTCGGCGTGATTACGTCAGGTTTCAGGAGGAGGAGCAGGAGGAGGAGGATGAATATTATACACAGATTGATGAAGCTAAAAGGTCCACGTTTTTGATGGTGATAGAGAACAATGCTTCCATCCGCGGGTGCAGCCTACGTATTGTTTAGGTATCGCTGCTGTCCGCTGGTGGAGAAGAGAAGTCTGGTGAAATCCAGGCTTTGTTCATCTTGATGAGTGTAAGCCTGTCGGCACTGTCGGTTGACAGGCGGGTACGCTTATCTGTGATGATTCCCCCAGCCGCACTAAACACTCTCTCTGACAAGGCGCTAGCCGCAGGACAAGCAAGCACCTCCAGGGCATACAGCGCGAGTTCAGGCCACGTGTCCAGCTTCGACACCCAGTAGTTGTAGGGGGCAGAGGCGTCACGGAGGACGGTCGTGCGATCGGCTACGTACTCCCTCACCATCCTTTTACAGTGCTCCCGCCGACTCAGCCTTGACTGGGGAGCGGTGACACAGTCTTGCTGGGGAGCCAGAAAGCTGTCAAAGGCCTTAGAGAGTGTTCCCCTGCCTGTGCTGTACATGCTGTCTGATCTCTGCGCCTCCCCTGCTACCTGGCCCTCGGAACTGCGCCTTCGGATGGGAATTTTACCATCAGTTTGTCCGCCAGGGTCCTGTGGTATAGCATCACTCGAACCCCTTTCCTCTTCAGGTATGAGAGTGGAAAGGTTCTCCTTATACCGTGGGTCGAGCAGTGTGTACACCCAGTAATCCGTAGTGGCCAGAATGCGTGTAACGCGAGGGTCACAAGAAAGGCATCCTAACATGAAGTCAGCCATGTGTGCCAGGGTACCTGTACGCAACACATGGCTGTCCTCACTAGGAAGATCACTTTCAGGATCCTCCTCCTCCTCCTCCTCAGTCCATACACGCTGAAAGGATGACAGGCAAGCAGCATGGGTACCCTCAGCAGTGGGCCAAGCTGTCTCTTCCCCCTCCTCCTCCTCCTCCTCCTCAACGCGCTGAGATATAGACAGGAGTGTGCTCTGACTATCCAGCGACATACTGTCTTCCCCCGCCTCTGTTTCCGAGCGCAAAGCGTCTGCCTTTATGCTTTGCAGGGAACTTCTCAAGAGACATAGCAGAGGAATGGTGACGCTAATGATTGCAGCATCGCCGCTCACCATCTGGGTAGACTCCTCAAAGTTTCCAAGGACCTGGCAGATGTCTGCCAACCAGGCCCACTCTTCTGTAAAGAATTGAGGAGGCTGACTCCCACTGCGCCGCCCATGTTGGAGTTGGTATTCCACTATAGCTCTATGCTGCTCATAGAGCCTGGCCAACATGTGGAGCGTAGAGTTCCACCGTGTGGGCACGTCGCACAGCAGTCGGTGCACTGGCAGATGAAACCGATGTTGCAGGGTGCGCAGGGTGGCAGCGTCCGTGTGGGACTTGCGGAAATGTGCGCAGAGCCGGCGCACTTTTCCGAGCAGGTCTGACAAGCGTGGGTAGCTTTTCAGAAAGCGCTGAACCACCAAATTAAAGACGTGGGCCAGGCATGGCACGTGCGTGAGGCTGCCGAGCTGCAGAGCCGCCACCAGGTTACGGCCGTTGTCACACACGACCATGCCCCGTTGGAGGCTCAGCGGCGCAAGCCAGCGGTCGGTCTGCTCTGTCAGACCCTGCAGCAGTTCGTGGGCCGTGTGCTTCTTCTCTCCTAAGCTGAGTAGTTTCAGCACGGCCTGCTGACGCTTACTCACCGCTGTGCTGCCAGCCGCGCGACACCGACTGCTAGCGATGTGCTGCTGCTGACACATCCTGATTGCGAGACAGAGGTTGCGTAGGAGGAGGAGGGTGGTTTAGTGGAGGAAGCATACACCGCCGCAGATACCACCACCGAGCTGGGGCCCGCAATTCTGGGGGTGGGTAGGACGTGAGCGGTCCCAGGCTCTGACTCTGTCCCAGCCTCCACTAAATTCACCCAATGTGCCGTCAGGGAGATATAGTGGCCCTGCCTGCCTGTGCTTGTCCACGTGTCCGTTGTTAAGTGGACCTTGCCAGTAACCACGTTGGTGAGGGCGCGTACAATGTTGCGGCAGACGTGGTCGTGCAGGGCTGGGACGGCACATCGGGAAAAGTAGTGGCGACTGGGAACTGAGTATTGCGGGGCCGCCGCCGCCATTATACCTTTGAAAGGTTCCGTTTCCACAACCCTATACGGCAGCATCTCCAGGCTGATAAATTTGGCTATGTGCATGTTAACGCTTGAGAGTGCGGGTGCGTGGCGGTGTACTTGCGCTTGCGCTCCAACACTTGCGCTAGCGACGGCTGGACGGTGCGCTGAGATACATTGGTGGATGGGGCCGAGCACAGCGGAGGTGAGGGTGTGGGTGCAGGCCAGGAGATGGTAGTGCCTGTGTCCTGAGAGGGGGGTTGGATCTCAGTGGCAGGTTGGGGCACAGGGGGAGAGGCAGCGGTGCAAACCGGAGGCGGTGAACGGCCTTCGTCCCACCTTGTGGGGTGCTTGGCCATCATATGTCTGCGCATGCTAGTGGTGGTGGCGCCCTGGCTGATCTTGGCGCGACAAAGGTTGCACACCACTGTTCGTCGGTTGTCTGCACTCTCAGTAAAAAACTGCCAGACCTTTGAGCACCTCGGCCTCTGCAGGGTGGCATGGCACAAGGGGGCGCTTTGGGAAACAGTTGGTGGATTATTCGGTCTGGCCCTGCCTCTACCCCTGGCCACCGCACTGCCTCTTCCAACCTGCCCTGCTGCTGCACTTGCCTCCCCCTCTGAAGACCTGTCCTCAGTAGGCGTAGCAAACCAGGTGGGGTCAGTCACCTCATCGTCCTGCTGCTCTTCCTCCGAATCCTCTGTGCGCTCCTCCCTCGGACTTACTCCAATTACTACTACCTGAGTGATAGACAACTGTGTCTCATCGTCATCGTCCTCCTCACCCACTGAAAGCTCTTGAGACAGTTGCCGGAAGTCCCCAGCCTCATCCCCCGGCCCCCGGGAACTTTCCAAAGGTTGGGCATCGGTCACGACAAACTCCTCCGGTGGGAGAGGAACCATTGCTGGCCATTCTGGGCAGGGGCCCGGGAATAGTTCCTGGGAGTCTGCCTGCTCCTCAGAATGTGTCATTGTAATGGAGTGAGGAGGCTGGGAGGAAGGAGGAGCAGCAGCCAGAGGATTCAGAGTTGCAGCAGTGGACGGCGCAGAACTCTGGGTGGTCGATAGATTGCTGGATGCACTTTCTGCCATCCACGACAGGACCTGCTCACACTGCTCATTTTCTAATAAAGGTCTACCGCGTGGACCCATTAATTGTGAGATGAATGTGGGGACACCAGAAACGTGCCTCTCTTCTAATCCCGCAGCAGTCGGCTGCGATATACCTGGATCAGGAGCTTGGCCTGTGCCCACACCCTGACTTGGGCCTCCGCGTCCTCGGCCGCGTCCACGTTCTCTAGGCCTACCCCTACCCCTCAGCATGGTGTATTACCAGTAGTGCAGAAACAGAACGCTGTAATTAAATGTGCCGCTTATTGGCCTGTGGTTGGAGGCTGACTTCGCTTACGGAACGCACAGCAGAGGCAGGAAAGAATTTTGCGCAAGCCTGCTGTAACACTTAGCTGGCTGCGTATGAATTAGGACAAGTACCCCCAGCAGAGACCCAGTACACTTGTGGACAGGAATACAGCGGTGATGTAAGAGGCAACACAGAGGCAGGAAAGAATTTTGCGCAAGCCTGCTGTAACACTTAGCTGGCTGCGTATGAGTTAGGACAACTACCCCCAGCAGAGACCCAGTACACTTGTGGACAGGAATACAGCGGTGATGTAAGAGGCAACACAGAGGCAGGAAAGAATTTTGCGCAAGCCTGCTGTAACACTTAGCTGGCTGCGTATGAATTAGGACAACTACCCCCAGCAGAGACCCAGTACACTGAGGACGGTCACAGGCAGCCCAAATAGATTTTTTTCCCCAAATGTTTTTGGAAAGGCCCACTGCCTATATACACTAAATAGGTCTTCTGTCCCTGCCTCACCACTACTGGCCCTGGACAATGTAAAATTACTGCAGGACGCAATGCTCTGCACGGCCGATATACAAAAAAAAAAAAAAAGTGCAACACTGCAAAAAGCAGCCTCCACACTACTGCACACGGTTAGATGTGGCCCTAAGAAGGACCGTTGGGGTTCCTGAAGCCTAAAATAACTCCTAACGCTCTCCCTATAGCAGCTCCGGCACCAGCAGCACTGTCCCTGAACTATGTCAGAATGCATCTGTGGCGAGCCGCGGGAGGGGCCGATTTATATACTCGGGTGACACCTGATCTCGGCAGCCACTCACTGCAGGGGGGTGGTATAGGGCTTGAACGTCGCAGGGGGAAGTTGTAATGCCTTCCCTGTCTTTCTATTGGCCAGAAAAGCGCGCTAAGGTCTCAGAGATGAAAGTTAAAGTAACTCGAACATCGCGTGGTACTCGTCACGGGTAACGAGCATCTCGAACACGCTAATACTCGAACGAGTATCAAGCTCGGACGAGTACGTTCGCTCATCTCTAGTCACTATCCGTATAGGGATATTGCTTGTATCCGCTTGCCTCATGCAGATTTTGTTGGCAACCAAAAGTCAATGTAGACTTTAGACTGTATTTATCCAGACAGAAGGGGTTGGTGTCTGATGTCCTCAACAACTCTGTTATTTGAAAAAATGAAGCAAGTCAGATAAATAGTAAAATTTCTTCTGGGAATTATAAAAGGGCAAGTGTCTCTAATAAAGTGGCTATTCAATGTATATTCATGAAATATCAGCAACACACAGAGGTATTACCACTCTATATAAGGTCTGAATTTTATGGAATCATAATACAGCATCTAGTGCCTCAGTGCCTTAAATGGGTATTTCTAACTCAACGATTCATGGCTGAGATGGAAAACCATGAGTGTTTCCCAAACACCTCGCTGGGTGTCAAGAAAATAGCCAAGGCGGCAACCTTACACTTTTTCCATAACTCTCCTTGAAATGAAGGGGATTTATGGATACAGTGTAACACAGCATGCTACACCTTTTTCATAACTCCTGTGTTACACAAACAGCATAGCTTGCTGAGCTACGCTGTTTGCGTAATGTCCATTCACTTCAGTGGAAGTTATGGAAACAGCGTAGGGCTACCGCTATGGCTGTTTCCGTAACAGCAAGCCAGGTGGTCGAGAAACATCACAGTTTCCCATCTTAGCCATGAAACGCTGAGATGGGAAAACTCCTTTAACTCTCAGTATTGGACTAATCATAATGTGGCAATTCCTAATACTGCACTAATGTTTTTATTTTCACGGTTCACAATGTTAGTATTGTTGCAAGTCTTGTTACATATCTTTAAGGCTGGGTTCCCACAGGGCGGAATGCCGCCGGAAATCTTGTGGTTTTGCCGCAGCGAAAAAACGTGAGATTTGGCCCAGCTTCAAAACCCGCAGCACTTAGCCACGAGTTTTGAAGCGGCTTGGCGGCATGCTTTTCCGTTGCGGACGGCGCTCCCATAGAGGAGAATGTGGCCGCAACAGAAAAAAAAAATAGACATGCTGCAGCCAGGGAATCCGCACTGCAGCGCCAGGTTCTGCTGGCTTTGCCGCGATGGATTGGCTGTCCCGTGTGGACAAGATTTTTGACAAATCTTGTCCACATGGCTGGCCAACTCCAGCATTAGTGTCCGCAGGTGGATTTGCCGCGGCAAAATTCCGGACGGAATTTTTGCGGCAAATCCACCCTGTGTGAACCTAGCCTTAGAATCACATTTAGTATTAGACCATTATTGGTAAAAAAAAACAGGATAGAACATTAAAATAATAAAAAAGTAAAAAATAATCTAGAAATTGTTTCATTCATGAAAAAAAAAAGTTTTTACCTAAGACACATACTTTTAGTTTGGTGTGGTACTCAGCTGTGTTTACTGATGTTTGCGTTGAGTGTCTATGAAGATGCTGCATTGTCTAGCAAAGGACTTGAAGCATCTAGCAGAGTGAGAAGATGCATGTACAAATGTCAGCTTGTGTACGCTTATGTATGTGTCCATGTCTTATCTAAGTATGGACAGCCAGCATGAAGTAAGGGGTTAATTGGCTTCCTTAAGCCAATCTAATTCCATCCCATTGTCACACTGAAGGCCACCATGTTTTAAATAGATACTATTGTCCCACCTAAAACCCATAAAATTGTCACTGGGGACAGATTTAACAGCCTCCAATTGAAACGGGGAGGGAGGGGGGTGGATTTGGTTTGTTCTGGTCTTTTTAATGCTCAACAAAAACCTTTTCAAGTTGTAGGACAATGGGAGATTTAAGGAAAGACTTCCCTGGGAGGACCTTCCAAAGATGGTCTTTTCCATATGTGACACAAGGTGGTCAACAGCTGAATTTCTCATTCCAGGTGACAGTTACAGGGTTACAGCCCTGTAGTAGAGTTAGAAAACAAGAGAAGATGCTACTTCTCTAACCTTATCTCCAAGGCTGCCCCCCCTCTGTGACCTTCTCATTCAAATGCACGCCTTCTGCATTTCAGCCTTTACATTAACAATTTGTCCTATTCACACTTGACTAAGCATCCTCCTAACGTACACTGCTTCACCTCCCACGTACATGGCCTGTATTACAGGACTGACATGTCTTTTTGTGGTCCTGGGAGACAGTTCTACAAGCACAATAAATTCCCTCATACTGGGATATAAACAAACAAATGCTATCTGCAACAATACATTATTTGTTTTACAGCATAGACATTGCGATCCTGGGGTTATACTGCTCACCATTTCACCAGTACTATGAAAAAAATATGCACACTATTATTTTCCAGCTCAGCAAAGCGTTATAAATAAAACAGGCATCGTTCAATGGTCATAATTAGTGATAAGTAAGCTTTTGAAAAGTTCAGTTTGGCCGGTTCACCAAACTTTAGCAAAAAGTGAAAGAGGCCTTAGTGTTGTACAGCAGTGCTCAGAAGAACTAGTGTTGAGCAAACCGGACTATTAGAACCTCATTTTGGGTAGAACTTTGCTAAAAACCAGATAAATATTTGTGCCAAACTGAAAGTTTAGCAATGTATGACCTGAAACATGGTTCTTTCGACTGGTTCATGCAACTCAAGTAATAACAATAAAAAAAATAGGCAATGATAATTCGAATGACTTACATGTATTTCCTTGTCCTAAAATAAACAAAATATGAATGCTGCTTAGAAGTTCCATTTAACTAATCAGCATATGATGGATGGATGTTCTCTTAACTAAGGAGCCGCAAAGGTCAAGTTAAAACCATACGAGAGCTATAAAGCTGTCTACACTCCATGTACCACCATATAATGCACATTATGGCACCGTATTATTGGGTTATTGTAATAACGCCTCCGACACAAGATTGGAGGACTGGACTTCACCTATAGCAGTCGTCTTTTCCAGGTATTAATGGTGTTTTCCAGTACTCAAATTCCTCCAGAACGTAGACTAGAGCCGAATCATTGAACAACCACAGTCCAAAGAGCAATAATATAAAGTATATATTAACACTAGTAGGTAATAAAAATGCAAGAATAGGAACTTACCTATAGATGTCAGGAACAGAATGGTGATGGTAATCAGATGATGGCACAAATGGATGATGATAATGATAGTGGTGATATCAGAAAATGGAGCAGATGGTGATGTAAACTGATAACACAAACTGACATAACTGACCCTAACGCAAGCTTTCCCTAGGTTTTATTCTATTCTATTCCTGATGCTGACCCTAACACCAGACAGTTCTGTCTCTAGGTATTCCTAAAAATATCCCTAATAGTAACCCTATTTGAAACATTGACTCTGGCAAACAATTAGAGTGCAGTAAGAAAACTAAATTAGAGCAAAGCTGAACTATGAAGTGAGACAAGACAGACACAAACAGGAAAAGGACAAGCAAAACAGAAAGTGCTAAGAAGCAAGGACTGCGGTAGAAATAAAACAGGAACAACACTACACTGACAAGGAATAGGATACTAGAAGCATACAAGGAATTCTGGATTTAAGCATATACAGCATACACTTTAATCAGCGACACGCTGCAGAAGCCAGGAATATTTAAAGAGAGTCTAGCCAATCAGGATCTTCTCTTCAAACAGGCCTGGGCTGCAGCAGTGTGGTCAGTTGACCCACTCTAATGGATCAGCTGTGAGACAGTTGCAACGACAAAATAGGAGACAGGAGATGACAAAACATGCCGGAGTATTCCTGTAGATTTTAACAGTTATTTTTCAATGTAAGTATGGGGCGGTAATACACATATGTGTATAAGGACGGACACCTGCATACAGTGTATATTTGCTGTGGAGTTTCCTCATCAAGTCCACAGCAGATACAAAGTAAAATGTGCAGTGAAATGGCAGGAAAAAGGCTCATGTGTTATATGCAGGGATTTTTTTTATTGTGGATTTGCTGCCGATTTCAGCCAAATTCAAATTTCAAATTCAAAGAAGCTTTATTGGTAGAACCAACTAAACATAAGCATAGCCAAAGCTGTAGATCTTGAAATGTATAATACCCGTCAATTTACTTACAGATATCTGCAATATTTAGAGATTTACTAAAACCACTACTTTCCAGGTACTGTATTACACTGCATATTTTCCATATGCAAATCCTATCTGAATAATCAAAAATAGTATGCAATGTATACATTTACCGTAAGGTTCAACTTTTGTAAAACTTCAATGATTCCATAAAAAATGAAAAATTGGCTATTCCAACAATTAGAGGTTTGTAAAGACTTTGGGGGAAATTTACTAATTTCAAATCCTGGTCCTTGTATAATTCCTCCCCAGTTGGCCATCCCCCTTCTTGAAAGACCCACCTACCTTTCATAAAAGAGACGACGTCAGGCAAAAAGCAAAAAAGTCAAAAATTTTACATAAGTGGGAGGCACATTTTCCAAGGTCAGATATTCTGCAATGTGCTGGTTACCTCTCTATACATAAACTAGTAAATATTAGGACATTATAGTACCAGTGTTTCTGGTAGCGCAATGCACCACACAGCTCTGCTTCATGCACGTCACACACACAAAGCACTGCTGCATACCTTGTTTATCCCATACAACAGGGATCAGAAGCAGCACAGCACAGGAGATGAAGGACCTGTGATGATGTCACTGTCATGCTCTGCCCCGATCACATGACGGTGACGCCCATCCCAAGTAAATGACTTACATGCTCCGCCTCAGATCACATAAAGGTGACATCATCAAAGGTCCTTCATTCCCAGTGGGGGAGTTACATGCTCCACCCCTTATCACATGATGGTGATGTCATCAAGGGTCCTGCATCCTTGTGCAGATTAAGGGCGGACTACAAACCTGCGGCCCCAGTTACTATGGAATGCTAACGAACACCTAGCCGGACAGCAGCCATGTGTGTACAGGACCTGTGATGATGTCACTGTCTTGTGATCAGGGGCAGAGCATGTAATTCCCTCACTGGGGATGAAGGACCTTTGATTATGCCACCATCATGTGATCATGGGCGGAGCATGTAAGTCACTCACAAACCCACTCACTCACGCATGGACGGACAGGTCATCCTTAGTAGTTTTATGTTAGTTGGCAGCTGCACATGTCTATGTTCCTCCCAGCTGACAATAGAGTAGAAAGGGAAGTAAATCTTTCATAAAATGAAAAATCTAGGGCCGTAGTCTCTTAGGTTCTGTTTGCACTGATTTCATGCCAGAAGTTTTCTGTTGTCTTCTGACAGATCCATTACAAGTCAAAATATCATCATATTGGTCATGGATCTTATAGAAAACCCATGATGCTAATGTGCACAGAACCTTAGTCCTATTAGAATTGGTTTCCTCTTACTAGCCTACAGGGCAGGTCATCATTGTATTGTTTTCTTTAGGGTGCATTCACGTGGGCAACAGCGAGTCATACCCAACATTCTTCGGTGCGATTCGCATCACGTTGCATGCTGACACTCTATCCGTATGCTGTGCGTTCTACGGGAGACTGCACATCCGCATGTTCTATTCTCATGTGAGGCTCGCATGAATATAGAATATGCTGTGATTTTTCCGTCTCGCTACAAGAGAAAACTCACCCATGTAAACAATGATGGGTTGTAATTTCTTGCGAATATTATGCATCTCATAACACACCCGTGTGAGTGTAGCCTTAGACTCTGGTGGCACCACCTGTAATGGAGCTTCTTGAACTCGCCTTCTCCAACAAATAATACGAGGCACTTCTGATGTCCTCAAATCTACACTGTAAGATCATCCAGCATGACCGTATACTTAATATCATGTAGAAAGATTTGACAGTGCAAGCCCACACTGAGAAACTATGCTTTCTTATGTCCTCTCAAAATAGGAAAATAATATTTTTCCCTTTCTCCGTCTCACCTCCGGGACTCATCAGTTCTTGCTTGGGCTACTTGCACATGGACTGAAAAAAATGTTGTGTCCGAGACTCTTGGGTGTGACTCGGATTGGACAGCCCATAGACATCCCTTCCATATGACCACACAGAATCATATAAGAATAGGGCATGATGCGATTTTTTTTTTTTACTCAAGCATTCCATCCGAATAAAAAAAAGCCCATGGATGCTATTTCTGTCGGATTTTCGGTCCAAATCGGACGGAAATATTGTCCTTTTGCAAGTAGCCTTATGATGAATCCACCAGCAAACCACTCGGATTTCAAAAACAAAGGACCAGATTTCCAAATACTATGTAGGGACTGTCCTATGCGAAACTCAGATATGCAGTGCAGGAATAAAGTGATAGTAAGCACGGAACACCGCACAACCATTACTATCACAGGTTGTTCGAAATCTGTGATTCGAAGGTTGTGTTTACATGGGCCAAGTTTCAAATGCGAACTCGTTTTTTAACATCTTAACTAATGTAACCACTTGCGATTTTTTTCATACACATAAGGGCTTCTTCACACGACTATATTTTAGCATGTTTAGCATGTTTTTGCTTGCGGAAATATCCTCTGTGCATTTCTTCTTTTTGCGCATGCGGTTCTCACGACCACAAAAAAATACGAATTGCTCAGTTTTATGCGCCTTTGCACATTAAAGAGCCCCATAGGTGTCTATGGGAGGTGCACAAATACACACATATATACCCACGAATATGCACAAAACGCTGCACATACCCGCATAGACCAGCACGCTATATTGGGCTGGCCGGGCGCTTTTATGTCTCAGGAATACGGCCATGTGATCTGATGCATTAGAATCCAATTCATCAGATCACAGCGTATATCTGCCGGCCGTGAAAGCCGGCGGGCTGATATATGCTTGTGGGAAAGAAGTCTTAGGCCTTATTCACACAAGCATTTTTACCCAGCTCCTGTAGTCACAATAAAAAATCGTGACCATCTGGAACATTGGATTCCAAAGCATTCATTTAGATAACTGATTTTTAGCCACATTGAAAAGTCACAATGGGAATTATGGACATTGGAAAGCGGATAAGGCAGACGATTTTATATACGGCCAAAAAAGATAGGTCTTGCCTATCTTTTGGCTTGTATACGCTGACGGCTACCATAGACTCCCATGCAAGCTACAAAATAAGGAGGGGGAGGGAGTTTAGCAGTGGCCAGCGCTGCGATAACATTACAGGTACATCTATTTAGGCATTAGAAGACTTTCCAAAGGTTTTTTCGTGCTGTGGCATATATACACCGCAGCCAATCGTATAAATGGGCGAAAAAAGCAAGAATTTTGGCCGTGACTTGATGAGTGGGCCATAAATCATGCATTCTTCGGCCGCATTGCAGCCAGAAAATTATGGCAGATTTTTTAATGAAAATTGCCCAAAATTACGACATGCTGCGATTTTTCTATCTCTGTTCATTGGTCCCGAGAGAGAACTCGCTGTTGTGAATGAACAGATTAAAATTATTATGTTTTTTCCATTTGCAATTTTCATCCATATCGCAGCTGGCAGGAACTTGCGTGTAAAACTTGCGCGTGTAAACTCATCCTCGGTTAAAGAAGTTTTTTTTTACTTATTCTACTCTTTCTAACCAACCATATGTATTAATAAATATCACTAGATCAAAGGAGGGGTCAACCGAGGGAAGCACCATTGTACTTCGTCTCTTTTTGGCTCTGCTGTGCTTTCGTCCGACACTGCACGGTTGGCCTACTATAGAAGACAAAGTGACAGTGTGTTCGTCTAATGCCGCTGCCACTTCTTCCAGTAACAGGGGAGGGTCACATAGCAATATGCCATGAATGACACAACCCCTTTAAAGTCCGTCCATTGACCATGAAAATACTCAATTGGACAATACACCTAAATACACTACACTTACAACTCACAGACAGGTAGGTCATTTATGTAGTCAGTCATCAGCGTACATTCAGATTCTGGACGCTGCACCATTTCGTCGATTGAGACATAACTGCATATATTCTACTGAATATGTCTTCTTTAACCAAACTGTAGAAAACAAAGTTAGCTCTTCTATTAACATTCTTGCCTATTTTGTGAAATAGTGGATGTCATCGTACCATATGAATCATATGTAGCAGACTTGAATCTGCAGCAGTATAAAGAACTGAAATATTAACAGTCTTTAATATATTGTCGAAATTGTTCCTTTTTCAGGTGCAGAGGCTTTCTAATTCTTCTATGCACAATGATAAGTGTGACTCATGAGAACTCACTTGGTTTATCAACATTGCTAGGGCAAATTGGATATACTTATCCTACATTAACATACTCATTCGTGGATATACTTTCTTTGTAATTCTTAAATTGTCTGCAAATTCTTAAAAAGAGATGCAGGTTATAGTGAAGTCTGATAAACTATGGCCTTAGGGTCCTTTCAGCGAGTGACGTCACCAGTAGCTTGTTTGCTCTCATGCCCTCTGTTTAGACAACTACATATATCGTTGGCTCTTTCAAATGAGAATCGTTCAGTCGTTGACATTCACTGTATAAGTGAATGAGAGGGAATGAACGATTGCTATTCAAACCGAACGATAAGTGAACGAGCCAACGATGATTTTTATGCCTGCAGAAAATGAATGATGAGCAAAAAGTCAGCGATTATCGTTCGTTGTTGGCTCGCGTTTAGATCAAACGATTATCATTCACATTTACTTTCACTTTTTGAAGGTAATCGTTCCGTCTAAAAGCACCTTAAGTTGTCAGATAGACCTCACGTGCCATATGAGTGGTACAGAACAGTAGAATATCGTAGGCCTATGTAAATATGTGAATATATTCCAACATAAAAATTAACTGCAGAATTTCACTGGTTTTGCTTTGTAATCTCAACATATATATATATATATATATATATATATATATATATATATATATACTAGCTGATATACCCGGCTTCGCCCGAGTTAATTTGGTACTGGTGTTTATCTGGTGTTCACACGGAAAATCTTATGAAGTTGTGGTTACTTTAGAGATACTGAGGAAAAACATATGTTCACCATTTTTCATAGTTCTCTGCGTTACCCAGGAAACACCACGTGGAGGCACCCATGCGACGTTTCCTTTATATAAAATGACATCAGAAAGTGAGAGAATTAGATTACGTACATAAAATTTGGACACTAATTCTTTTGCGCTTAGAATTGAATAATCGAGTTGGGACCTATTAACTTTTCATATTTATGACACAATCAATGCTTGTGCCAAATTTCATGTTTCTATGACACCGGAAAGTGAGAAAATTAGATTATGTACGTAAAATTTGGATGCCAATTCTTTTGCACATAGAATTGAATAATGGAGTTGGGACCCATTAGCTTTCCCTATTTATGACATAATCAATGCTCGTGCCAAATTTCCCGTTTCTATGACACCGAAAAGTGAGAAAATTACATTCCGCACGTAAAATTTGGACGCTAATTCTTTTGCGCATGAAATTGAATAATTGAATTGGGACCTATTAGCTTTTCCTATTTATGACATAATCAATGCTCGTGCCAAAATTCCCGTTTCTATGACACCGGAAAGTGAGAAAATTACATTGCGCACGTAAAATTTGGACACTAATTCTTTTGCGCATGAAATTGAATAATCGAGTTGGGACCCATTAGCTTTTCTTATTTATTACATAATCAATGCTCGTGCCAAATTTCCCGTTTCTATGACACCGGAAAGTGAGAAAATTATATTCCGTACGTAAAATTTGGACGCTAATTCTTTTGCGCATAGAATTGAATAATCGAGTTGGGACCTATTAGCTTTTCCTACTTCTGACATAATCAATGCTTGTGCCAAATTTCCCGTTTCTATGACACCGGAAAGTGAGAAAATTACATTCCGCACGTAAAATTTCGATGCCAATTCTTTTGCGCTAGAATTGAATAATCTAGTTGGGACCCATTTGCTCTTCCTATTTATGACATAATCAATGCTTGTGCCAAATTTCACGTTTCTATGACACCGGAAAGTGAGATAATTAGATTCCGTTTGTAAAATTTGGACACTAATTCTTTTGCGCATAGAATTGAATAATCGAGTTGGGACCCATTAGCTTTTCCTATTTTGGACATAATCAATGGTCATGCCAAATTTCGAGTTTCTATAACACCGGGAAGTGAGAGAATTAGATTCCGTACGTAAAATTTGGACGCTAATTCTTTTGCACATAGAATTGAATAATCGTGTTGGGACCCATTAACTTTTCCCATTTATGACATAATCAATGCTCGGGCCAAATTTTAAGTTTCTATGACATTGGAAAGTGACAGATTTAGATTATGTACGTAAAATTTCGACGCCAATTCTTTTGCGCTAGAATTGAATAATCGAGTTGGGACCCAATTACTTTTCCTATTTTGGAGATAATCTATGCGTGTGCCCAATTTCATGGTTCTACGACATCGGGAAGTTGGAGAACTTTTGGCGAGTCAGTCAATGAGTGAGTGAGTGAGTGAGTGAGTGAGTCAGTCAGTCAGTGAGGGCTTTTGTCTTTATATATATGACTGCAGAATCTGTGTATTATACTTGGCTAGACTAGAAGATTTACAACAGGTTTTCTTATGGACCAGTGTATGGGAGTGTGAAAAAAAATTATATCTATATATATATCTATCTATATATATATATATATAGATATTTATATATATATATATATAGAGAGAGAGAGAGAGAGAGAGAGTACAGTACTGTATAAAAATTTAAGGCAGGTGTGAAGGAAATGTCTAAAAGTAACATTTTTTCACAAATAGAAAGTATCTGATTAGATCCACATCTATTCTGCACAGGACAGCTCCAAACATCCAGGTGATATCATTAAGAACTATCATAAATAAGAACAAGGAGTCCTGGCAGTGATGATATGACCCCACAGAGCCCTGATTTCAACATTATCCAGTCTGTCTGGGATTACATGAAGAACCAGAAGAAAGGATTTGAGCAAACTGACATGCACAGAAGATCTGTTATTAGTTCTAAATGTTCAGAACAACCTCCCTGCCAAGTTCCTTCAAAAGCTGTGTGCAAGTGTACCTAGAAAAATTCATGCTTCGTTTAATGGAAAGTGCAGTCACACCAAATATTGATTTGATTTAGATTTCTCTTTTGCTCATTCACTTTACATTTTGTTAATTGACCAAAAAACTCTATTTATATATAATATGTATATCTATCTATTTTAAGGAGAAAATTTGGTTTTACAGACCTTAATGGCATTTAGTGACATATTCTATGTATATTAATCAGGTTTATAGTAACACAACATAGCAAAAACTTCCAGGAAAATAAATTGTTTGCATTAATTTGTCAGAAGCTGTAAGAAATTAATCCAAAATAAAGGTAAACATTTTTTGGATTTGCAGTGATTTCAAAATAGAAGAGATTTTAGAAGAACCACTGAGGGCCATCTGAGGGATATCATGTATTTAAATGTCCATTTCAAAAAGGAAGTTCACTGGAAAAAAAAATTGGCCAAACCTTTTTTATATATTTATAAGAACTTTTATCTTATTTATAAAACTTTTATGTAGTCTACATTATGTTTCCCTAGCAAACAAGTGCCTGAAACATAAAAAGAGAATAAAACACAGAACAGAAAAGAACAGAACATTTACTGGTGCTACTACAATTGATAAGGGTCCTTTTACATGGAGGGATTATCGTTTAAAAAATCGTTGGATTGTGCGAAATTGAATGATAATGGTTTAGTATAAACACACCCAATGACTAAACAACGAACGAGAATTCATTCGCTTCTCGTTCATCATTCATTTTGTGCAGGCATATAAATAATCAATCACTCGTTTGTCGCAGAGAATGTGAATGACTGAACGATTTGCGAATGCAATTCCAAATGAAATTGCAAACAATTTACTTGCTTGCATAAACAAGCTGCACGAGCGAATGAGCGAACTATGATATTATTCGCTCATGTGATGGATTTATCGCTTCGTGTAAAAGGACCCGAAGAATCATGGACTGCTCTTTAGCAAGTATGGTTTTCTAACCCGTGTGGTAAAACATTTGAAAATGTGCAATTTCTGCTCCACATAACTACCTCAGCCTCAGAGCATAAATCATATTAAATACAGTAGTTGTAATACTAGAACCACATAGATGTTTCCTCAGTGTTATTCATACTGAAAACATAGGATGTTCTGAGAAAACCTAGGTATTTGTGAAGCCTCTCACTTATCTATTGATTGAAGATATATACAAACACGGATCACAGGAACTAAAACAGATTTAATTCGCTATTAAAATGGACATGAAAACATTATATCATTTCTATGTACACAAATACAAATGTCTCACTATTTACAGGCACAGTAGTAAATACATTACTATTAATACTGATAGTAACAACCTTTCGTTCAGAGTTTATCACCTGATAAAACTACAGCAATCCATGTTGCAGTTTCCTGAACAAGACCTTTTGGGCCCAGGTTTATGTGCATGAGGATTTTTGAGTCTTATGGCATTCCACCTAACCTTTTAATAAGTTCTTGAGATCACCTTGATTTTTCATTGGTCACCATCTCCAGGATAAACTAGACGGGTGAGGTAGATGTTGGCTATGGTGATAGCTGTGGACAAAGCTAAATGCTCCTGTAGGTGGCAATGTGGGAAAAATGGGCATCTTGTCTGTAGAGCTGACTGGAGAGCAAGTATGACAAGGCTTTCCATCTCTAACCAGTACTGGGACCACAACGTGCTTCAGTAGTGGTGGAGGAGTGCCACTCACCTCAGGTTTAGCTCTCTTCATCTTATATCTATGGTTTTGGAACCAAATCTTCACCTGGGTTGGGGTGAGTTGCAGTATATGTGCTAGTTGGTCCCTTTCAGGAGCTGAGAGATATCTCTGTTGGCGAAATCTCCTCTCCAGTTCTAGGGTTTGGGCTTTGGAGAAGAGGACTCTCCTTTTCTTCTTCTTTTCTTCTGTTTCAGATGCATTTTCAGCCCTCTGCATGGTGTCTGCTAGAGTTGTCTCTGAGCCACTCTCATCGGAAGCTGGTAAAGTGAAGAAAAAACTCAATACAAACTCGAACAAAAATCCAGAAGAAGAAGCTGAGAAAATCATAATACCCCCAAAATAAGTTTAAATAAATTACTGTAGATATTAATAATATATAAATACTGAAAAGTAACACCATTCTGCCACAAACGCAACATGTTTTGAGTAAAACTGAAATATTCGATGCATATTGAACTTAAAAAAAAAAAACTGCTTTGACTTACATAAGTAATGGTTTCTCTCATTCTCCATCCAGTCTGGGTAAGGAGAGCTCCCATTGAAACTCAAGGATGGGTCTGCTGGGATAACATTGCCATCATATTCCGGTAAATCCAAAATTCTCCTGACGGTGAAGCTGAGTCTACTGGAAGAGGACATCTCAGTAGAAGGAACAAGCCAGAAGTCTGTGAGAAATGTAGGGTATGGTGGCCTAGCTCTGGTTCCACACCTTGCTCCTTCTTCTCTCCAGTCTTGGCAAATATTAGTGTCACTTACAGAGAGGTGCTGTTTATATAAACATCCCACCCCACGTACACACAAACATAAACTAACCGCTTTCACACCATCCTAGTCTACAGGAAGCTAAGTACCAGAATGAGTTAAGTGCTTAAGACCCTAATGGGAATAGAAGCCCCCTCCTCTTACCTCCACTTATCCTCACTCCTCCCTAGAGATAACCCTTACCTCCCAATGACAACAGGAAACAAGATTCATCTTTACATATTCTGTCTGATTAGCCCGAAGTGGGAACAGATAATGGGAATTGTTACTTGTGAATAACATCCTGGGTGGCATGCAGTGACCAACATTCCCCTCCTAAAATGACCCTTCCCCCCTTCCTTCTTCAGTGTAACTAAGGGATGCATCAAAGTGAATTACAACCACAAATTAAATAACTAAAATGATTGATTCACTTTTATGGAGAATTCGTGATGGGTGATGGTCAGCTGATAGAAATCTTTCATTTTGCATTATTCAGGATGTTTTCTACCCAGATTTCATTTGCATCCACCTGCCCTGTGTGAGATAGTACAAGCAATTCAGCCTTCACACTATCTCCCCAGGACCTGTTGAAAAGAGCCGTGCTTCTGTCGATAAGGGACATATTTACTTTCACTCTGAATAAGAAAAGCTGTCTGAGAGGGAATAAAAATGGCCAGATTATCCTGATAAGAGCCCGTCTGTAACTTATTTTGTTCCTCTGACTACTGGTTTCATTCTTTTCTCTCTCTTTTACCATAGGCTTTTATACAAAGTACATCTTTTCACCCCACTTTCTATGGCCACATAAAATCATTCTTTTACACAAGTTTATATTTCTACGCTAACTTTGCCATAGCTACTTATACATTTTGAAGGTGTGGATTTCTTTGCTCATACTATGACTCATACACAATTTATTATACTAAACAGTTTAATAGTAATGAGAACGGGGAATTTGTTATTTGTATAGTGCCAACTTATTCCACAGCACTTTCAGTTAATTCATTTATTAAGCTGAGTACTCATTTTACTGACCTTGGAAGGATGGAAGGCTGAGTCAACCTTGAGACGGCTACCTGACCCAAGCGGGGATTGAACTCGCAATCTTCAGGATTGTGAATGAGAGTTTAGGACTGCTGCCTTAACGCTCTGCGCCAGCTTGTTCCCTCGTGAAAATACATGTAACGGTGGTTTCACACGCTGCACTTTTTAGAAAACCAATGCAGTTTTTGTGGCAGCTTCTCATACAGTTTTTTGAGCCAAAGTCAGAGAAGGGAGATACAAAGGAAGGACATCTACTTCTTCTGGCTTTGGCTCCAAAAATTACATCAAAAATTTGCAGTGACTTTTTTTTTCTATAACACTGTGTGTGAAGTTAACCTTAATAAGGTGCTATAGTCCAGAAAAAAAATATTGCGGATGATTAGCATGAATCGTTTAAAGATATAGGGAAATGGAGCAAGTCATTGGTGCAAATGGCACAGAGTCCAGGTGGTAGGGGGTCAACCAGTTTAATTAGCACAGAAACAATGCACTTTACACCCAGACTGGGCCATTCATTAGGTAAATGTAACCAGATCAGTATCCTTATCTGACGAAGGGGTCCAGCTAAGTGCTGATTAAACTTGTTGCTCACCTCACACCTGGGCTCTGTGTGGTTTGTACCAATCAATTAAACAAAATAACAGAAAAGAAAAAACAAAACAGCGCTCAGGAATAAGCTGTTATTATTTATATGATATGACCAAAATTAAAGGTGACTTACTTCTAAAAGGGGTGGTGAGATGAATTCCACACTACTCCTAGTGTACCCAAAAGGAACATTCAACCGTAGCAAGGACCCCAGTCAATGGAATGGTAGCCATAAGTAGAGGCTCACCATTTACTAGTAAGACAACATAACATGGACTGAAACACATTTCGGGGGTATATACCAAGAAGACCACCCCTTTCAGAAGTAAGCCACCTTTAATTCAAGCCATATTATTTAACTAGCTGCAATGGCTTATCCCTAAGTGCATTTTTTTCTGCTATCTTGTTTAATTCTCTAGCACCGGGATTGATGGTCTTCGGAACAATACCAGATGCATTCCATTGGATGTCTGATTGGATGGGGGATTTTGCCATCAAGATAATCTGGTGGTTACTGAGAGCAGTTGTGGACCCTATGTGTGTCGGTCTGTCTGGGTTAGGATGGCGCAACCATAGCAGGTGAATCTTTCTACTATTATTATTAACTAATCCCTTAGCCTTAGCCAGCCAGAATGCTGTCCTTTTTATTTTCGTGATTGGTCTTTGCTTCTGGTTTGTGCCAATGGCACAGTTTATTTCCAATCACCCATGCCAAGATTTGATACCAGTATCCACGCTTTATCTATGTTATGTTGAACACAATTATATTAGATAAGCAGCCTTGATCTTTCGATAGTTCATATATGTGATGAGGTAGACACATGAAGCCACTTCATATTCTTTTGAATAAATTTATAGATGTAGCAGAGCCCAGATTGTCACATGGCACAAATCCAAATATCACAATGTGTCATTTGTAGTTTTATGGCTCTTTTAGGGCTGCTGCAGAATCCCGCTCCAAAACCTGCATCTCTACATGCAGATTTTGATGCAGAATTAGAAGTAGATTTAAGCCATTTTCAATTTAATATCAAAATCCATACAGAGGATTGCAGGTAAATCAACTATATCATCTTAACCGACTATAGAGGTTTCACACACAAGTTTTTGTGGTAGTTTTTTGAGCTGAAGCCAGAACTTTTCTCCTTCCTGCTGGACGCACTTCTGGCTTTAGCTCAAAAACTGCAAACTACAAAAAACATCTAAAGTGTGGAAATAATTTTGGCCTCGAAGAACACACAGGATGCCTTTTACTCTTTACCTCGCTGCATTTGCAGAGTCATTTGTTTGCATTTCAAGATGTGTTTTTTGGTATAGTTTTTGGCACATATAAGATAGCATTTCATTTATAGAAGTTTTTTAGCAGAATGAAAAAATCCGTCATTGTTTGTTTTAATGTTATTACGCTAAGGGCTTATTCAGACGACCATATGTCGGCTGGGATTTCACGCTGAGCAGATATACTGTGTCCTCGTCTGCAGGGGGGGGAGAATGGAAGAGCCAGGAGCAGGAACTGAGCTCCCCCTCTCCACCCCTTGCCTCTATTTGCAATAGGTGGGGGTGGAGCTACGTGATGCCGCTTAGCTCCGCCCCGCCTCACCCCTCCCATTGCAAATAGTGGTGATGGGCGGGTAAGGGGGCGGGAGCTCAGTTCCTGCTCCTGGCTCTTCCAACTTGCCCCCCCTGCAGACAAGGACGCCATATATTGGCTTAGCGTGAAAACGCAGCCGATGTACGGTCATCTGAATAAGCGCTAAAATACACATTTCATATGTAGTTTTTCATTCAGTTTGTAAGAATTAGTGATGTGTAATATGTGCATCTTTTATTTATGTGTTGTGAGTTATTCTTTTTGTACTTCTGCAATTTATTTTTTACTGATAATTTTATTGCATTTTGTTTTTTCATTATTGTAATGCATAAAAATGTCTAGAAATTCTAATGCATTACTACTTGGGAATGTTAAATGCACCTGCAGCTAATAGGCCATACCTATTATCATGGGTAGTAGTGCTAACAGGCATTACCTTAGCACAGCCCTGGGAGCCTTTGTTAGACCCAGGATTACCCATTAGTCAGTAATTGCTGTTACTCTGGCTGAAGACTGGGGTCCAAAATATCCCTTTATCGATGTCATGATTGCCATTTATAGTGGCAAGTTTCCATACCTTTCCAGCTGTCTGCATAGGAGACAGAAACCGGAGACAGAACTGGCACTGAATGTAAAATCATAAAGTGAAATTAGTTGACAGGTTCCACTATGACAAAAAACTATCCTTTTAAAATTGTCACATACAACATTTATATGCCAGTGCAGGATTTCCTAATGTAACGTAAAAGACCAGGCATCTGATGAACAATTGTATACAGAGTAATTTTCAAAAAGTACAGGCTGATTCAAAAATCTGGGCCACGTGGGATATCTTCTGAACAAAAGGTCATACAAGTTGGAAACTTTGTAGAAGACTTAGATGAGTAAGGGCTCTTACCCACTGGTGATAGACTTTCCTGAGATGCGAGACTGAGTGAAAACGCATGATTATGAAACCAATGATTTTCAATGGTTACATTCTCATTTGCGATGTCCTCACTCAAGGCTTGCAGCCAGGGGCGTAACTAAAGGCTCAGGGGCCCTGATGCAAAAGGTGAGCTGGCCCCCCCCCCCTCTATCTGTGTCTGTACCCGTAACCATACCTAAACCATGCTGCACAGAGGCATAACTTGAAGCTTCTGGGCCCCAATGCAAAACCTGTAACAGGGCCCCCAACTATAATGCTTTATTCATAGTACTGGGCTCCCTATATGGAGAAGAGAGGCCTTATGGGCCTAAGCCTAAGGCTCCTCGGCCCGGGTGCAACCGCATCCCCTGCACCTTCTATAGTTACGCCCCTGCTTGCAGCGCAAAAAAAATCTGCGCTATAGCCCATTGTTTTCAATGGGGCCAGCAGCAGTAGCGTCAGCCCCATTGAAAACATAGGGAGTACATTGCACTCCCCTGACACAGCTGTGACAGCTATGGCAAGGGATTCCTTCATGCCCACGGGGACCACGGGGATGAAGGAATCCACTGCCACAGCTGCCACGATGCTATCCCATTGCTTTCAATGGGTTAGGCGCTGCTGCTGCCCCATTGAAAGCAATGGGATGAAGGCATCCCCATAGCAATTATTTTTTGGGGGAGAGGGGATTAAAATATAAGCCCTTGACTGAAAATCAGCCTTAGCTGTAAAAAAAATATACTCACCTAGAAGAGCTGTCCCACTCTTGTCCCTCACATCACTGAGTGCCTGTGATTGGCTGGCTGGGCTTGATTAGCCAATCACAGCATTCGCTTTGCTGGAGGAGTGGTATTCAAAGCCCTGTCACCTGTCAGATGGGGAGGACGTAGTTTGCCGCAGCGCCGCCGGAGACCATCGGGAGGCATCAGGACACAGCGGACCAGGTGAGTATAGATTCTTTTTTAATGCAGGTTAGCTAGGTCTTATTTTTAGGAGAGGCCTTATATTTCAAGCCTCCCTCGAAAACCAGGGTAGGTCCTATTTTCAGGGAAACACAGTATGTTTTCTGTTTTCATGAGTAATTTAGTAAAATTGTTTACAACAAAGACATCATAAAATACAATATATGTAAAGACAGACTAAAATAATTCTGTTCCGTTACTATAGAATACATATAAATGTATTGTTTTTTCCATGGAAAATGATGAGTTTTCTCAATTAAGTTGTAACATTTATTACTATTTACTAAATTAGCTTGCAAGTTGGTTTCTTCTATTCCCTTGACAAGAGGAGGATGTACAATCACCTAGTCATCTACCATGAGTGCCAGTAGACAATAGGAGTCCCGTGGACCAGTGTGGGAACTGATGCTGATGAGCAAGCATGAGCATTGCCTAGAAATAAAGACAAGACAATGAAATGCAAATCAATAGAGTTACACTGTAAAATGGGGATGCAGTGAAACAATGCAGTGATACAGGCATTCTACACAAGTTGTAAATTGGTAACCCTTTCTGGAGGGAAGGTTAAACTGCACCAAAGAATATGGGATTCTCCAGGTTACTAAAAAACATAAAAATGGAGAAAAAAGTTGAAAAAAAAAGGCAAATAACAGAACAAAAATACAAAGTTATGGAACATTCTACTTTTGGTATAGATGAGAGGAAAAAGCAGTCCGATGACCTGAAATGAAAACATAAAGGCTTGTCATATCAGACACAGCCCATCACAAATGGCGCGTGGCACCCCTGGCAAACAGCTGACTTTGAACGAGGTAACCGTGGCCAGCCAGACATTCCCCTGAAATATATAAATTATTGGAGTGTGTATGTATGTTATATATACCCGTATATACTATATTAAACCTTTTCACACCCATTCACATCTTATGATGAAATGTGTTGGGTTGTAACCCTTTCACTGCTGGAAAATGAATTTCTCCTCACACAACAATGAGGACAACTCAGAGTTTAAAGTTTATTTAATGTAAACATTCCATGGCCACAAGTCCTGTAGCAGGTATAATACAGATAGCAGGCCTGTGATGGGGGCGCATTACACACTGAGACTAATGGAGGAATTTCAACAGACAACAGCTCAGGGGCCTTCTTCAGTGACAAGAAGAAGGTAGCACATTGTCTGTCACTTGTAAGTTCATGTTAGGGGTGAGGAGGGCCTTTAGGCCCCCTTAGCTTATGGGCCCTGCAATTGCAACTCCTACCGTATTGCTATGCCATTGCTCAGGGAAAGTGCTGCAATCTGTCTGTACACTTTCTCATTGGCAAATCCAGTCAGTGCCTCAGATCACCTGGAGACCCTCTTGAGGATAGGAGCCCTGGGCAATTGCCCAGAGACCCCCCCCCCCCCACGCCCCCTAATGTGGGTCCTGTTAATAGCCCATTCTAAATAATAATAATCTTTATTTGTATAGCGCTAACTTATTCCGCAGCGCTTTCAAGCATGGGAGAACACAGTCAATAGGACCATTACATGTGATATACAATGAGTTTGAAACAAACAGAATGGGGGTGATACAGGAGGTACAAAAAAGGGGGGGGATAAGGCATTGGGGAAACACAGGCAGTACGTGAAGTACATGTGGAAATCTGTTATTAAGAAGCAAATGGGGTGGGCCAATAAGGAGGTGCAGGGGTACAGGTCATATGCAATGAGCAGAGTGGAAGGTGTGGGGAGCCATAGGGAGGGGGGGGGGCTGTCAGATTTAAAATACTAGATAACGTTTTTAAGATGCAACTAATGTTGATTCAACGGAACATACCAAGGTAGAATTTGATGCACTCATCCTCATGAAAATTGTATGTGCTTGGAATAACGATATAGATAATGTTGAACTAGGACATCTGAGCCCACCAGAGATGCCACCCTTAATGGGCCACTCCACTGAATTTTTTTTCATTCATTATGTAACTAGCCCACCAGTATATATATATGTGAGCTAGTGTTACCTTGTTTAGTTAATTTTTTCTGTCTGAAGCTGTCTGAATTCCTTCCTGACTCCATAATGGCAGCCAGTGTATCCCTGGATCAACATTTGAGATCAACAACCCTGCTGGTCACTTAATGTCTATATCCTGTAATATCATAGCTTGCTAAAAAGACATCTAGTCCCCTCTTAAACTTCTCTATGGATTTTGCTATCACCACGTCCTCAGGCAGAGAGTTCCACAGTCTCACTGCACTGCTGTTGATCATTCAGTTTTAATAGAGGAGATCACTGACTATATACTTATGCTTTGTAGCTTATTTATGTGAATATAGAAGGAAATGATAATTAAACTGTCCACTTTGCAGGCAGAATGGTAGAGCCTCCAACTAATGCTATGCTGATGCATCATGGGGTAGATGTGAAACCGAAGGTAAAAAATCTCAGCCTCAGGATTGTGCCTGATAAGCATCAGACAGGAGACTGCACTTCATGAAAGTGACTGAAATATACAGAGGAGACCTCCAGAGTGTGACAGGCAATGAGGTGATGGGGGCAGGCATGTAAAAATGTGTTTTCGCTGGAGTGGCCCTTTAAAATAAATTCACTCCTGCCCACCTATAGAGAAATCTTGCATGCCATGATGCCTTTATCTTTTCATATACTGTCCCAGGCATACTAGGCTTGGGGGCCCATGACTATTTGAGTAACATTTGTCTAAGCGCTGATTGGGTAGATAGGCACCCCACTGTGGTCCATCTACAGGTTTTCATTGCAGAGACAACAAATTAATTACTATTATCAGTAAGTTTGTTGGACTGAAACTACTTGTAGATCCCGAATAACTGTTCATATTAGGACTGGCAACTTTCCAACTTTACCCAAGACATAAGATTTCACTTCTATATTAAATGTACATAACAGCTTATACTATTACAGCTATTGAATGAAAGAAACCAAAAGTTATGCGAGGTAAAGACCTTGTATCTGCTTTGTCCTACGGAAGGAAGACTCTCCTTCTGGATTGAATGCACTTGCTTATGACACTGCTCTCTTAGCACAGTAATGGTGGTATTTAGGGGACTTTATTGCAATCCTTTGTAGATCTTTGTGGCTTTTGCTGCTCGTTTCTGCATACATTTATCTAAATATCTCACATTTTTTCAGTATGAAAAGGGATGCTGTATTTTCAGGGACGGATAATACACAGAGGCAGCCAACACTAGACCTGTCAGGCATTTATTGGAAAAAACACATGCATTTCAGCATAGTAAACTCGTAACTTGTACAGTAAGGGACAGAAAATTGTTTTTCTTATTAAAATCGAAAAGAAAAAAGCAATTGCAAAATAATCACAAGATAAATTGTAAAAGTTGTTTTGCTGGTGCTTTCCTTGTACCCGCTGCTTGTGGAGGACACTTGAAAACATAACATAAAAGCAGTGATTTGCATTTAAATATCTTGTGGAGTTTGCTATTACCTATAAAATCTATCCCTGCTAGGTGCCAGGGCTCTAAAACTATTAAAAATGTCTTCTTCTCATGAATGTATTAAAATTGAGGCTTGACCATATGGTTCCCGATAGCTCATGTAATCTCATAACAATGTAGATTAATAATTGTTAGATTGAAGTAGAACTAAAGGTCCCAATTACTTTAGCTGAACTGAGCAATGCTTTTTTCAGCTGATTTTACCAAGCTGGTCATCTTGTTTAGAAAGGGGAAATCTGTTATTCTTGATTGGCAGATCTTCAGTTAATTACGTAAGATCAGCTCTCTACCCTTATACCTCATTCAGATATCCTAACTGTGGCTTGTTTGACTTTATTAGCTTATAACCCCTGTTCTGCATTTTGGCTCCTGTGCTTCTCCGTTCTGGCCAAAGATAGGGTTCTTTTACATGGGCCGATAAATAGTTCAGATCCCCACATTATCGTTCAGTGTAAGTACATGCCCTGACTGAACACCAAACGGGAATTTGTTCGCTTCTCGTTCATTCAGTTTCTGCATGCAAAACCTGAACGACGTATTGGCCCGTGTAAACAGGCAGTCATTCACTTACGAACAAATGCCTGTTTACCGTGAATGGAGGCGGGCAGGCCAGAACGATCCCCGGTATGCTCCTTCTCCTTTCACTGAGTGATGCTACTTCCTGTGTAAAAGCACATGAACAACAATCTCTGAGATGACCTGTTGCCAATTTTCTATCCAACAGGTCGTTCCGTCAAAAAGGGTTCTTAGTTTCCGAGTATATTTTTGGTGCTACACTTAATTGTATAAAGCTAACCTGGTTAGACAACTATGAGACTTTTTTCTATTGTGCCAACAATATTTGTATCTATATACTAGCCAAGATTCATCCTAACCACAGAATTATGGACATGTATTCTCCATCATCCAAAGGCATTGTGTGAAACTCATAGTATTCTAGAAGAACCAGCTAGACTTTGAGCCTTAAAAGATGTTGTCAGGTGACAACTCCCTTTTTCACTTTTATGACTTGTCCATAAAACAGGTCTTAAATGTAGGTTTGGTGGGAGTCTGACCTCTGTGACCCTCACTGATGCCAATATGTTGACCCCCAAAGCCTTGCTCCTGTCTGAAAAACAGAACATGCAAGTGTAATCCTCCTCCGTGGCTTTAAATGCATGCAAAAGAATTATCTGAACTCATTCAATCAGCTAATACCCATGTGCCCATTAACAGATTATCTTTGAGTATTCCACAGTATTGGCATTGTGTATTAATGGAAACAGATAGATTGTGAGGATATTTAGGCTGACTGTGTGCATTCAAATAAATTAAAAATGCTTCTTGCTCTATAATTTGAGAAAAGACACGATCTGTTTTGCAGACTGCTTGTGCCCAAGACCCAAGGTGATCACAGGGGGTCTTGGTGTTGAAATCATGATCAGCTGCTTTTAATGGGTAAAATGCTAAATCTTTGCATGGTACCCATTAAAATTGATTGGCATTATGTCATGGCAAGTCATATGTGATAGTATCGTAGTGTGATGTCTGCTACAAGAAGGCAGGCCTAGGCCGATGTCATGACATCAACCTGGCTCATGTACCCTGTCATTCGGCACCAGGCATCAACTAGATCACTTCATCTGGCAGTGTGTGGACTTAATGGTTGGCAGGCACATGTTGTTTCAAGATGACCAACTGTGGTATAATGATATTGATGAAGTATCAACTAACTGTCCATCAGCTGCCTCTCAGGATAAGGGGAAAGTTGAGTTGAAGTCCTCAACACTTATCTCCCCCCTCCCTCACATCTCGCCAGGCCTCTGGTGTACAGTTGGTTGATACTCTATTAATATTATTATACCACACCAATCAGCCATTGTTATAGTATGTATATTCTGGCCACTCTTTTCGGAGCATGCCGGTTATTCCTCTGTAGGTAGAGTTCTTGTCTGGTTCCCATTTGTCCAGTGGTGGCCCCCAGTCAGATAAATCCCTGGTGTTCATATAGTTATTTCTAGTGTTTCATCTGCTTCATTAAAATGTGGTACTATTGTTATTAACATCTGACACTTGTCACTCCCTTTTTCCATCATAGGGACACTTGGGTAGCTTCCAGGCCCCTCACATGGGGCTGTCCTCATCAGGGTGATCACCCTGCTTTTAGGCATTGTTTTTCCTGTATTAGATAGGGTGAGATTTCCCTTCCCTAACTGTTTGGTTTAGTAGCTTTAGTAGCTCTCTCTTAGATATTACTAGTAGAGGGGGCTCTAAAACGGTAACAGTTTCTTGAAGTCAGTCATACTAGGCTATGATGTACAACTCTAATTCCAAAAAAGTTAGGATGCTGTGTAAAATGTAAATAAAATAAGACTGCAACACTGTTGAAATCTCATCTGACCGTATTTTAATCACAGTAGAACATATAACACATATTAGAAACTGAAAGGGAGTTACATCTGCTTAAATGAGGTGTAACTAAGGATTGGCCATCATTTTGCTTCTGCATTAGCTCCCTCATATGCCCATATTTATGGTGGTTGCTGTGTTCATCACTTACTGTATATACTCGGGTAAAAGCCGACCCGAGGATAAGCCGAAGCATTACAAAAAACTGGGAAAACTAGGTGCCTCAAGTACAAGCCTAGCTAGACTAGGTAAAAAAACAAAACGTAATACTCACCTCCAGGCCGGCGCCTAGGTCTCCCCGGCACTGCTGCATGCTGCTATGTAATTCTCCCCCCGCTGTCATCTCTCTGCTCGGCTTTGAATTCCCCCCACTGTCAGCAAGTTAGCGCTGTGATTGGATCGCGCGCCAGCCAATCACAGCCAGCGCTCGATGAACTGATCACAGCCATTCAGTGATGTTATTCACCAAATGGCTGTAAATGATCTAACGCCGGCTGTGATTGGCTGGCGCTTGATCCAATCACAGCTCTAACTTGCTGACGGCGGAGGAATTCAAAGCCAAGCAGAAAGATGACAACAGGGAGAATTACATAGCAGCATGCAGCACTGCCGGGGAGACCATCCCGCCGGGGACACAGACGCCGGCTGGGAGGTGAGTATTGCGTTGGGTTTTTTTTACCTAGTCCCTCACTCGAGTATAAGCCGAGGGGGTCTTTTTCAGCATAAAAAAATGTGCTGAAACAGTCAGCATACACTCGAGTATATACGGTAGCTTACGTTTTTGTAATAATTTTGTCACAGTTGGTGGGGTATCCTAGTAATTGGTTTAGCTCCTTACAAGCTCTCTGTTCACAGGGGCCTTGCAGAGAGTGCTATGATTTATGGCTCTAGCATGCTCAATTTGACCCAATCCAAAATTGTGATAAATAAATGTTGCGGCAGACTTTAAAATGAATCTAAAATTTTGTGTTTTATGTAGTTTATTTCCAAAATGAAGGAGGTTTTCAGGTTGGCGTTTGGGTCACGGTCACTCAATAGTTCTTCCTAAAGTAAAAAATTACATTATGGACAAGCCTGAGAAGCATAAAATCACTTACTGGATCTATAGCAAATTTATGTGAGCAAATGGGACTTATACGAAACAAAGAGAAAGCCCTTTTGAAAAGAAGAAACTGGTCCCATCATATGGTGCTGAGCATTACTCGACAGGACAGAATATATATGGTATAAAAAAAAAACTGTGCAGTCTGATTTTGCAGTTATGTGTTACATCTTTTCATGTGTTCCCTACTTCTTGGCAACCCATCAAATTAACGTTAGTAGACAGTAGAAGAAATATGCAATGGAGTAAAACATTACGACAAAATTAGACTACACAGAGTTTGTAGTCTGTTACCATGGTGACACATAGGTCTGCATAGGAACTGTGAGCACTAATGTAAGGGTTTATTAATCAAGACCATTTGCAAAATTGCTTTATTTTTCATTTTAGAAACATTAAAGTAATGAACAATTGTTGTACAAGTGTACATACCCTCAGGATAGGTCATCAATAGTTGATCAGCAAGGTTCCGTCACTCTTGATCCCTGCTGGTCAGTTGATCCCCTGCTGTCAGCGCAGCTCAGCTAGACAGCTGGTGGTGTAATACATGGCGCAGCGATGACAGACAGAGGGGGTCTATATTTTCACTAGAAGACAGCTTAAATCTTAATAGTATAAATTACATCTTGCTCCATTGGAGAGTACATAGACTTGAGCGTTGCTTTATAATAGCCCATGGATTAAACTCTTAAAGAGACAGCAATCTATCAATTACTATCCATTATATTGCTGCTCTTTACCAATTGCTCTTCACTGGCTTAATTACACTTTAACCAGAAGTTACACTTACAATATGCCTTGTTTTTGTGGGTTGAAGCAAGGAACTTCAATCCACAATATCATCAAGGCATCTTAGTTGTCGTGATTCATGTCATCATCATCACATTTCCAAAAGATCCACAGGATTACACTATCCTTACAGCCTCACGCACCGTCGGCCTCTATCGAATCTACATCACATAACAAAGAGCACTACCTACCCCGTAGGAACTGCGCAATATACCAGGCAACGTTGACGCCATATACATCTGGAGGTCTTCCTCACATTACTGCATAGTGGCTTAACTTCAGTGCAACATCTGTCTCCAACAACATGTGTGGCTCTCTATCAACAGGTGCCTTGCTGCTCTCTTACATATCACATGTATCACACATATAATATTCACATTTTCATGGACTATTAACAGTAGGAAAACATCTTTTCACATTGAGGCCTCATTCTACACCATTGCACCATTACTTTACTCAGCTCCCCAGCATGGTCTCTAGGCATGGTCTCCACCATTATACTGCAAACCTCTATATGCTGCATTACAGATCCAAGATGCCACATGGAGCGGCATAACCAATCACAACCTGGTCTAGAAGCTTCTAGTAAACTCAGTTCAGTTCTATTAGTAATAGCTTTTGTTTGTGTTAGAGCTCCCTTTTCTGGACAAAGCTGATATTGCAGTCTGCATTATTGTAGCTCAGTCCTGGATGCAACAGAGTGACCGATAGAGGAACCTCACTCCAGGCTCAGTACCTGGCAGGAGAGCTGCTCTAATCCATAAAAGGGGAGCAGAGCATTGAACACCGCTCTTACACACCCACATTGGTATTGGAGCAGGAAGTGTAATAGAAGGTTTTGCTCCCACAGAAATCAATGGAGTGATGCCTTGTATTACACTTCTGGCTCTGACGACAATGCCTAAGGCCGCCTGCACACGAGCGGGTCGGATCCGGCAGCGAGAATTCTCGCCGCGGGACCCGACCCGAGAGCCTGCAGGGACGAGCGCGTACTCACCCGCGCCTGGCGGCCCCGGCTCTTTCATGTGCCAGCTGCGGCGCAGCCGGCGCATGCGCAGACCGGAGCCGGCGGCCGGGTGAGTGCGTGCCCCGCACAAAAATAGGACATGCCGCGGTTTGTTTGCCGCGCGAGATTTCGTGCAGCCGTCTGCATAGGAATGTGTATTGTAATGCACTCCTATGCAAACTTTCAGTGGTGGAAATCCTGCGGGAAATCCCGCGGCGGGATTTCCGCCACTGAAAGTTTGCATAGGAGTGCATTACAATACGCACTCCTATGCAGACGGCCGCGGTTTGGCCGCGCAAAATCTTGCGCGGCAAACAAACCGCGGCATGTCCTATTTTTGTGCGGGGAACGCACTCACCCGGCCGCCGGCTCCGGTCTGCGCATGCGCCAGCTGCGCCGCAGACGGCATATGAAAGAGCCGGGGCCGCCAGGCGCGGGTGAGTACGCGCTCGTCCCTGCAGGCTCTCGGGTCGGGTCCCGCGGCGAGAATTCTCGCTGCCGGATCCGACCCGCTCGTCTGCAGGCGGCCATAGGCTTGGGCACACTGACAGCGAACTGCAGAATCAGTTGATCCATGGTGATCTCAAGTGGCAGACTCCCGCCATTCAACTACTGGTGACCTATCTTGAGGATAGGTCATCCATATTAAACTTCCTGAAAACCCCTTTAACCTTTCAAATTGTAATGTGGTTCTTATCTTTAATTAAAAACGGGGATAATGCTTTCTGTTAAAGGGGTGGTACCACAATCAAAAGTTTTTTCCTATACATAGGATTGGGGATAACTTTTAAACGAGGATCCCGTGCTCCCATCTGCCTGTCACTGCAGGTTCAATTCACCCCTTGCAGTGATGTCAGAATGAATAGAGTGCTTGTGAAGCATATGCAGCAGCAGCTCCACTGGTTGTAAGGGGCTGATGGAAATACCCAAGTGCTTACTGCTTGGTTATCTCGGGCAGTCCCAATGAAAATGAATGGATTGGTAGTGTGCTTGCGCTACCACCGATTCAATCAGTCTTCTCCTCACTTCAGGGCGTGGAGTAAGCCTACAGTGAGGAGGATGGGTATGTAGGTCCCCCTTTCTTGGGGACAGTGGGAGTCCCAGCAGTGAGACCCCCACTAATCATCAAGTTATCTCCTATAGATAGGAGATAACTTGTAAATCTGGTACAACCCCTTTAATATAGTATGGGCAATATAGTGATTATAGTATAAAAAGACATATATCCATCCAGTTCTGACTTTTATCCTACAGTGTTGATCTAGAGGAAGGCAAAAAAGACCAATGAAGCCAATTTTCCTCATTTTAGCGGAAAAAAATTCCTTCCCAACTCCAAAAATGGCAATCAAATCTGGTGATCCTGGATCACTGACCATTCTGAATTAATTAGTGACTATAACAAGTAATATTGTAATGCTCAAAAAAAGTCCCCTCCTAGACTCTTTTATAGAGTTTGCCATCACCACGTCCTCAGGCAGAGAGTTCCACAGTCTTACTGCTCTTACAGTAAAGAACCTCCTTCTATGTCGGTGTAGAAACCTTCTTTCCTCTAGACGTAGAGGGTGCCCCCTTGTTACAGTCACAGTCCTGGGTATAAACAGATGATGCGAGAGATCTCTGTATTGTCCCTGATATATTTATTCATATTTTTTAGGTCGTACCTCAGCCATCTTTTTTATAAACTAAATAACCACAATTTTGATAACCTCTCTGGGTATTATAGTCTGCCCACTCCATTTATTACTTCAGTTGCCCGCCTTTGTACCCGCTCAAGCTCTGATATATCCTTCTTGAGCAACAGTGCTCAAAACTGTAATTAACTAGTGTTTTTCATATTATTTTCTCTCTTTTTCTTCAGTTTATATTTTGAAAAATGGCTTGAATGCTCAAGATTTTTAGCCTGCAAAACCCCAAGGATCTATATCATGTACAAATAGGCACTTGCGCCATTACAGTATATTTCATTATTATATTAAAATGCAATTTCGAATCCCAACGCCACAGAAGAATTTGGGAGCACAAGTTTAAAACAGCCTTTGACACTGTCAGGACCGGAATGAACCTCGGAGGAGCCTTCTTGCATCAGTGGAGAATAAGAGAAATCTGGAGCAGGGACAACACGCTGGCCTGGTGCCTGCCTAACACAAATTAGAGACCATAAAACTTTCACATCCCTTATCAGTGGAATAATTAAGTATTTACTGCTCTGCTCATCCTGTTCTGGTATTGTTTTATGTGCAAATCAATCAGATCCATGTCTGTGCCTTGTCATATGTATGTGTAGATAGATGGATAGATAGATAGATAGATAGATAGATAGATAGATAGATAGATAGATAGATAGATAGATAGATAGATAGATAGATAGATAGATATGCATGCCCCTTCGGATCTATTCCAATTATGCCTGAGGAAGAACCCCAAGTAGCTTTAAAAGCTCGCTATAACATCATGTATTTTTGTTGGCCATTAAAAGGTATCATATCTACAAGATTACTTGGTTTCTCTCAATGAGAACAATCACATTTTGCTCTACTGGCTAACACGGTACCAAACCTTTTTAGTTTTAGTATATTTCATTTAACCTTGCCAAGAACTCATATCTGTCGGGGCAACTAAAATATAACCATGGTTTGTTTCTTAACACTTCCTGATACTATCGCTCATTTCGGTCTGTGTTTTGTGCAGTCTTTGGGTTGGGCATGGGACACAAATGTCTCATTGTCTTAAAATTGACACCTGGAGGTCTATTTATTTGTTCCCCTGGATACAGAACTTCAACAAGTCTGGAGACCGAGACTGCCCTCAATTTATCAAACAAAGCAATTTCACAGAAAGGAATACATCTGCATTTTACTATATTACTCCGATAGGAAGACATTGATAAATGTATTTTATATAAGGCAGAGTAATAATGGCACTCAGAATCAAACTCAACTGCTTACAAGGGAAAAGACAAAATAGAGCATTTACCATAATTACTATACCCCGTTCAAAAATAATGTTATAACATTAGATATGTTATAAAAGTAAGGTAATCTGTAAAAAAAAAAAATTTAACTTAGAAAAAGTAATTGCATAGTTTAGAATTTTACATTAAGTGGAGTAGGATAATTAAGGTGGAACAATACTGATCATTAGTGAAAAATAATTTTTAATATTTGTATTTATTGACTCATCAGCGTGTTAAATAAACTTCCATAAAATGGCAATTTTGCATTTTCTGATGCACAGGAGAAGCTCAAAGTTCAGATCTGTCTTGAAAGGAGTCTGTAAGAATGTCAATTCTTATCTGTGGCTCATCAAAGATGACACAGTAACTGAGATGGACACCAGTAGCAAACTTAAAGGAGTATTCCAGTTGCTAAGTATTTTTTAAAGTTTTCACCCATTCATTGGATGGGTGAAAACTGATGCGTCGGTAGGGGCCAAAATGTTGGGACCCCCACTGATTCCGAGAATGAGGGGGTCCCATTTGTCCCACTTTTGTTCACTTGAGGGCTGCAGTTTCTGCCTGATCAAGCTCATATTTAATGGAGAACTGACCGCACACACATGCTGGTGCTCCATGCATCTCAGTGGGGCTGATGGAAATAGCTGAGTATTCTGTTGAATATGACCTTGCTGAGATCAGATGGGGTAGGGGGAGTGGTCTTCCGGTAAAGAAAAGTGGGGCAAATAGTTCCACTGTATTCTCAGGATCGGTGAGGATTCAAGTGGTCAGACCCCACCAATCTATCAGTTTGTACCTAACCAGTGAATGGGTGAAAACTAAAAAAAAATGTATATATATTTAGAAACAGTTATACCCTTTGCAGAAAACTTTACTCCGCAGGACACACAAAGTGTAGCAGCTGCAGTTATAACAATTACAAGGTACAAGGCTTTGCAGTTAAATTATGTAGACATTCCTCGTAATTATTGAGTTCAGGTGTTTCATACACACTGATAGGCAAACCAGTGCATAAAAGGTTATAAAAAAACATCAACGAGTTTGCATTACAATGTTTGTTAATGTAAAATTTAGATGATAACAAAAGTTAACATAAAATAAAGCACATTTCCCCATACACACTCTAGTCTGCCCAATAATAAAAGATATAAAATGAATTTAAAAATTACAACTGAAAAAAATAAAATCTAAATAGAAAAAAAATTATCAGGGCTAAAAGTATGGGTAAAATTAGCTTTTGCCCCTATTTTGGGTAAACTAGCTACCTCCAAAGTTTCATTTACACACACAAAGTTGTTTTACATACAGATTCCCTGGTGGCATACGACAAGTTGGCATGCCTAAAAAATGAGCAAAAACTGATTTTTCAGATTTTGCCTAAAGTTTCACTTTAATGTAATACAATTTTCCTAGTCATGGGAGCTCTGATTAGCTTTATAATGGGGTACTGTGGCTTTCACTGTTATATTATAGATACACTGTAGCTGACTGCATTATGGGGGTGCTGAAAAATTTATAGGTCAGTCTGGCTGAAACTGTTCTGGGGATTCTTTGGCTTTCTCTATTATTCGGCATTGTGGCTGGAGTAGTTATGGGGTAACGAGAACTGGGCAGTCATGGGGTAAAGAGAACTGGGCAGTTATGGGGTAAAGAGAACTGGGCAGTTATGGGGTAAAGAGAACTGGGCAGTCATGGAGTAACGAGAACTGGGCAGTTATGGGGTAAAGAGTACTGGGCAGTCATGGAGTAACGAGAACTGGGCAGTCATGGAGTAACGAGAACTAGGCAGTCATGGAGTAACGAGAACTGGGCAGTCATGGAGTAACGAGAACTGGGCAGTTATGGGGTAAAGAGAACTGGGCAGTCATGGAGTAACGAGAACTGGGCAGTCATAGAGAAATGAGAACCAGGCAGTTATGGGGTAAAGAGAACTGGGCAGTCATGGAGTAACGAGAACTGGGCAGTTATGGGGTAAAGAGTACTGGGCAGTCATGGAGTAACGAGAACTGGGCAGTCATGGAGTAACGAGAACTGGGCAGTCATGGAGTAACGAGAACTGGGCAGTCATGGAGTAACGAGAACTGGGCAGTTATGGGGTAAAGAGAACTGGGAAGTCATGGAGTAACGAGAACTGGGCAGTCATTGTGGAATGAGAACCAGGCAGTTATGGGGTAACAAGCACTGGGCAGTTATGGGGTAACAAGCAATGGGTAGTTACAATGAACAATACAGCTTGCTCAATTATAGGACCAACGTGACTTGCTCTATGAAAGTGAAACTGAATTCAGCCATAATGATGAATAATTTTAAACTGTTTTGTAAAGACTAGTGTTGAGAGACCCGAAACAGATGAACCTTGTTTTAGGTTGAACTTAGCTAAAAGCTCAGTTTGTCAAGAACCTGAATCTTTTGGTGGTTCGTCCTGGCTGAGCTAGCTAAAAGAAGGAAAAAAGACGGGGGAAAAAAGGAGAAGCTGGAAGAAAATGTTTTCCTTCTTGTCTTTTTTGTTGCTCATTTTCAGCAGTGCAAAGTGTATGACACAATTGTCTAGCAGTTTCTGTGATAAACTCAGACTTATAGAACGTTTTAGACTAAGGCTAGGTGCACAATTGTGTAAAAAATGTCCACGTGACATCTGCAAAAAATGGATATGTTTCATACATTCGTGCAGCTCATGATGCATCTGCTTTGACTAATGATTCGCTCTTGTCAGGATGATCGCCCTACTTGTAGGCAGGGTCCGCTCCCCCGTAGGTTGCTAGCGGTATAAAGTTCCCTTTTATGTTTGTCTGAGTGGTCTTTCTCGGACCTAAGCCCTGCATGAACGTTACAATGGTTCTGTCTCAAAAGGTATTTGGTATTGAAAAAGTGAGCAAACCTGTTCAAGGCGGCGACCTGAGGTGCCTTTTATTAAAATGGGAAGCCTTTTGGATTATGAACCTTAAATATTCAGTCCTTTTGGATTAAATTTGAGTAGTGATATACATCTATGCTTCTAAATTAAGTATCCATTGAAAAGGGTTTGATAAAATATACTAATGTTTTTTGTTTTTCCAGGCTAAATATGTTCTCATTTTGAAATAGAAAATATTAATGGTTATATTTTTTATCAATATAATAATATTCATACGTTGCGCTTTTAGAATTATTTATTTATGGCTTTAGAGTATATGCTTGAAACTTATATCTCATTTTTAATCACACTTGTACTGGGAGGTCACTTATTATTCTATGTATGACAACGTATGTGTACTTTAACCCCTTAAGGACATGGCCTATTTTGGCGTTGAGGACCAAGCGATTTTTGGTAGTTTTTCATCTCCATTTTTCAAAAGCCATAACTTTTTTATTTTTCCGTCAACGCGGCAGCCGTATAAGGGCTTGTTTTTTGCGTGGCGAACTGTAGTTTTTATTGGTACCATTTTTGGTTACATAGACTATATTGTAAAACTTTATTTTTTTTTTATGATCGTAGGGAGAGAAAATACATCAATTCTGCCATAGATTTTTAGTTTTTTTTTAAAGCATTAATTATGCATCCAGCCATGCAGGATAAAAAGCGTGTTCAATTTATTGTACACGTCGTTACAGAGGCGTCGATACCAAATATGTGGGATTTTTAATAAAAAAAAAAAATGTAATGCTAATATGAGAAAAAGCATTAAAAAAATGGTTTTTTAACATTTTTTTTAACATTCTTATTTTTTGTCCTTTATTTTGCTCTTATTTTTACACCATCTGTGTCCCTCTACATCTAATGATCGCTGCGATAAGGCATGGCAGGACTTCTCTCCTACCATGCCTTATCGCTTATTACAGCGATCTTAGGCAATGGCAATACAGGACGCCGGTATCTGGCGTCCTGTTTCCATAGCAACCAGCGGGGCTCTCGTGATGTTATCGCGAGAGCCGGCTGGAGTCACAGAGGGAGCACACTCCCTCTGTGAACCCTTTCCCTGCCGCGATATACTTAGATCATGGCAGGAAAGGGGTTAACAGTGAGGGGCGCATCTCCAATGCCCCCCGCTGTCGCAGCGGGAGACCGGCTACTAGTGATAGCTGGCTCCCACTGCGGGATAGCGTGAGATCTGCTATGATCTCGCGCTATCCCTATAACGTTAGGGTATGTCATTTTGCGGGAAGTACCCTGCTCCCATGACCAACCCTTACATCATGGGGCAGGAAGTGGTTAAAGCTTTTTATTAGTACGTAATGTTTGAGTATATGCTCATACTCATTCATGTTTACATCGATTATTATTCAAGGATCATTCAGTATATTTGCTGTGGGATTGGTTTACTTGAAGTTATTGCAAACTAACTAACAGAATGCAATAGTTCATGTGTTAGATAACATTTTGTACTGTTATATCTTCTCAATGTGTGTTGTTGGTTAGTAGAGATGAGCGAACCTACTCGTTTCGAGTAATTACTCGATCGAGCACCGCGATTTTCGAGTACTTCCGTACTCGGGTGAAAAGATTCGGGGGGCGCCGGGGGGCGGGGGAGGCGTGGTGGAGCGGGGGGTAGCAGCGGGGAACAGGGGGGAGCCCTCTCTCTCTCCCTCTCCCCCTCACTCCCCGCTGCAACCCCCCACTCACCCACGGCGCCCCCCCGAATCTTTTCACCCGAGTACGGAAGTACTCGAAAATCAGGGCGCTCGAGCGAAAAAGGGGCGTGGCCGAGTAGGTTCGCTCATCTCTATTGGTTAGATGATAGCTCTCATATATCATATCTCCATACTCATTCCTTTTCTTTGGCACTAATGGATCATTCATACGATTCTTTATTACTTTTGTGTGCACTTCTGTTACTTTTTTAATGGGGTCGCTGTTGCATGCACTTTGGTATGCACTTCTATTTATTGTGGACAAAGGCAAACTTTGTGATGACTTCATTACAGTTTTCATTTGCATAATTATATTTATTAGTCTTTTTGAGTAAAAGAGGAACTGTTCACATGTATTCTCATTTATGTTTGCGCACCATTGTGTGCACCTTTACACGTACTTCTGCCTGCTGCAGCCATTGGCGCACCATGGGGTTGTTATTCTGCGCATGTGTCACTCACTGGTAAAATAGCTGTTGAGTGCGATTCAGTGTGTGCCTCTGTCAAATCCAAATGTCGGTGCACAAGACGATCACTTTATTTTAGTTTTAATGTGTATTATCATATGCGTGGTGACGTTCTTGGCGCACAATATAGCTCAGCAGACCTCCGCTTGTTATTCTGTGCATGCGCTGTTGGTAAACTTGTTGCGTGTGCTTCTGTATATCAGCACATATGGTGACCACTTTATTATAGCTTTCATATATATCATTATTTGACCTCCCATCATGTGAATAAGTGAATGGGTGTGTTTTGCCTGACTTTCTGCACGGCAACGAGCAGTTTGAGGTGCTCCGTAGGAATAACGACACCGTGGCACGTTGTGGTCTCACATAAAAATATTTGTAATAATTTTCAATTAAAGGTTTATATACAACTTTTTTCAAGTACTGGATGAGTTTAATTTTCTCCTGTATGTATTAGTTTTTGGCTAAGTGTATCTGTGCTCTGTCATTGTGCAGAGAGCTGGACCAGAGCCAGGTGGGGGAGCAGTTGAAAAGCAGCTTTTTGTCACGGTAGCACCGCTGCTCTCCTCCCTGGAAAATATGCGTTTCTGGCATGGCTTCTGACAGGAGAAAAGGGGGATTGTCAAGTTTGTGACGCCAGTCCATATACAGACCAAGGTCTGTGCTGGACAAAATAATAATAAAAAAATGAGAAGGAAAAAAAAAGAAAACATTTTTCCCTGGAAGCATAGTGCGGTACCTCAGTGCAGATGGTGAATGGTAGGAAAGGACTGCAGGAGGCAGAATTAGCGGTGAAAACATTGAACAGACTATTGGTTTCAAACAACAAAAATCTTCAGCTTTCTTTAGTGCTGTTTGAGAATTATTTTGCATTTTTCAGTACAAGTTAAAGTTATGTTTAGTTCACTTAGAGGTAGTAGCAGTACAATTAAAGAGTAGGCAGGCATGAGGCGCAGACTTTATATCTGAAAAACAAACAGGCTCTTTAACAGTATTTAAGCACAGGATTTCTTCCTACCCTCTATGATTTGCCCTCCTGCTTCTTTTTCTCTATTTGCAGCTATTTTCTTGAAGTCTGAGTTTCTTTCTAGACCAAACATTACAATTACTTTAGTTTTGAGTAGATTCTCTTCTATTTCTTATATTAGTATTTTCTTGATGCTTTACTCTAAGCTAGATTCCTGCTGAAGTCTTTCTATTGCTTTTCTCTTCCTCTTAGTTAGAATTACAGAACTTTCGGGTACTCACACTTGCTGTCCTTTCCACCACACTGGTTAGTTCCTCACTTTTCAAACTCCTTCTCTACACTCCTCGCTTTCTTAGTCTGACTGACTCTGTCTCCTCTCTTCCCTCAGTCTTGTCTCGTCTGCAGTCACCGCCCGACAGAACCCTAGACTCCTCCTATTCTCCTACACTCCACCAACCTAGCTACTGATCATCTTTCTTCTATCTTGCTGAATCATGCCTGAAAGATTAGCCATACTTTGTAATAAGCAAAGTGGGGTTGACCAACATTAAATTATAATTTTAAAGTGACATGAACATTTACATTCATTACCTAGGAGTCCCTTTTTATGGACAATCCTATACACTACAGTTGTAGCTTGGAGAATGTGAAGAGCTGGACTTGCTTATTCTTATATAGCTTTGTGTATTGTCTCATTCTCCCTGATTGCGCAGCTAGCCGCTCCTCCTCACTATTATATGTTTGAAGACGTATCATGATTTCACAGGACTTTGGTTTGAAATTCGTTAAGTTCAGATTTTGCCACTTTGTGAACCTCAGCAGATTGATGAAAAAGTGTATATTTTACGAAGTAGGCTTGTGTATTTGATTGAGAGATGTGGCTTTTCTCCATTTGTACGGATGTAGATGATGTGAGGCATGAAGTTTGTTGTAGATGCTATGGTGATGATGAGTGAGTGTGAGGCATAGCAAGCAGTGGTATATAATGCATACACAAACAGCACCCCATCAGGCTAGGATGTATATACTGTATATTACGAGATAGATATCACCTAGTCTTCTAATCAACAGGGTGAATACATTTAGTTTTGGCAATCATTCTTTATAACTGAGTTCTTCCAAAGTGCTTATTAATTTACTTGTCCTTCTATGCACTTTTTCCATCTCGTTTAGATCTGTTTTTCTAAACCAAAACTTAAAGGGGTGGTCTCGCGAAACAAAGTGGGGTTATACACTTCCGTATGGCCATATTAATGCACTTTGTAATATACATCGTGCATTAAATATGAGCCATACAGAAGTTATTCCACTTACCTGCTCCGTTGCTAGCGTCCTCGTCTCCATGGTTCCGTCTAAATTCGCCGGCAGCTTGCTTTTTTAGACGCGCTTGCGCAGTCCGGTCTTCTCCATTCAGCACGAGCCGCTTCAGTGTGCTCCCCGCTACAGCTCTTCTGCGCATGCGCAGACGAGCTGTCACTGCTCGGGAGCGCGCTGGAGCGGCCATTCTGTACCTTCCTCTGTTAGAGGAAGGTGCAGAGCTGCCGAGCTGTCCGGAGAAGCCGCCCAGCTGTCCCACCGTCCAGCTGTCCTGGTAAGTGATGGGTCGGGGGGGGCTGCCGCTGCGCCGGGCTGCGCCGGGGGTGGGGGGGCTGCCGCTGCGCCGGGGGAACTAGCGCTGGGCCGGGGGGGGCTGTCGCTAGGCCGGGGGGGGCTGTCGCTAGGCCGGGGGGGCTGTCGCTGGGCCGGGGGGGGTTGTCGCTAGGCCGGGGGGGCTGTCGCTGCGCCGGGGGAACTAGCGCTGGGCCGGGGGGGGCTGTCGCTGCGCCGGGGGAACTAGCGCTGGGCCGGGGGGGGCTGTCGCTAGGCCGGGGGGGCTGCCGCTGCGCCGGGGGAACTAGCGCTGGGCCGGGGGGGGCTGTCGCTGTGATGGGGGGGGGGGCTGCGCCGGTTACCTGCTGCCTGGCGGTGGGTGACAGGTCGGCTATGTTCATTCCTGGGGTCCGGTCGGCGGCTGCGGGGCGTCTGGTTGCCATGGAGACACAGCTGGTAGCGTCCCGGGAGCGCGCACGTCGGGCTACAGCAAGCGATGCGAAAAGAGCTGGCGGCCATCTTGGGAAAAAGTTTTATAAGTTGCTGAAACGCTGGAACGGTAAGTAGAAACCAGCTAGGAAAGTAATTTACAGGGGTAATTAGTAATGTATGTTTAATTAGGGGGACTGGGCAAAAAAAAAAATTCACTGCTTCCTCGAGACATCTCCTTTAACTGTATATTCTATAAGTGTCTTTATAAAGGGGTACTTTTTTCTAGTAGTCATGCGCTTTCTATGCAAAGCAATGGCAGTATTTCCAACACAGGTCTTAGGGTAAATCTTCCCCTTGAGCACGATGCACCTAATACATGAAGACGCAAGTGCTCTTCATGTATTAGGCACATCCTGGCATCTCTGTATACCCTCTCAGAAATGTTCACCAGATCAGACCTGACATATATTTCTGGCATAATTTAAGCCGCTGTCTTGTGTGAATTATACATGTTGGTCCTGGGTGGCTACACAGTTTCCTGACAAGCCATCACATCCCTAGCACGTGGTGTGATGCTGCTGCTGGCCCCATTGAAAACAATGGGCGCTGCCATGCAAGAGCACACACAAAAATAGGACGCTCCACAATTTTTTTCCCACACCGTGACACAATGTGGGGAAAAAAAATGCCCATGTGTATGAACTAGAGATGAGGGAGAATGCTCATTTAAGATCTCTCTCTCATACTTCCCCCCCCCCCCCACTCCCGTTCACCGCCCCCGCGCATGTGCTCGGACGAGTAATCAATTACTCGAAAAGACCAATGCTCAGTCGAGCATCAGCTTTAAACGAGCGTGCTCGCTCATCTCTAGTATGAACCCATCCAAAAAAAATCAGGTTCATATTCATGTGAGATTTGTGTATCTCACAACGCAATCTCACATGCATTGTGAAATGCACAAATCTCACACGATTTTCTCGCCCATGTGAAGCCCGGACTAAATGTTTCCAATTATCTTGTTACTTTTTGTTAATGTTGACTCAATTAGACTGCTATAATTTAGAATAATTTATTATCAATAATTACATCCATATTACACTCATACATATATTCAACCAATAGGGTTTAAATAGCTTGCACTTTTTTACCCTAAAATGTAACCCCCTTAGGGCTCATTCACATTGCCGATAAAATCTAGTATTTTTTGAGCAATGCAAAAGTGAGTGAAAATGCAGAATTATGAAACCAATGATTTTCAATAGATTAATTCCCATTTGCGATGTTTTCACTCCTGAAGTGAAAAAATAAATAAATCACAGCCTGTCCTATTTCCTGCATTTTGCTTTTTTTATCTCCCATGTTTCCTTATGGGGCTTTGTTTTTATCGAATCGCAACGCACAAACTTGCAATTTTCGTGTGATGCGCCTTTAACATTAGAAACTCCTATTGTCTATCGCAGGAAAAATATGCAAGAAAAATCACAGGCGGCAGCGATGTTTTTGCAAGAAGAAGCACTGCTGATGCTCAGACATCTCATAAACACAATTTCAATTTTGCATAACTTTCTTGCAGCAAAATCGGGATGGCTAGCATGAAGGAGCCCTTAAGACTTGTGAACATTAAGACATGATTAATATCATTAGGCTCGGCAACATCTACACTGAGTATCCTTCTATCTAGACTGTAAGAAAAATATAGATTATGACTTTAGCATAGGAAGAAATTAGAGATCACTTACCTCATCTAGAGGGAACAGTCAAGTTAGTTAAAAAGTAGTCATTAATCAAAGGTCCTAAATAAACCAGCAGACAAAATGCATCATCTTTGGTTAGCCATTTAGTCGTTCCCGACCCTAAAGGCAACCTCCCTCCATATTTTTCAGTTTTACGCTGCTTCTTTCAGTTGTGTGATATCCATGCCAGTATCAGCTCTGACAGTATCGGCCATCGTGTCCTTTGGCTCCAGGTCTTTTTTTGCCGCTGATCTGTCCAAGCATTATAGATTTTTCTAGCAACTCTGCTCACATTACATGGCCAAAATCCATGAGACTGAGCCCAGTCATCTCACCCTACAGTGATATATCGATTCAGGAATTCTCTGTTTGTTACTCACGCCGTCCAGGGTATACGCAGCAGCTTTCGCCAGCACCACAGCTCAAACGCAGCAATCCTCCTTCTATCAGCTTTTTTCGCAGTCCAGCTTTCACAATCATATATGGCTATAGAGAATACGGTGGTTTGAACTATCCTGAGTTTAGTTGTGATGCCAATATCCCTACTTTTCCAGATTTTGTCCATGTTTAGCACTGCGCTTAGCCCCAATGCTATCCTGCATTTGGATAAGTGTGAGTCCCAGAGGTAGAACCCACATCTATCAGACTTTTATGGCAAATCCTGTTCATATAAAATGAAAGTTTCATACGGGAATGTCCCTTTAAATTCACTATTACAACCTCAGGTAAAATGGGTGAACAGTGAACAGTGAATTCAAAGCCATTGATGCATCCGTCATCAAGGATATTGTGTATATGTGCAGACTACATATGTGCGTCACAATATGCAATAATTTTCGGAAGAAGATTTCTTTCCACAAGATAACACTTACTTTTTCAATGAAAACACAGAGTTGTAATAATTAACCCACAACATGCGCTATCCACCTTTGATTTTAATTTACAGGCTAATGGGGCTAATATATGAATTACCACTGAAGCATCACCCTTGTCCATAGGCTATATCTTGTACTACCACTCATCCTGATTCAAGTGACGGACAAATTACCAGCTCATCCTCATTCTACTACCATTTTAACCTAATGGCCTTCCATGATAGGTCAACTGCCATTACAGGGTTCTTTTACATGGGAAGACTATCAGTACTATCAGTACCCAACAGTTGTGATAATCACTCCTGTGCTGTCACACAGTAGCAAGGTCCGCTCAGTGAATATGCACAGTCTTGTGCGCAGGCATGTGCAAAAAATGCCCTAGTTCACTGCTCAAAAAAGTTACGCATTAGCAAATGTACTTTGCAATATGCTCGTCTTACCCTTTTACATGATTCTATAACAAGCTGTTTAAACTGCGCAATTATCGTTGAGAATCGGTCAGTTCTCATGCACTAATCTTTCTATGTTTCACATTCCTATGTGAAACACTGAACTTTCAGTGATTAAACTGCATAATAAGTACACAACGGAAATTGAACGATGAGCGAGAACCTCACGATTCTTGTTTCTTGTTCAGTTGTTTGCCCGCATTTAAACGGAGCGATTATCATTCAGTTTTGCTTGTTTAAACGATATTCTGAACAATAATCGTTCCATGTAAACGGGGCTCAAAGTAAAGTATTGTAATCCAATTTTTATCAATTATAGTAGATTTTATCATTTGTTTTTGCACATGAAGGAGAGAAGTCTTGTTTATATCTCAGTGATACGGACTTCAAAGAAGTGACAGGGATGACACAGAGAGATGAAAATCTCCCTTCAGACTTGCAGGTCTTGCTACATTATGTCAATGAAGTTAATCTAAGAAACTGTAATAGCAACTTTGTATCATGTTTGTATATAGAGAATTTACACAAGAAATGCTTTGATATTACTCTAGCATCCAGTTTAAACAAATAGAATGAAAATGCATCTACTATAACATTCATAAAGTAATATTTTTTCTGAATGGGACTCTACAACTAGGGGTAACTGGGCAGGATACAGAAGCAAGCAGTTCCTTTTCTAAGGATAGTTTGGCAATGAAATGACAATACTTGGCTAACTCCCTGCATATTTCTGGCTCTCATGAAAGTCTCCCATGTACCAGTCGTATTGGCAACACCTATAAAGTAGTGCTTGATAAGACTGTGTCACCAGCCATCCCTCACTCCAAGGCAGCCACCAAACAAGGCTTCCTGGGTGGTCGTACTGGGGGAAGACAAATTCATGCCAACTGCTAGCTTGTGAACAAAAGGAAAATGTAACCCTGAGTTCTAGGCCTGTTGGAAGCATTTGTTCCAGTCAAGATTTTGCATTTGTTCAATCCTGGAATAATAAGTGATTGACACCTCCTTAGAATGTTCTTTAGCTCTAGGGGATAATCAGACTAGGGTCTTTGTTGTTAAGGCTTTTCAGTGGTTTCAATGGGAATTAAACCACTATCGACTCTAGCCTGCATCTCCTGCAGCACAGTCCATACAAATTTATTAGTTATGTCTTTTTAAATGAGATTAAATTGAAATGACTTTTATCCCTTCCTCCCCTAGTTTTTCCGAGCTCCTTCCTCTTGCTATAGTGTATTCATGTACAATTCAGAGTGTTCTTTTTATTACTCTAGGTACAACGTGACCGTCCGTCTGTGGCTGGACCCTGCAGCCAGATACACTGAGAATTGTGACTTTCTAAGAAGGACACCTGGATGCACAAGACGTAACATACTGAGCCAAACAAACATATGAGAAATCCGGCACAATTACTGTAATGAAGAAAAACAACAATAGAGGGTCTTATGCCTTTTATGTGAAATCCAATGATGTGCGGCATTAGGAAGTGAGCCTCGGAAATTCCATAAATGAAAAACAGTAATTTATCACAGCTGAGTAAAAAAAATGTAAAATTCTGAATAATTTGTACACCCTATTCAAAATTATATTTTGAAAAAGTATAGTATATGAAAGCTAATGCTATGTTCATGCGAAACGATTATCGTTCAGAAAATCCTAAAAACGAATGAAACTGAACGATAGTCGTTCAGTGTAAACACAGCTAACGAGTGAGTGACAAACGAGAATCACGCGCTGTTCGCTCATCGTTCAGTCTCAGCCGGCTTATAAACCAGCGCCGGCTCGTGCGCTTATCTTGCCGTTTCAACACTGATTGTTCAGTGTTTCACATGGGAAAGTAAGGCAGTGAATGAATAGTAAATGAGAACTGCACTATTCTCAACGAGAATCGTGGAGTCTAAACACAAGCAGCGAACGAGCCGCTGATGACGTCATCGCCTCGTTCGCTCGGGCTAACGAGAATTGTTTGATTCCGGTTAAGTGTAAAAGGGCTACCTGCAAGTAATTGTATTTGAACCTCAAAATTACTCAGTGCCATAACATACGTGTTGGACATTATTATTTTTTTGTTAAACTAATCAAACAATGTCCAAACTACTATCTATGCAAAATCCTTGTCCGAAAAAATATCATAGAAAGTTTGTCCATCTGTTTCCCAAAGTTGAACTATTAACAAAATATTCTGATTTGCTCCACAAAGTGAATCTTAGCAGGTGCACTATTAAAATACCCCACAACACAACCTCTCAGGCCAGTTTCATACGGCCGTATGTGTATTTGCATCTACCTGAGTGATGCGTTTTAGATGAAGAACAATGCTTTATTGCACGCATCGGCATGTGGATTTACTCACGGCAAATAAAGACGCACCGATTTAAATACCTCATTTATTGTAATGCATTCCAGATGTGTTTTTGTCAGTGGAATTACGCAGTGCTTCACGCATCTCCTTGTGTATTGTGCGTGCATTTGTGCAACCCCTATTGATAGGGACCTTTGGTGCGCAAATACACAGAGACATAGAACATGTTCTTTTTTTTTTTGCCTGACTGAAATGCACGGACAAAATACATATTGTGCATCAACGATCCCCAAAGAAGTCAATGAGAGGGGTGCCTAAATTTTGCACATGCAAATACGCCCAGTTGAAGCTGGTTTTACAAGCTTGTAAAAAAGGAAAAAAAGGCACGTGTCACGCGAATGTATTTGTGCGCACAATACACAGTGATTACAGCCCACTGATTTTGCACATGTTGATTGTGCCAAAAAATATGCAACATGCTCTATTTGCACAGGAATTAGCGCAGGGAAAGATTACATAAATGACACTAATTGCCCATTTCAAACAATGGGAGCACAATTGAGTGTTTTCTTACATGTGTAAATGCGCACAATTTGCGCAAGCAAAAACGACAGTACAACATGCACATGCAAATACGCAATGCCCGTTGCACAAATGAGCTTACGCCTGTGTGACACCAGCAAAAAAACGAAATAACATAAATAAATAAAACAAATGCAAAAATGCACAAAATAAGTTCACCGATTAATACCTAAAAATTAATGAGAATGCAAAGAAATACACAAGTTTAGTGTTTTTTAATGTTTTTATTTCTTTTATGTGTCTTTTTTTCAATGTTTACACACACAATCATTACGTGTAGGTCATCATTTTTTATTTGTGTCCTATGGTCCAATATTTGCACCCATCATATATGCTGTAGTAGTACAGTGTTGGAAAACTGTAGATCCTCAAACCTTCAACACTAAATATTCCTGCCTTGATTTTTTTTACAGGGACATCAAAAAATACAAATTTTGATCTTCCATCCATCTCATTGCCAGCTATAATTATGGTATATTCTCCTGACTTGTACTGTATATTTCAGCTCATGTGACATTCCAATATTGGCTAAAAATAAAACCTAGAGGATAAAAATAAAAGTAATTCTTATAGGTTACTTTTTTCAAGCCCTTTAATCTAGTTGACATCCTGTGCTCACAAACACAAGTAGACCTTGGTAATGGGTCCACTTAGCTGCTCAAGGGCTCTCCACTATTAAATATTTGCTCTAGCTCTTAGGGAGATTTTAGTTCAGCTATTTGAACCTTAAAGAGAAATTAGCTGAAAGAACAGAATATCCGGAAATCTTTATCTGCAGCTCGAATATGAAATCATTTCAGTTGTAGCGCTACTTAGTGTGTATTGTCACACATCGAAATCATGGATATAGGTTTATGGCAATTTTAGACAATTTTTCTTGGACAGAATGTGATTTCTCTGTAAGCATCTTCAATTTTCTTCTAAATTTGCCCCAGAGAAGAGAACAACATTTTTAAGTAAATGGTTTGCAATGGGCACATTTAAAAGGATAGGAATGGCTCCGAATATGAATAGCTACCATTATGACATCTCCTGGTACTACAGTATGGGCTTCTGGTTTCCTATGGTGCCCTGTAGGCATAAGGATGTATTTGTTTCTTCCATTCATGCCACTCTTCATATTTGTAAACAGAAGAATTTATACTCCCAAATAGTATGCAACTATATGCCAAATATACACTATATATCATAAATGTTGTACAATAACAATACAGTCGCATGCAGTCGGCATCTGTGATGAATACATTTTTTTCTTAACCAGGAAAGGAAATTTAATGCACTTTTTTCCTCAGACTGATCAAACATTTTCTATGCAAACTTATGCCCATACTTATGGAACTGTCTATTATTGACTTCCATTATGAAAAAAAAAAAAAATGAGACTTTTGGTCATGCATGTACAGAGTCAGATGGGGACTCACAAGGGTGGAGGAGTTCAACACCATAGTGCAGACATACTTCCCTCAGTTCTTTTGCGCAAACAAAAAAAACGTATTTTTCCAACAAGGTTCTGAGTGCAGATGGTGAGAGACCAGACGCTAGCCAGGATAGCCAAGTCAACTGTGACAGCCACAGATCTGACTAACCCCTTTTGTATAGCAGCGAGAAGGATACCACAAAGTGTAACTGTCAGTAGCACTCTCCTCAACGCCTGTATGGCATTTTCTCAGCAGTATGCTCCGTGATTAGATGGATTTATTTCTTGCCTTTCTTCCGTAGGAAAGACGCATCCTACGAGGCCCTACTCTGCAGTCACCTCATCTCTCCCCACCTATCAGCTGGTACATTACTTAAAGGGGTTTTCTGAGTTATTACTTTCATATAGCCTAAAACTATATAAAAGTAGTATACTTACTATGGCGCTGGATGCCACAGCATATGACAAAGGACGTCACCCATCAAGAAGGCTGGGTGGCGTCCCATAAACCTGTCAAATGGCTTTGTAATGTAGACGCCCCGAGGCAGGTTTACTTCAAATTACTGATGACATCCCTGCTGGCCTCCCATTGGCTACAGCGGTCATGTGGGTAAACAATGCATGTCACCACTGCAGCCGATGGAAATAGAAGACTGGAGCAGTGCACAGTAGGATGTTAGTTTTTTCATTTTATTGCATACCCTGTTCCCGCATTGCCATCAAAGTTGGGATTCTCAGAAAACACCTTTAAATAAACAATTGCAATATAACAGACTGAAATAAGATGATACCACTAGGTGGTGCTGTTTCCTCACTAATACTTCTCAATGGGATGCACTATAATAACAAGATTAAGGGGCCACCCCTCTACAGCGTATGCGCAGTTCTCTGCCCATCTCCGTATCAGACCTACATCTGCCTGTCTTCGTGTCAGACTTATATCTGCTTTCTATTCCAGAAGTGCAGTTAGTCTGGTCAGTGTCCTTTTTTGCATATGTGCTGACAGCGGTCAGGAGAAGTAAATGGGCACCGTGAGAACACGGTCATCTCAGCAAGTGGAGAGTTGTAGGATAGCAGTATGGTGTCAGGAGAAGCACCAAGCCTACACACTTTTTTAGACAGGAGCAGGAAGTCAACAGATCCCATCAGACTAGCAAAAGTAAGGATTTTTACCAAAATTATGTCCATTTGTAATGAAATGTGCCCAGCATGTGGTCACAGGAGCATTTATGTGATTTTACTGATGGCACAATTTGGGCTTCCATGCAATCTAAAATCTATGACAACTCTGAGCTGGTATAGGTTTCCACTAAGCTCATTTTTCTTTATATAAAAAATGGACTTTTTTTGTCTTTACTGTTGTTCCTATGTATTTTAATGCTCAAGAAGAAAAAGCTTTCCAGATGTAACTTGACATACTTGTCAAAATGAAACATTTTTTGGCATGCAGTATGTCAGCCCCATTAAGGTCTATGGATTGTGTGGAATACGCCAGGGAATAGGTTTTTTGTTTTTATTTTATCTGTAGGCATGCTGGTGTAATGGATCCACCATTAGGGGATTAATGCTATTTCAGAAAGGATTGGGGGTGTGGTACTGCCTAGTGTTATGATCGTGTGGGCAAACTAGGCACGGGGCTCACATGATCGTCACCACAAGGGGACTAGGTACGCACACAAGTTTCTGGCAAACTGACCCTGTGCTACAGGAGAGGAATGGCAACGCACACGGGTTTCAAGCAACTGACACTGTGCTACAGGGGAGGAATGGCAATGCACATGGGTTTCAAGCAACTGACCCTGTGCTACAGGGGAGGAATGGCATGGCCCTACCTAAGCGGGGACACTGCTCCAATAAGGGCAGCAGGCCGGCGGTCTTCGGATCTGGGCCCTAGCTGATCCTAGGAGCCACGCACCAGAACAGGACACATTCACATGCCACATGACAGGGACTGAACAACAGGACACACAGAGCCAGAATACACAGCATACAGCAGCCACAATGCAAACACTAATAGCAGATAAGCTGCATATAAATGCGAGGTGTTAGTTCGTACATTGGCCAATGAACTTAAGCTGCAAGGCCCCTCGTATCTTGCAGTCCCTACACTAGCAAGACACATCTACTAGAGGGCCCTAGGGGCCAACCTAGCGCAGACATAGCAAACAAACTCAGCAGACCAAACTGACACAAAATAAACGTACAAACGGACATGAACTGCAAGGCACAGATCACACAGCAAGCTGCAACAAAACACAGATAGCAGGTCACACAGCAAACGTCAACAGACAAGGATTCATGATTGCTCACCCTGAATACCATACAGAGACTGACCAGGAGCTGGGTGTATATGTGAGCACAGACCCAGGAGATTGGCTAGCAGTAAGTACCACACCCAGCCAGCTCAATCAATTAACCCTGTGAGGGCTGTGCTGCTAGGAAGCTCAGAACTACAGATCCCAGCAGCACACGTAACACCTAGGGTATACCGAGCTTCACAATGGAGCACCAAGATGGCCGCTCATAACTGAACTGAGGATGCACACTGGACTCTTGCTAATTGGCTGCTTGCTCTGACTACAAAAGGACAATTTTTCCTGCATATAAGCAGAGCAGGACAGCTGATGTGTGTTGATACAGGAAGGACAGCTAAGGAGGCTGGAGACAGTGCTGCCTGGCATAGAGAGGAACAGTCACTCTATGGGCTTGAGTGTGTGGAGTGCAGCAAGTCCCCTACAGAGAGAGGAGTGGAGAGTAGCGCTCCCATCCCTGAACAGTGCTGTGGAAGAGATTGGGTAGGTAGAAGCTGCAGCTCCCGCATATCAATCTGTAAGTGAGGCCAGCCTCAGCAAAAACATTAGGCGTGCACATCAAGAGAGTTGAAATAGTTAGCCAGTAGGCCTGCTGCAGGGCAATTCAGAGACTACCCTGGGGAAAGTTAAATTGCTTAATTGTTATTATACTGTTCACCTTTATTTCTTAATTCTTAAATAAATATTGTATATTTTGGTTACTTCACCTGCTGCATCGTATACTGAATCCTGCATTGCTATACTTCCATCTACAACGCTGGGAATAGAAACCGAAGCTGCTCATACATAAAGGATAAAAGTTGGCTGAAAAGTTTCTGATGTTTGTTGAAAAGGGGATCTGTTAGGCTGGGAAATTTCTAAAAGTTGTCTGCGATCATCTGAAACTACATGTCTTTGAAATAATAGGCCAAATTCAGTCCATTTGCTGGATTGCACAAGTACATGCTGCAGGTTTTTTTTTTAATTGGCTTCCTGATTGGCCAATATTATGTTTTATGTCACTGGTGGGATTGTTCGTACAAACAATCCCACAATTGATTGAAAGACACATTTCAGCGGATGATTTTCTTGTGTATCACTGGCTAAAAAAGTAGCACTACAATAAGTAGGGAAAAGTCACATTTGAAGTCTTTCAAACATTTACATGTATAGGTAGCTGTAAGAAGCAGGTGGTATGTACATGGTGGCAGGTTGCATTATGGCACTGCGATGACAGGCGGAGGGGGCACCTTTTTATCAAGAGCAACTTTACGTAACAGAAATGGTATTTACATTGTATCGCTCCATATGAGGATTTGGATACTTGAACGTTACGTAGTAACTTTTCGTAACATCATGCATCTGTATTTTCTTGCAGCTACATTATAAACTTTGTATGCATCATCCAGCCTAATCCTTAGTGCTTAAACCTCCTCTCATCATCACGTCTCACAAGCCATCCTTAAGCAGGCCTGAACTTGTTTCACTAACTGTAGTGGCACCTCTCATGCCCCGTAGGAGGTGCGATCTTTGATACAGAAAGCTAACATGTCGTAGATGTAATTTCTTCAGAAGTTCCTAGTACAATAACTGCATCACATCCATCTCTAACTATAACATTCTGCACTTCCTCAACAGGTGCCTTGCTGTGCCATTACAACTGCCTTTAATATTAGGCCTCTTTCACATGGGATACAAAATCTTGCTACAAAATCATTGCTACAAAACGCATGTATGTGAAGCTCATGGTTTCCAATGGGTTCTTTCAGGCTGCAAAACATCTCTCATGTGAAAGAACCCATTGGAAACCCTGGGCTTCACAAACATGTGTTTTGTAGTGAGATTTTGTAGCCCGTGCAGATGTAGCCTGATACCCAACTATTCTCTATGCAAGGCCTTGCATTAACTATCTGGGCAAAAACTCAATGCTGTACACTAGTGTGTAACAGTTCTTCGGGGAAATAAGATCCCTATCCATACTCCACATTGGCTAGGGATTTTGCACAGTCCCGGGGAATAAGTGCACTCACACAGACACTGCTCCGAGTCCATGGAGTTGTCATCCACATCAGCCCCAGGTCATTGCTGGTGGTCTTTCTGGGTCCAGCGGATCTGTTGCTCAGACCCTCTACTAGCAGCTACCCAGTATGGGAAAACCGCATGTTGCACTGGCCTTAAGTAAGCCTTCGCCACTTTAAGAGTCTTTTCTGGTAGCTGCGGCTTGGGCTGTGCTCCAAACTGCTGCTCTCTGATGTCACTCTTGTTGACTGGACAGGAACGGTGATGTTTATGAAAGGTGTGCGGGGCTTTGGTGGAGCTAAATGGTGCTCACTATTCCCTATGCATAGGGTCTGTCCTTGAGGCAGTAACATCATAGGGGAGAAGTTTCCCCATTTAAGCACTTATACTGGCAGAGGGATAGGGGCTTTATCCCCACCACTATGGACACTGGGGTGGTACTTTATAATCCCCCTCCTGCCCAGGTCTCAAGCCGAAGGGGGCTCTGCTGAGTGGCTGTTACAGTAAGCAGGAGCTCTGGCCAGTGCCTCCCCCTTACATAGTCAGGGGATAAATCTACCATTTTCCTTTTAAGGTCAATGGCCTAATTCACGCCAGTCTACAATTGGTGCTCATTTGCTCTTATTTAAAATTGGCCGGGAATCGCTGCTATCAGGAAAACAATCATTTGTATGATCTTTTGTCTGCATAGGTTGGCCCTATACAGTATTTTTCTGCTTGCTGAAATTAAGCGATCAGCTCATGACCGAATGTTCACTAGATCATTATTGGATCATTTTTCCTTTTACACGTCCCAAACAAGCAAACAAATGTTCAGAGGAAGATTTGTGCCCACTTGACAGACCATGAAAATCCATAAGCATTCCATAAGAAGGCAAGAAAATGATTTCTCAGATGGCTGAGACTAAGAACATCCCTCTGACCGATATACGATCTAGAAGAAAGCTACATGTACCCTGTTTCCCCGAAAATAAGACGCGTCTTATATTAATTTTTGCTCCCAAATATGCGCTACGTCTTACTTTCAGGGAGTGTCTTATTTCGCCGCGGCAAATCCATCTGTGGCCACTAATCCCTCAATTGGCCAGCTTTGTGGACGAAATTTCTCAGAAATCTCGTCCACATGGGACAGCAAATCTGTCACGGCAAAGCTGGGAGAAGCCGGCGTTGTGGTGCGGATTCATCGGCCACAGAAACGGAAAAGCGTGCAGCCAGGTCGCTTCAAAACAAGCGGCTGAGTGCCGTGGGTTTTGAAGCAGCGCTTTCCTGGCGGAAATCTCGCTGTTTATTGCTGTGGTCAAACTGCAAGATTTCCGCTGGAAATACGCTCTGTGAGAACCCAGCCTTAAGAATCACACAGGGTGAATGACTCATACAAAGAGCCATAAAAAAAAGGGCTTTAAAGTAATGTATCTGTCTGCAGACAGAAGTTCCTGTACCACTTGTAAGCAGGGATGGCATTGCAGCTCCCGGCCACCAGGGGGAGCTCATCACAGCAGACATGTACAGCAGGAACAGAACGTACAGTATGGACTTTTCCAGCAAGGGGAGCTCACAACAGCACACTCGTACAGCACAGCAGGGACAGGATAACAGCAGACTGTCTGCAGATCTACCTATACATCTGGAGGTAGGAGACAACGGGGATGGCAGCAGGGGACAGGCCTCTTGACTTGCCTGCACACTTTACTATGCCTTACTATCGGGGGGTGCCTTATATTTGGAACTTCTGCAAATTTCAGGAGGTGCCTTATTTTCAGGGGGTGCCTTATTTTCGGGGAAACACGGTAACTGTCACAAACTTCAAAGATAACATAGTCCAGAAATATAGAAATAGTTGCTGTAGTGTCTATTTACCTGTGGACCCCCCTTTCTATGCAGTGTACAGATGATTACTTTATTTGTATGGTTTATGAATCCTATACGAGGTGTCATGATCACATACAAGCTGTGAAGTCATTGAAATCATTCATTGTTGGTTGGCTCAATTTAGTTTTTTTCCACTGGAACCTGATTAGAGATGAGCGAGCACCAAAATGCTCGGGTGCTCGTTACTCGGGACGAAATTATCGCGATGCTCGAGGGTTCGTTTCGAGTAACGAACCCCATTGAAGTCAATGGGCGACTCGAGCATTTTTGTATATCGCCGATGCTCGCTAAGGCTTCCATTTGTGAAAATCTGGGCAATTCAAGAAAGTGATGGGAACGACACAGCAACGGATAGGGCAGGCGAGGGGCTACATGTTGGGCTGCATCTCAAGTTCACAGGTCCCACTATTAAGCCACAATAGCGGCAAGAGTGGGCCCCCACCTCCCAACAACTTTTACTTCTGAAAAGCCCTCATTAGCAATGCATACCTTAGCTAAGCACCACACTACCTCCAACAAAGCACAATCACTGCCTGCATGACACTCCGCTGCCACTTCTCCTGGGTTACATGCTGCCCAACCCCCCCCCCCCCCCCCCCGCACGACGCAGTGTCCACAGCGCACACCAAAGTGTCCCTGCGCAGCCTTCAGCTGCACTCATGCCACACCACCCTCGTGTCTACTTATAAGCACATCTGCCATGAGGAGGAACCGCAGGCACACACTGCAAAGGGTTGGCACGGCTAGGCAGCGACCCTCTTTAAAAGGGGCGGGGCGATAGCCCACAATGCTGTACAGAAGCAATGAGAAATATAATCCTGTGCCACCGCCATCAGGAGCTGCACACGTGGGCATAGCAATGGGGAACCTATGTGCCACACACTATTCATTCTGTCAAGGTGTCTGCATACGCGTTTTTTTATAAATAGTCACAGGCAAATACAACTCCGCAATGGGAATTCCGTGTGCACCCACAGCATGGGTGGCTCCCTGGAACCCACCGGCTGTACATAAATGTATCCCATTGCAGTGCCCATCACAGCTGAGGTAACGTCCGATTAAATGCAGGTGGGCTTCAGCCCACACTGCATGCCCCAGTCAGACTGGGGTTCTTTAGAAGTGGACACATGCAGTTACAACTCCGTGTGGACCAACAGCATGGGTGGGTGCCAGGAAGCCACCGGCGGTACATAAATATATCCCATTGCATTGCCCATCACAGCTGATGTAACGTCCGATTAAATACAGGTGGGCTTCGGCCCACACTGCATGCCCCAGTCAGACTGGGGTTCTTTAGAAGTAGACGCATGCAGTTACAACTCCCTGTCGACACACAGCATGGGTGGCTCCCTGGAACCCACCGGCTGTACATAAATGTATGCCATTGCAGTGCCCATCACAGCTGAGGTAACGTCCGATTAAATGCAGGTGGGCTTCGGCCCACACTGCATGCCCCAGTCAGACTGGGGTTCTTTAGAAGTAGACACATGCAGTTACAACTCCGTGTGGACCCACAGCATGGGTGGCTCCCTGGAACCCACCGGCGGTACATAAATATATCCCATTGCAGTGCCCAGCACAGCTGATGTAACGTCAGCTTTAATGCAGGTGGGCAAAAAATTAATTGGATTACACTGTAGGCGAGGGCCCCAAAAAATTGGTGTACCAACAGTACTAATGTACGTCAGAAAAATTCCCCATGCCCAACCAAGAGGGCAGGTGAAACCCATTAATCGCTTTGGTTAATGTGGCTTAATTTGTAACGAGGCCTGGAGGCAGCCCAGTTAAAATAAAAATTGGTTCAGGTGAAAGTTTCAACGCTTTAATGAGCATTGAAATGTATAAAAATTGTTTACAAAAATTATATGACTGAGCCTTGTGGGCCTAAGAAAAATTGCCCGTTCGGCGTGATTACATCAGGTATCAGGAGGAGGAGCAGGAGGAGGAGGATGAATATTATACACAGATTGATGAAGCTAAAAGGTCCACGTTTTTGATGGTGATAGAGAACAATGCTTCCATCCGCGGGTGCAGCCTACGTATTGTTTAGGTATCGCTGCTGCCCGCTGGTGGAGAAGAGAAGTCTGGGGAAATCCAGGCTTTGTTCATCTTGATGAGTGTAAGCCTATCGGCACTGTCGGTTGACAGGCGGGTACGCTTATCTGTTATGATTCCCCCAGCCGCACTAAACACCCTCTCTGACAAGACGCTAGCCGCAGGACAAGCAAGCACCTCCAAGGCATACAGCGCGAGTTCAGGCCACGTGTCCAGCTTCGACACCCAGTAGTTGTAGGGGGCAGAGGCGTCACGGAGGACGGTCGTGCGATCGGCTACGTACTCCCTCACCATCCTTTTACAGTGCTCCCGCCGACTCAGCCTTGACTGGGGAGCGGTGAAACAGTCTTGCTGGGGAGCCAGAAAGCTGTCAAAGGCCTTAGAGAGTGTTCCCCTGCCTGTGCTGTACATGCTGCCTGATCTCTGCGCCTCCCCTGCTACCTGGCCCTCGGAACTGCGCCTTCGGCCACTAGCGCTGTCGGATGGGAATTTTACCATCAGTTTGTCCGCCACGGTCCTGTGGTATAGCATCACTCTCGAACCCCTTTCCTCTTCGGGTATGAGAGTGGAAAGGTTCTCCTTATACCATGGGGCGCGCAGTGTGTACACCCAGTAATCTGTAGTGGCCAGAATGCATGTAACACGAGGGTCACGAGAAAGGCATCCTAACATGAAGTCAGCCATGTGTGCCAGGGTACCTGTACGCAACACATGGCTGTCCTCACTAGGAAGATCACTTTCAGGATCCTCCTCCTACTCCTCAGGCCATACACGCTGAAAGGATGACAGGCAAGCAGCATGGGTACCCTCAGCATTGGGCCAAGCTGTCTCTTCCCCCTCCTCCTCATCCTCCTCATGCTCCTCCTCCTCCTCCTCAACGCGCTGAGATATAGACAGGAGGGTGCTCTGACTATCCAGCGACATACTGTCTTCCCCCGCCTCTGTTTCCGAGCGCAAAGCGTCTGCCTTTATGCTTTGCAGGGAACTTCTCAAGAGGCATAGCAGAGGAATAGTGACGCTAATGATTGCAGCATCGCCGCTCACCATCTGCGTAGACTCCTCAAAGTTTACAAGGACCTGACAGATGTCTGCCAACCAGGCCCACTCTTCTGTAAAGAATTGAGGAGGCTGACTCCCACTGCGCCGCCCATGTTGGAGTTGGTATTCCACTATAGCTCTACGCTGCTCATAGAGCCTGGCCAACATGTGGAGCGTAGAGTTCCACCGTGTGGGCACGTCGCACAGCAGTCGGTGCACTGGCAGATGAAACCGATGTTGCAGGGTGCGCAGGGTGGCAGCGTCCGTGTGGGACTTGCGGAAATGTGCGCAGAGTCGGCGCACCTTTCCGAGCAGGTCTGACAAACGTGCGTAGCTTTTCAGAAAGCGCTGAACCACCAAATTAAAGACGTGGGCCAGGCATGGCACGTGCGTGAGGCTGCCGAGTTGCATAGCCGCCACCAGGTTACGGCCGTTGTCACACACGACCATGCCCGGTTGGAGGCTCAGCGGCGCAAGCCAGCGGTCGGTCTGCTCTGTCAGACCCTGCAGCAGTTCGTGGGCCGTGTGCCTCTTCTCTCCTAAGCTGAGTCGTTTCAGCACGGCCTGCTGACGCTTGCCCACCGCTGTGCTGCCACGCCGCGCGACACCGACTGCTGGCGAAGTGCTGCTGCTGACACATCTTGATTGCGAGACAGAGGTTGCGTAGGAGGAGGAGGGTGGTTTAGTGGAGGAAGCATACACTGCCGCAGATACCACCACCGAGCTGGGGCCCGCAATTCTGGGGGTGGGTAGGACGTGAGCGGTCCCAGGCTCTGACTCTGTCCCAGCCTCCACTAAATTCACCCAATGTGCCGTCAGGGAGATATAGTGGCCCTGCCCGCCTGTGCTTGTCCACGTGTCCATTGTTAAGTGGACCTTGGCAGTAACCGCGTTGGTGAGGGCGCGTACAATATTGCGGGAGACGTGGTCGTGCAGGGCTGGGACGGCACATCGGGAAAAGTAGTGGCGACTGGGAACCGAGTAGCGCGGGGCCGCCGCCGCCATCATGCTTTTGAAAGCCTCCGTTTCCACAACCCTATACGGCAGCATCTCCAGGCTGATAAATTTGGCTATGTGCACGTTTAACGCTTGAGCGTGCGAGTGCGTGGCGGCGTACTTGCGCTTGCACTCCAACACTTGCGCTAGCGACGGCTGGACGGTGCGCTGAGAGACATTGGTGGATGGGGCCGAGCACAGCAGAGGTGAGGGTGTGGGTTCAGGCCAGGAGACGGTAGCGCCTGTGTCCTGAGAGGGGGGTTGGATCTCAGTGGCAGGTTGGGGCACAGGGGAAGAGGCAGCGGTGCAAACCGGAGACGGTGAACGGCCTTCGTCCCACCTTGTGGGGTGCTTGGCCATCATATGTCTGTGCATGCTGGTGGTGGTGAGGCTGGTGGTGGTGGCTCCCCGGCTGATCTTGGTACGACAAAGGTTGCACACCACTGTTCGTCGGTCGTCTGCACTCTCAGTGAAAAACTGCCAGACCTTTGAGCACCTCGGCCTCTGCAGGGTGGCATGGCGCGAGGGGGCGCTTTGGGAAACAGTTGGTGGATTATTCGGTCTGGCCCTGCCTCTACCCCTGGCCACCGCACTGCCTCTTCCAACCTGCCCTGCTGCTGCACTTGCCTCCCCCTCTGAAGACCTGTCCTCAGTAGGCGTAGCAAACCAGCTGGTGTCAGTCACCTCATCGTCCCTCTGCTCTTCCTCCGAATCCTCTGTGCACTCCTCCCTCGTACTTACTCCAATTACTACTACCTCACTGATAGACAACTGTGTCTCATCGTCATCGTCCTCCTCACCCACTGAAAGCTCTTGAGACAGTTGCCGGAAGTCCCCAGCCTCATCCCCCGGACCCCGGGAACTTTCCAAAGGTTGGGCATCGGTCACGACAAACTCCTCCAGTGGGAGAGGATTCGGAACCATTGCTGCCCATTCTGGGCAGGGGCCCGAGAACAATTCCTGGGAGTCTGCCTGCTCCTCAGAATGTGTCATTGTAATGGAGTGAGGAGGCTGGGAGGAAGGAGGAGCAGCAGCCAGAGGATTCAGAGTTGCAGCAGTGGACGGCGCAGAATTCTGGATGGTCGATAGATTGCTGGATGCACTTTCTGCCATCCACGACAGGACCTGCTCACACTGCTCATTTTCTAATAAAGGTCTCCCGCGTGGACCCATTAATTGTGAGATGAATGTGGGGACGCCAGAAACGTGCCTCTCTCCTAATACCGCAGCAGTCGGCTGCGATACACCTGGATCAGGAGCTCGGCCTGTGCCCACACCCTGACTTGGGCCTCCGCGTCCTCGCCCGCGTCCACGTCCTCTAGGCCTACCCCTACCCCTCAGCATGCTGTATTACCAGTAGTGCAGAAACAGAACGCTGTAATTAAATGTGCCGCTTATTGGCCTGTGGTTGGAGGCTGACTTCCCTTACGGAACGCACAGCAGAGCCAGGAACAATTTTGCGCACGCCTGTAGTGAGACGTAGGTGCGTATGACTGAGCTAGTGGAATTCACAGCGCAGAAGCAGTCAAGTGGCCAAAGGCCAGTAGTAGGCCTTAAGTATTTTGCTTCTATTTTTTTTAAATGCTGAGCTGATATAGCAGACAGATACTGTAGGCAGCGTATAATATTATGTATACTGTTTCCCTCTGGCGGCATGACAGCGCTGATGTAACAGAGTCAGCAGATCCAGGAAACAATTTTGCGCAAGCCTGCTGTAATGCTTAGCTGCGTATTAATTAGGACTACTACCCCCAGCAGATAGATACTGTAGGCAGCGTATAATATTATGTATACTCTTTCCCTCTTGCGGGATGACAGCGCTGATGTAACAGAGACAGCAGATCCAGGAAACAATTTTGCGCAAGCCTGCTGTAACGCTTAGCTGCGTATTAATTAGGACTACTACCCCCAGCAGATAGATACTGTAGGCAGCGTATAATATTATGTATACTCTTTCCCTCTGGCGGGATGATGGCGATCATGTAACAGAGACAGCAGATCCAGGAAACAATTTTGCGCAAGCCTGCTGTAACGCTTAGCTGCGTATTAATTAGGACTACTACCCCCAGCAGATAGATACTGTAGGCAGCGTATAATATTATGTATACTCTTTCCCTCTGGCGGGATGATGGCGATCATGTAACAGAGACAGCAGATCCAGGAAACAATTTTGCGCAAGCCTGCTGTAACGCTTAGCTGCGTATTAATTAGGACTACTACCCCCAGCAGATAGATACTGTAGGCAGCGTATAATATTATGTATACTCTTTCCCTCTGGTGGGATGACGGCGATCATGTAACAGAGACAGCAGATCCAGGAAACAATTTTGCGCAAGCCTGCTGTAACGCTTAGCTGCGTATTAATTAGGACTACTACCCCCAGCAGATAGATACTGTAGGCAGCGTATAATATTATGTATACTCTTTCCCTCTGGTGGGATGACAGCGCTGATGTAACAGAGACAGCAGATCTAGGAAACAATTTTGCACAAGCCTGCTGTAACGCTTAGCTGCGTATTAATTAGGACTACTACCCCCAGCAGACACGCAGTAAACTGAAGACGGTCACAAACAGCCCAAATACAGTATTTTTTCCCAATTTTTTGGAAAAAGCTCACTGCCTATATAGCCTGAATATCTCTTTCCCTGCCTCACCAGTACTGGCCCTATTCTCTGTACAATGACTGCAGACTGCGGATGCAATGCTCTGCACGGCCGATATACAAAAAAAAATTGTGCAACACTGCTAAAAGCAGCCTCAACAGTACTGCACACGGTCAGATGTGGCCCTAAGAAGAGCTGTTGGGGTTCTTGAAGCCTAAAATAACTCCTATCGCTCTCCCTATAGCCGCTTCGGCACCAGCAGCACTTTCCCTGAACTATGTCAGAATGCATCTGTGGCGAGCCGCGGGCGGGGCCGATTTATATACTCGGGTGACACCTGATCTCGCCAGCCACTCATTGCAGGGGGGTGGTATAGGGCTTGAACGTCGCAGGGGGAAGTTGTAATACCTTCCCTGTCTTTCTATTGGCCAGAAAAGCGCGCTAACGTCTCAGAGATGAAAGTGAAAGTAACTCGAACATCGCGTGGTACTCGCCTCTACTAACGAGCATCTCGAACACGCTAATACTCGAACGAGTATCAAGCTCGGACGAGTACGTTCGCTCATCTCTAAACCTGATAGCTTTGAAATACAATCATATAAAAGGATACATCTAATTAGACAATTTACATTTGTTATGGAAATTTCTTAAAACTGAAGTTCATGTGGATGTTGAGATTCAGCAACCGCAGATTGATCTAATTGTGACATTTTTATAATGATCAGCAGATTTCTTTTCATTTGTTGCCACTTTTCAATAATTGTTCCAGTTTAAAACAAAATTGGAACATTTATTAGAATGTGCCCACAGTTTTATATCTATGACCAGCTGTGGTAACGGGACTCATCCTTTTCCTTCCATTCCTGCAGGTTTCTATTTTTTAATGGAAAAATAATGCTATTTTCCTGTCCAAACACTCATTCGGATAAGGATTCTCACACTGTATACTCCTATACTACAGGGAGTGTCCATATAGAATGAAAATGGTTCGGCAGATGGTGATCCAATTTTGTATACAAGCTGCGGGGAAAATGTTAAGCCATGTCACCAGAATGACAGCCATTTTCAATGCCACTATCTTGGATGCAACGCTAATGTTTCCAGTGGGAAAGTAGGTGTGTGATATATCAAACTGGAACAGAATTTCACCAGAAAAACAATGGTGAGACAGATAGAATCTGATTGTTCAGGCCCACAACAGGATGTCCACCCTTGCAATGCTGAGCTTGTGATGTAGTTCTATTTTTTCCACATCAAAAATTAACGAATTTGAGACTAAGCCATAAGCAAGAATATTTCTAGTACTTCACTTGGGTGGATTATCAGTGAATCGTTTATACTATTGATTAGAGATGAGCGAGTATACTCGCTAAGGCACATTACTCGAGCGAGTAGTGCCGTAGCCGAGTATCTTCCTGCTCGTCTCTAAAGATTCAAGGGCCGGCGGAGAGCGGCGGGGGAGAGCGGGAAGTAACGGAGGGGAGATCTCTCTCCCCCCTGCTTCCCGCCGCAACTCACCTGTCACCGGCGCCGGCCCCCGAATCTTTAGAGACGAGCGGGGAGATACTCGGCTAAGGCACTACTCGCTCGAGTAATGTGCCTTAGCGAGTATACTCACTCATCTCTACTATTGATATAAGCCTTGTCATTTTTGAAAAAAATGGGTTGAAAAATGACTTAAAGGGGTTCTGTCATTAAAAACAAAAAATTTTATACTTACCTATTGCTCCCCAGGCAGCCTGCTTACCTCTTCTTCTTATCCCAAATCTTCTCCTGGAGCCGCTTGTCAATTCGGTCACGTGACCTCCAGCACCCGATTTTCTTCCATCCGGTCAAAAAGCGTACACTGCCTACCTTCCGCTTCCTTCAGGTCAATGTACGCATACGTCACTAGTGACGTGTGCGTACATTGTCTTGTGAGGAAGCGCGGAATGAAGGTAGCCGCGCGAGACAACGGCACGACTGCGCACGCGCGAGACAGCGGCACACGACTGCGCATGCGCGAGTCTGCGGCGCGCTCGCCTGGGAGCACGTTACACGTACACACTCTCTGCCAATAGAAATGTATCCCTGACACTGTTGTCAGGCAGAATACATTTCTATTAGCCAATGGAAATGCAAGCTTCTGCTGCCTCTCGGCCAATAGAAATGTATCCCTGACACTGTTGTCAGGCAGAATATATTTCTATTAGCCAATGGAAATGCAAGCTTCTGCATATAAGCATATATATATATATATATATATATATAAGCATATATGCATATATGCATATATATATATATAAGCATATATATATATATATGCATATATACATATATATATATATGCATATATATATATGCATATATGTGTATATATATATGTATATATGCATATATGTGTATATATATGTGTATATATATATATATATATATATATATATTTATGCATATATATATATATATGCATATGCATATATATATGCATATATACATATATGCACACACATATATGCTTTTTATATATATATATATATATATAAAAATAAAAGTATATATATAAAAAGCATATATGCATATATATATATATTTATATGCATATATATTCTATCTGTATCTGTCTACCCGTCTGTGTCTATCCGTCTGTATTTATCCGTCTATCCGTCTGTATTTATCCGTCTACATTTATCTCTCTATGCATCTGTATTTATCCATCTATCCGTCTGTAATTATCCGTCTGCCCGTCTATCCATCCGCGTCTATTCATCTATATGTTTATGTGTATATACACACATATATCTATCTAGCTTTATTTGTCTGTGTGTGTGTATATGGCGGTTTCAGGCGAATGTAATTTTCTTCCCTTATGCGGCCATGATTGTCATGGCCGTATATTGGGACAAAACTAAGCCTATGATTACTGTGGTTTCTCTCTCGTTAATACTTGACCGAGAAAATATAGGACCTCCCCTATGAATACTATGTGCGTGAAAGATCAGGCGGCCGCCGTATTCCCACCATTTATTTTGTTTCTTACAGTTGCTCCTACAGCGGTGTGTGTGTGTTTGTATATGTATGTGTGTATGTATGTGTATATATTTTACACACATACGCACATCACAATGCAATGTTCTTACAAGGCGCACTGCACTGGCAGACACACTCGCATATTTGCCATGCAAGATATTGGTTTGAGTTTCTCGGGCTGATATAGTGCTCACTTGTGTAAAATCAGCCACAGAGAATGAATTTAACATCACCAAAGACATAAAGCTATACATTGCCCTCTATTGTCAGCATGCTGTTATCCTGACCCCCAAGTGTCAATGCATAATGCATCCCAAGTGGCAGCGTGCCCACCCATATCACGTCTTGTATCCAAGCTAGAGGCGATACAACAGGGTCCTAGAACGTCCATGCCCGTCGGTTTCGCATTTTGAATCCAAGCTAGAGGTAGTACAACAGGGTACTAGAGCCTCCATGTCCACCCGTATCACATCTTGTATCCAAGCTAGAGGTGGTACAACGGGATACTAGAGCCTTCATGCCTGCCTGTATCACATCTTGTATCGAAGCTAGAGTTGGTACAACGGGATACTAGAGCCACCATGCCCGCCTGTATCACATCTTGTATCCAAGCTAGAGGTAGTAAACAGGGTACTAGAGTATCCATGCTCGCCCATATCACATCTTGTATCCAAGCTAGAGGTGGCCCAACAGGGTACTAGAGCCTCCATGCTCCCCGTATCACATCTTGTATCTAAGCTACAGGTGGTACAACAGGGTACTAGAGACTCCATGCCTCCCCATATGACATCTTGTATTCAAGCTAGAGGCGGTACAACAGGGTCCTAGAGCCTCCATGCTCCCTGTATCACATCTTGTATCTAAGCTACAGGTGGTACAACAGGGTACTAGAGCCTGCATGCCCGCCTATATCACATCTTGTATCCAAGCTAGAGGTGGTACAACAGGGTACTAGAGCCTGCATGCCCCCTGTATCACATCTTGTATCCAAGCTAGAGGCGGTACAACAGGACATACATATATACATACAATAAGACCAGCTTTATACAGATGTAAGTGCAGTTGCGCACACTTTTGTGCACTTTTTTGTCTCTCTGAGGGCAGCCGCACATGGGTGTAAGCGTGGAACGTACATGTCCTATGCAGTGTGTAGATATATTACTATACATATTATATGTGTGTGTGTGTATGTATGTGTATATATATATATATATATATATATATATATATATATATATATATATACACACACACACATACATACATATATCTATACACACACATCTTGATACATATACGCATAGATAAATGTATATATACATACACTCATACAATACATTGCATGGGGAATATTCCTGTTTTTACCATGTGGAGTGACTACTGTGAGTGATTTTTATGAGTGACTGCTATGAGTGACTGCTATGAGTGACTGCTTTGAGTGACTACAGTGAGTGGCTACTGTGAGATTGCAGGGAAGATCTGGAGGCCCTTGGGAAACTCTGGGTGTTCAGAGACCCAGGGAGAAACACTAGCAGATTTTGGTAGACTGCAGGCAGGACTATTCACTGCACTGGATGGGCGGAAGTAGCTTTGTGAGGGCGGAAGTGGTCAGCACAGCAAGGGGTGCTGGGAGATGACCTCCTAGCAGGAGGGGCTGAAGATGTAAACAGAGCATGGAGGTGAAAAATGGAGCCTAGGTAAGTACTACTTCTGAAAAAAACGTTTTGTATGTGTTATTTACCACAGGTTGTGCCAGCGGGGCAGATTTACTGGAGAAAAAAAATACAGATTGTAATGACAGAACCCCTTTAAGGACACATGTTTTACTACTATGTTCTATATTGGGTATGACTGTTGAAGCCAGTAATGTATATAGAAGTAAGGGATGCATAGTAGATATCAAAGTAGTCCCCCATTATAATGCTGAGATAGCCACCCAGAACAAACAGTCTTGATTCTTATTTCATTCTAAACGTCATTGTGATGCCTAGAGTTGAGCAAACCTTTGAAAAGTTCGGTTTTGTTGGTTCAAAGAACTGCAGCAAAAAGTTCAGTTCAGTCTGATTTAGTTCAAACTGAATTGGAACTTTACCAATACCCCTAAAACTGGTGTACAACACTGTCTTAGGGCGCCTACCCACTTGCGTTGCCGATTTTCGCGAGTGAAAAACATGGCGTTTTCACGCGTTTTTTGCGCGTTTTTTGCAGCCCTCCATTGACAATCATGGGTGCATTAAGAGAAAAATAAGGAGACATATGCAACTGACAGTTCCTATGTGAAAAAAACCCACGAAACGGAAAAAAAACCCAGATGGACAAGAACACATTCTATACTAATTGCTCTTGAGAAAAAACGCAAAACATCACAAGAAAAAAAATCGCAAGTGAGTAGGCACCCTAAAAGCCATCAAACAACAACTTCTACTTCTTCCTCTTCTTCATAAATGTATGAACTATATAAATAATGGTGATTACTATGAAGAATAAACACATACAAATACAGGGAGAACATGCAAACTCTATGCAGATATTGTCCTTGGTCATATTTGAACCTAGGACCCAGTTAGCACCGCAAGGCAATAGTGTTAATCGAGGAGGGTGGCTCAGTGGTTAGCATTATTGCCTTACAGTCCTGGGGTCCTAGGTTCAAATCTTCCAAGGACAACATCTGTATGGAGTTTGTATGTTCTTCCTGTGTTTGTGTGAGTTTCTTTTTCCTAATAATCACTTTTATTTACATTTGTTTACATATATTTATTAAGAAGACGGCGAAAACATTTATTAAGAAGAAGACGAACTGCCTGAGTTTCAGGGTCTCGCCAAGCCGAACATTTAACAAAGAGCGACCCTAAACAGGGTTTGAGTGTTTCAGTTAGCCCAACACTAGTCCAGAACTTTGTATCTCACCACTGTCTTCCTTTGTAACAAAACAGCAAGACCTGGCCCCCTCTCTTCTAGGATCCTGTAGAGTTCTCACAGCATACCTCTAGGATATGTTAACCCTTGGTTGAGGCTGTGAAAAGATATACGTAAGCAGCACTTTTGCACTGGAGCTTCAGGGAGCACAAAACACCAATCTTGGAGAAAAAACATACATATTCAATTCTGGTTGGGACTTTCTCCTGCTAACTGCTAACCTTTGGCTAACATTGCAAAATCAAAGCTATGTGTAGAGCTTTAGCAATGTTATTAGAGATAAGATATTGCAGTTTACTTATCAAATATTTGGCATTTTTCTGGCTGGTTTCAAATTTTGTTCCAAAGGTTTTGTTGACCATTGATAGTTTTATTTTATCGATGTAGAACACACCTCTATAGTGTTCTACAATACACAAAGGATATGAATTAGCCAAGGCAGAGTGGCTTGAGTACGCCCTCCTATGGCACCAAACACATAGGGAACATTATCCATCCCACTGCAATTGTTCATTTTATAATATATTTTATACCTCTATGCAAGTATATATTGATAACATGTATTGTTCTGCTTCTCGGTACGACTTGGCCAATATAGGCTTCCTAATATAATAAAGAGGTATTCGTATCAAGATCCCTTCATGATACCAGAGATCTGCTAGAGCTATATTTTCAATTAAACCAAGGCTCTTGCTTCACATGGCTCAGCCAAATCATTAAAGTGGACTTTTTGGCTCTCCTGCCTTTCCAAGTCATTGCATTTGACATAAAATAGCAATTCTAAAAGCATCTCTTCATAAAGCTTCTCTTTTATTCCTCCTAGAAATGTCAGAATTAATTGACAACTGGGTGTTACCACTGTTCTTGTCAAAAAGAATGGTCCTTGAACAGTCGAACACTGTCAGTTCTGATTGGACACTGCCAGAGTGTGTAGTGAGATACCTCCAACTGACAACACCGAGATGTTATAAACTTCAAGAAGTAATAACAGAGGAATGGCACAATGTAGGATTCTAAGAAAAAAATGCTCCACAATTGTTATTTCATGGGGAATACAATTATTTACTAAATAAGACATGCTAAGACAAATGACAAGGGCTCTTTAAGAGGTGTTGGAGCATGGGAGTGGCTGAGTGCATATCTTAAAGGGGTTGTAGTGGGTTATAAAAGTCTGATTGTTGGGGATCTCACCACTGAAATGCCCACCAATCCCGAGAACTGGGGTCCCTCATTTCCTGACCCAGCAGGCTGCACCAATCCACAGTGCGTTCAGATAGAATGGAGCAGCGGTTGTGCGTGCAAGGTGCTGCTCCATTCATTTCAATGGGGTTGATGGAAATAGCAGAGTTCAAGCGCTTGGCTATCTCCAGCAGTCCCTTTGAAGATGAATGGAGTGTGTGTAGTGACCCAGTATATCATCCTGGTCCCCTCAATAAATGAAGCGTGGGAGAGGAAGAGAGATCTCCCACACCAAATGTGATTGAATGTTAATGAAGTGAGCCCCAAGAGAGAGAGAGAGAGCACATTTGTGAGTAATAACTTTCCTTCAAGGCCAGTGCAGAGGAACTATCTACTCTTCTGTTTTCCTACACGGCTGTCTAAAGTCTGGATCACCGTGTAGAGGTACACTCTTTATTTGTCACACCCACACGTCGCTAAGCCTCGGTGGAGGTACTTCAAGATAATAATCTTTGTTCACACATGTGCGTTCTTAAGCCTGTAAGAGCCGTGTGGAGGTACTAAGTTCTGAAGTCTATTCTTTTGCCTGCATTGTGAAGTCTACAATTGAACTGCCTTGTATTGTTTATTCTTTATTCAAGCAAAGTTTATACCAGGCTCTGACCATTCCCAGAGACCCGTGGTACTTAAGAACTGTCTGTGGCTATATTGCTTATCTGCCAACGGTCATACCAGTGTGAGTGTTGGAACGGTGGCGTCACACTTGACAATTACCCCCCTGTTATCCAGTTTGGTGAGTGTTCCCTCTCCTAGGGGTGTCTGAGGTGGACTGCAGTGCTACTCTGGCCTTGGCTGCATGTGTCCCTCCGGGAAGGAGTATGGTAAGTGCCACCGTGGCAAGTCAACACTCTACTCTCCCAGCTCCCCACATATGTCAGTTGTCCGGGGTCTCCGGGGTCCGTCACTCCATTCAATCTTCTCCTAACTGCAGGGAATGTAGCAAGCCCACAGTTGTGAAGAGGGGGAAAACAGGACCCCTTTTCTCAGGATCAGTGGGGGTCTCAGTGGTAAGACACCATCACTTAGACTTTCTCAATTAGACTATAAAGCTATTCTGATACAACCGCTCTAATCTGGAGATAGGAAAAAGGGGGACATACATATGTGTTAAATTGTACAAGCCTTCACAGATTCCTGAAGTGCTAAAAATGCTCCCAAAGAAAAACAGGGAGGACGCTTTTAGGGTAATTAGTCATTTATCAGTTGTAAAACAGTAGAAAACCTTGATGGAGATCAGCACCGCTGGAAGAGCTGGTTTTAGATAGGTCAAGCTCAGCAAGTACAAAAAGTAGCATTTTGTGACAGTAGGTTGTAGGAAAGAAGGCTGGTAGGTGTCAAGAGCAGCAGAAGAAAGCTGTTAGTAATCATCAGCAGGTGTTGTCACAGTGGGGTATTTGTTGGTCTCAGGGGCAAAAGCATCCCTTACGACCAGGCACTTTATAGTAAAAATAAACTGATCAGAATGAAAATACAGTAGCTGGATAGTATCAAGTAGGAAATCAGAGAATGTAAAATGTTAAAGGGAAACTGTCACCACCTTTATGTTGTCATCTTTAAGGAAAGCTTAAGATGGTGACAGACACACTGATTACAGCAATATTTCTGCCTTATGCAATTGCGAAGTAGTTTGTTAAAAACTTACAATTTATCAGCAACAGCAAACTCATAGAAGACCACAGGAAGTAGCCCTAGATATTCCTCAGCTGCAGGCTAGCCTTGCCCACCCCACCCTGCAGCCAATGACTGACTGTTGTCTGCCTCTGGCCTCCTGCACACAACAGGGTCAGATCCTGCATGTGGAATCCCACACGAGGATCCAACCCTGTTCCCAGCTGGTGACCCTGCTTACCTGTCCGGGTTCTCCTTTCTCTGTACTGCGGGAGCCCTGTCCGTTACGCCGGCGCGCATGTGCAGTACAGAGAAAGTTGCGCCGTCACTAAATGATGGCGTGGACCTCGAGACCCTTCTACAGTGCTCACTGCAGAAGGGCCACCAGACAGAAAAACGCGGTGTGGAAAAGCAGACAGAATGTAGCTTGCTTCGTTTTTTCTGCCACAAGTGGAAGTTTCCGCTCGTGTGCGGGAAGCAGTGGGTCTCCATAGAAGGCCATTAGCTGCGGAATCCGAGGAGCTGCTGGCCCCGGATTCCGGAAATCAAATTTAACCATGTGCAGGAGGCCTATTACTGTATGTTTAGAGACACTGGCAATCAGTGGCTGGAGGATGGGATAAGTGGGGCTAGCCTTCAGCTACTGAATATGGAGGACTACTTCCTGTAGTCTTCTATGTGTTGCTGCTACTTAGGCCTCATGCCCACGGCCGTGCCGGACTCCGCTAGCGGAGTATTGCAGTGGAGTCCGCCGGATCCACCGTACGTGTCCTGCATGGAGGGCCGGCGCGCATGCGCAATACAACCCATGATGCGCCAGCAGTGTCAGATGACGTGGACGGCGGTGGGCGGGGACACGTACTCATGCGATACTTCCACTGTGCTACAGCGGAAGTATGGCGTGCTGGACGGCTTCCATTAACTACAATGGAAGCCGGACGCGCGTATTCCCGCAGCATTTAGAACATGCCGCGGTTTATTTCATGCTGTGGAATTCCGCAGTGTGAACATTGAGTTATCAGGTTCAATATAACCTAATAGCTGCGGGACAACGCCATGGATTTCCACTGCGTAAAATGCGGCAGAAATCTGGCTGTGGGCATTAGCCCTTATAAAATGATTTATTTTTTTTTTACAAACTACTTTGCAGACACATAAGATCGACAAATCACTGTAATCAGCATTCCTTTCACTAGCTTATGAGACAGGGAAAACAGAGAGGACGGCATAAAGCTGGTGACAGATTCACTTTCACCCCCCAATAGTTTAGGATGAGTTCTGTTCATTCTACAGGAAAATGACATTATAGTTTGGGATGCACAGAGCTCATTCTGTTTCAAAAGACTATAGCTCTGGTTCCTTCAGGGCTACCAACATGCTTTTGGTGTCATTTGAAAGCTATGATTCTTAAAGGTGTTCTGACATGAAAAAAATTTTTTTACTTACCTTGCCTGGCCAGGACCGATCGCCAGGCATGTCCCCTCCGTCGGGTATCTTCTTCTGTGGCTTCTAGAAGCAGAGCTGGAGCGGTCAAAATGACCGCTTCCTGCTCAGCTCCGTCCATCAGTCACTTCTGAGGTGAAAGGATGGGCTGCCCACAGCAAGCACGTCACAAGCAGTGCTTGCTGTGGGCGGCTCGTTCATCCTGGCTGAACTCCCGAGTGCTGCGCGTGCGCAGTGCAGAGGCGGCCAGTCCTGACCCCTGTCAGAGGGCACCTGTCTTCTGCGCATGCGCGGATTCCCAGGGGGGCGGCTCGTCAGAGGAAGAAGAGCCTGCTGGGAGATGACCCCGCAGCACAACAACAACAGGAAAAAAGGTAAGTATAAGATTTTTATGCTTTAGCACGCCAAAAATCGTGGGTTCCCTGTGTCCATTAGGCAGACCAGGGAACAATGAGTGTTAAAGCATAAAAATCTGATTTGTATCAGAACCCCTTTAATATGTCACATGCAAGCATGTTGGTAGCACTTACAGAACCATAGCTACAGCCGTTTGAAATGGTGTTGGAAATACTGAATTTACAACTGTCACTTTTCAGTCAGTGTGTGTAGAGGACAGAGGGAGGAGGAGGGGGACAACCTGGCAGCAAAGAAGATCTGTGATTCTTCTGCACCTCTACCTGTCCCAGGAGAGGGAGGACATGAATTTTTGTTTAGGTTATCATCCCCCTATTAGAGATGAGCGAGCACCAAAATGCTCACCACCCTCATGTCTATTTAGAAGTGCGTCTGCCATGAGGAGGAACCGCAGGCACACACTGCAGAGGTTGGCACGGCTAGGCAGCGACCCTCTTTAAAAGGGGCGGGGCGATAGCCCACAATGCTGTACAGAAGCAATGAGAAATAGAATCCTGTGCCACCGCCATCAGGAGCTGCACACGTGGGCATAGCAATGGGGAACCTATGTGTCACACACTATTCATTCTGTCAAGGTGTCTCTGCATGCCCCAGTCAGACTGGGGTTCTTTACAAGTGGACACAGATGCATTTATAATTCCCTGTGGACCCACAGCATGGGTGGGTGCCAGGAAGCCACCGGCGGTACATAGAAATATCCCATTGCATTGCCCAACACAGCTGAGGTAGTAATGTCGTGCTTAATGCAGGTGGGCTTCGGCCCACACTGCATGCCCCAGTCAGACTGGGGTTCTTTACAAGTGTACAGATGTAGTAAAAACTCCGTGTGCACCTACAGCATGGGTGGCTCCCTGGAACCCACCGGCGATACACAAAAATATCCCATTGCATTGCCCAACACAGCTGAGGTAGTAATGTCGTGCTTAATGCAGGTGGGCTTCGGCCCACACTGCATGCCCCAGTCAGACTGGGGTTCTTTACAAGTGGAAACAGATGCATTTATAATTCCCTGTGGACCCACAGCATGGGTGGGTGCCAGGAAGCCACCGGCGGTACATAGAAATATCCCATTGCATTGCCCAACACAGCTGAGGTAGTAATGTCGTGCTTAATGCAGGTGGGCTTCGGCCCATACTGCATGCCCCAGTCAGACTGGGGTTCTTTACAAGTGGACAGATGTAGGTTAAACTCCGTGTGCACCTACAGCATGGGTGGCTCCCTGGAACCCACCGGCGGTACATAGAAATATCCCATTGCATTGCCCAACACAGCGGATGTAACGTCAGCTGTAATACAGGTGGGCTAAAAATTCATTTAATTACAATGTAGGCGAGGGCCCACAAAAATTGCTGTATCAACAGTACTAATGTACATCCAAAAAATTGGCCATGCCCAACCAAGATGGCAGGTGAAACCCATTAATCGCTTTGGTTAATGTGGCTTAAGTGGTAACTAGGCCTGGAGGCAGCCCAGTTTAACGAAAAATTGGTTCAAGTTAAAGTTTCAACGCTTTTAAGAGCATTGAAACATATAAAAATTGTTTAGAAAAATTATGAGTGAGCCTTGTGGCCCTAAGAAAAATTGCCCGTTCAGCGTGATTACGTGAGGTTTCAGGAGGAGGAGCAGGAGGAGGAGGATGAATATTAGACACAGATTGATGAAGCAGAAATGTCCCCGTTTTGGATGGTGAGAGAGAACGTGGCTTCCATCCGCGGGTGCAGCCTACGTATTGCTTAGGTATCGCTGCTGTCCGCTGGTGGAGAAGAGAAGTCTGGGGAAATCCAGGCTTTGTTCATCTTGATGAGTGTAAGCCTGTCGGCACTGTCGTTTGACAGGTGGGTACGCTTATCCGTGATGATTCCCCCAGCCACACTAAACACACTCTCTGACAAGACGCTAGCCGCAGGACAAGCAAGCACCTCCAGGGCATACAGTGCGAGTTCAGGCCACGTGTCCAGCTTCGACACCCAGTAGTTGTAGGGGGCAGAGGCGTCACGGAGGACGGTCGTGCGATCGGCTACGTACTCCCTCACCATCCTTTTACAGTGCTCCCGCCGACTCAGCCTTGACTGGGGAGCGGTGACACAGTCTTGCTGGGGAGCCATAAAGCTGGGAAAGGCCTTGGAGAATGTTCCCCTGCCTGCGCTGTACATGCTGCCTGATCTCTGCGCCTCCCCTGCTACCTGGCCCTCGGAACTGCGTCTTCTGCCACTAGCGCTGTCGGATGGGAAGTTTACCATCAGTTTGTCCACCAGCGCCCTGTGGTATAGCAACACTCTCGAACCCCTTTCCTCTTCGGGAATGAGAGTGGGAAGGTTCTCCTTATAGCGTGGGTCGAGCAGTGTGTACACCCAGTAATCCGTAGTGGCCAGAATGCTTGTAACGCGAGGGTCACGAGAAAGGCATCCTAACATGAAGTCAGCCATGTGTGCCAGGGTACCTGTACGCAACACATGGCTGTCTTCACTAGGAAGATCACTTTCAGGATCCTCCTCCTCCTCCTCTTCCTCCTCCTCAGGCCATACACGCTGAAAGGATGACAGCCCAGCAGCATGTGTACCCTCACCAGTGGGCCAAGCTGTCTCTTCCCCCTCCTCCTCATCCTCCTCATGCTCCTCCTCCTCCTCCTCAACGCGCTGAGATATAGACAGGCGGGTGCTCTGACTATCCAGCGACATACTGTCTTCCCCCGGCTCTGTTTCTGAGCGCAAAGCGTCTGCCTTTATGCTTTGCAGGGAACTTCTCAAGATGCATAGCAGAGGAATGGTGACGCTAATGATTGCAGCATCGCCGCTCACCACCTGGGTAGACTCCTCAAATTTTCCTAGGACCTGGCAGATGGCTGCCAACCAGGGCCACTCTTCTGTAAATAATTGAGGAGGCTGACTCCCACAGCGCCGCGCAAGTTGGAGTTGGTATTCCACTATAGCTCTACGCTGCTCATAGAGTCTGGCCAACATGTGGAGCGTAGAGTTCCACTGTGTGGGCACGTCGCACAGCAGTCGGTGCACTGGCAGATTAAACCTATGTTGCAGTGTCCGCAGGGTGGCAGCGTGCGTGTGGGATTTGCGGAAATGTTCGCAGAGCTGGCGCACCTTTCCGAGCAGGTATGACAAGTGGGGGTAGCTTTTCAGAAAGCGCTGAACCACCAAATTAAAGACATGGGCCAGGCATGGCACGTGCGTGAGGCTGCCGAGCTGCAGAGCCGCCACCAGCTTACGGCCGTTGTCACACACGACCATGCCCGGTTGGAGGCTCAGTGGCGCAAGCCAGTGGTCGGTCTGCTCTGTCAGACCCTGCAGCAGTTCGTGGGCCGTGTGCCTCTTCTCTCCTAAGCTGAGTAGTTTCAGCACGGCCTGCTGACGCTTGCCCACCGCTGTGCTGCCACGCCGCGTGACACCGACTGCTGGCGACGTGCTGCTGACACATCTTGATTGCGAGACAGAGGTTGCGTTGGAGGAGGAGGAGGAAGGTGCTTTAGTGGAGGAAGCATACACCGCCGCAGATACCACCACCGAGCTGTGGCCCGCAATTCTGGGGGTGGGTAGGACGTGAGCGGTCCCAGGCTCTGACTCTGTCCCAGCCTCCACTACATTCACCCAATGTGCCGTCAGGGAGATATAGTGGCCCTGCCCGCCTGTGCTTGTCCACGTGTCCGTTGTTAAGTGGACCTTGGCAGTAACCGCGTTGGTGAGGGCGCGTACAATGTTGCGGGAGACGTGGTCGTGCAGGGCTGGGACGGCACATCGGGAAAAGTAGTGGCGACTGGGAACCGAGTAGCGCGGGGCCGCCGCCGCCATCATGCTTTTGAAAGCCTCCGTTTCCACAAGCCTATACGGCAGCATCTCTAGGCTGATCAATTTTGCAATGTGCACGTTTAACGCTTGAGCGTGCGGGTGCGTGGCGTCGTAGTTGCGCTTGCGCTCAAACTGTGGCACTAGCGACGTCTGGACGCTGCGCTGAGAGACATTGCTGGATGGGGCCGAGGACAGCGGAGGTGAGGGTGTGGGTGCAGGCCAGGAGACGGTAGTGCCTGTGTCCTCAGAGGGGGGTTGGATCTCAGTGGCAGGTTGGGGCACAGGGGGAGAGGCAGTGGTGCAAACCGGAGGCGGTGAACGGGCATCGTCCCACCTTGTGGGGTGCTTGGCCATCATATGCCTGCGCATGCTGTTGGTGGTGCCTCCCCAGCTGATCTTGGCGCGACAAAGGTTGCACACCACTGTTCGTCGGTCGTCAGGCGTCTCTGTGAAAAACTGCCACACCGTAGAGCACCTTGACCTCTGCAGGGTGGCATGGCGCGAGGGGGCGCTTTGGGAAACAGTTGGTGGATTATTCGGTCTGGCCCTGCCTCTACCCCTGGCCACCGCACTGGTTCGGCCTGTGCCCACACCCTCACTTGGCCCTCCGCGTCCTCGGCCGCGTCCACATCCTCTAGGCCTACCCCTACCCCTCAGCATGCTGTATTACCAGTGATTTGATTTCCCAGGCAGGAAAGAAATTGGCGCAAGGCTGCACTCAACCGTAGCTGGTTGCGTCTGATCTTTGTACGTTGTCCACGCAGCACACACGTACACGGAGACCTTAGGACTGACACAGGCAGGCCAAATATAATTTTTTCCCTTTTTAGCTTAGGGAAGACCCCACTGCGTGTATTCAATGAAAAACAAGAAGTTTAATATCTGAGGTGTGGCCCTCAAAAAGTGTCACACAAGTATAGTGTAGCAGAGTTATTAACTCTAGCAGAGCAGGTATTTGCCAGTCAGGAAAGACAATGGCGCTAGGCTGCAGTAAAGCGTAGCTGGTTGCGTCTGATTTTTGTACGTTGTACACGCAGCACACACGTACACGCAGACCTTAGGACTGACACAGGCAGGCCAAATATAATTTCTTTTCCTTTTTTGCAAAGGGAAGCACCCACTGCGTATATTCAATGAACAAGAAGTTTAATATCTGTGGTGTGGCCCTCAAAAAGTGTCACACAAGTATAGTGTAGCAGAGTTATTAACTCTAGCAGAGCAGGTATTTGCCAGTCAGGATACACAATGGCGCTAGGCTGCAGTAAAGCGTAGCTGGTTGCGTCAGATTTTTGTACGTTGTACACGCAGCACACACGTACACGCAGACCTTAGGACTGACACAGGCAGGCCAAATATAATTTTTTTCCTTTTTAGCTTAGGGAAGACCCCACTGCGTATATTCAATGAACAAGAAGTTTAATATCTGTGGTGTGGCCCTCAAAAAGTGTCACACAAGTATAGTGTAGCAGAGTTATTAACTCTAGCAGAGCAGGTATTTGCCAGTCAGGATACACAATGGCGCTAGGCTGCAGTAAAGCGTAGCTGGTTGCGTCAGATTTTTGTACGTTGTACACGCAGCACACACGTACACGCAGACCTTAGGACTGACACAGGCAGGCCAAATATAATTTTTTTCCTTTTTAGCTTAGGGAAGACACCACTGCGTATATTCAATGAACAAGAAGTTTAATATCTGTGGTGTGGCCCTCAAAAAGTGTCACACAAGTATAGTATAGCAGAGTTATTAACTCTAGCAGAGCAGGTATTTGCCAGTCAGGATACACAATGGCGCTAGGCTGCAGTAAAGCGTAGCTGGTTGCGTCAGATTTTTGTACGTTGTACACGCAGCACACACGTACACGCAGACCTTAGGACTGACACAGGCAGGCCAAATATAATTTTTTTCCTTTTTAGCTTAGGGAAGACCCCACTGCGTATATTCAATGAACAAGAAGTTTAATATCTGTGGTGTGGCCCTCAAAAAGTGTCACACAACTATAGTGTAGCAGAGTTATTAACTCTAGCAGAGCAGGTATTTGCCAGTCAGGATACACAATGGCGCTAGGCTGCAGTAAAGCGTAGCTGGTTGCGTCAGATTTTTGTACGTTGTACACGCAGCACACACGTACACGCAGACCTTAGGACTGACACAGGCAGGCCAAATATAATTTTTTTCCTTTTTAGCTTAGGGAAGACCCCACTGCGTATATTCAATGAACAAGAAGTTTAATATCTGTGGTGTGGCCCTCAAAAAGTGTCACACAACTATAGTGTAGCAGAGTTATTAACTCTAGCAGAGCAGGTATTTGCCAGTCAGGATACACAATGGCGCTAGGCTGCAGTAAAGCGTAGCTGGTTGCGTCAGATTTTTGTACGTTGTACACGCAGCACACACGTACACGCAGACCTTAGGACTGACACAGGCAGGCCAAATATAATTTTTTTCCTTTTTAGCAAAGGGAAGACCCCACTGCGTGTATTCAATGAATAATAAATGTCTTCTGGCCCTGCCTACACAATTCTATCCCTGTAGTATTAATGCCGGGTGCAATGCTCTGCACAGCCGGTTTTGAGAAGAAAAAAAAAATATGCAACACTGCTAACAGCAGCCTGGACAGTACTGCACACGGATAGAAGTGGCCCTAGAAAGGACCGTTGGGGTTCTTGAAGCCTACACTAACTCCTAACACTCTCCCTGCCTAACCCCCACTTCTGTCCCTATTGCTGGGCGCAATGCTCTGCAGATCCAATTTTGGACAAAAAAAAAAAAAAATACTGTGCTAACACAGTACTGCACACTAGTAGATGTGGCCCTGAGAAGGGCCGTTGGGTTCTTGAAGCCTACACTGACTCCTAACGCTCTCCCTACAGCAGCACCAGCACGATAGTACTTTCCCTCAGCTAAGTCACAAGGCATGTGTGGCGAGCCGCGGGAGGGGCCGACTTTTATACTCGGGTGACATCAGATCTCCCCAGCCACTCACAGCAGGGGGGTGGTATAGGGCTTGAACGTCACAGGGGGAAGTTGTAATGCCTTCCCTGTCTTTCAATTGGCCAGAAAAGCGCGCCAACGTCTCAGAGAGGAAACTGAAAGTAACCGGAACACCGCGTGGTGCTCGTTACGAGTAACGAGCATCCCGAACACCCTAATATTCGCACAAATATCAAGCTCGGACGAGTACGTTCGCTCATCTCTACCCCCTATTAATCCCCTAAGGACCAGGCTGTATTGTACCTTAAGGACCAGACACTATTTAGTGATTTTACCCATGTGGTGGTTTTACTGCCCTATTTTTTCCTTCAGCTACCAAAATTCTTTTTGGTGTTTTTTTTTTTTTCATGACATATAGAGTTATTTTTCTAATATGTTTTTCACTTACTTTTTCTTCAGTTTTTAGTTTTATTGAGGGTAAAAAACTAAAAAAAACCTATTTTTAAAAAATATTCATAGTTTTTTTTAATGAGTATAATTACACTAAATTAAAGGAATGGGTTCCTCATTTATGTATGGTTTCAGACTACAGGTCGCATACTGCAACGGTTTTGGTTGATGTCGGCTTTGAGTCATTTTCTTTTTTATGTATATATTTTTATTTTATTCTGCAATTTTTCCTTACTTATTTATGTAACTATTTTTTTTTACCATCTATGACCCCCATGACATCATATAAGACTCTGGGGGGGTCATTCACATGGTGTTTTTTTTTTCTATGTGACACTTTTCCACTATAGCTGGGGCATCCATAGGAGCCCCAGTTATAGGGAAAGAGCTGATCAGGGTCTGCTGGGACCCTGCAGCTCTGCTGTGCCAGGGCATCCCAGCGGTCACGTGACCACTGGCTCACATAGTGAAGTAACACTTTCACTTTTTCGTACATATCGCTCATTGAGTGCTATGTACCGGGAAAAGGAGAATGCAGAGGTGGTTAAAAACTGCTTCTCCCTTCTCCTCTGAGTTCTCAGCTGTGACTAACAGCTGAGAACCTGACCTGCTCCTGCTTGATTGCAGGAGCAGAGGCTTTAACCTGCACCATATTTCTGTTAACAGACAGGATTTAAGCATAGGACCAAGCGCCGTAAATTTACAGTGCTTGGTCCTTAGGGGGTTAACAAGTCTTTTTTCCTAGAAATAGAGTAAAATGATGAGTATCTTCTCACATGATCACTCCTTTACACTGTTTACCCTGCAGATGCTGCAGTCATCACGGATCGTGGTATCTAAATGTTTTTACAGAAAAAAATTGTAAAAACATTTTTCCCTTACACAAGACCTTACATACACATAATTAGTAATCAAAAGCAACCCGTACTATAAAATATCACACTGTTAATACAGCATAGTAAATTCCGTTTAAAAAAAAACTAAAGAAGAAAATAGCTATTTCTGGTTATCACTGCAGTGACTTCCTGGTGGGCAAATGCTTACATACAGCAGTCACTCTAACTGAGATACACAGAGGTCTCTTCCGGCAGCCAACTCTGTTCACAATGAAAAATGGAACAATTCCTTTTTACATTGAGTGAGAAGTCGCTTGCAAGTCGCTGTGTTGCAGTGATCTGAAATGAAGCGACTAGCAACTACTGTGCGATTTCTCACTCAGTGTGCTGTTGGTGGCTGCATGTATATGGGAAGACTGTCTCCAAAAATCGCCGTTTCAAGTGACTATATGAATGATAATAATCACCCCTTTAGGTCATTTTTTACATGTAACAATAATCATTCGTTGATTCTTGCTGGATCACAGGAATCTGAATGATCATCATTCAGTGTAAATCCCATCAGCGACTGAGTTACAAATGAAAATGACAATCAACCTGCAGTCGTCTCCGGCCCGCTCTGCCTCCATACACTTCTCCATACACTTCAGGTTATTGCTGAGACGACTGTTGGGTGCCGAAGAGTTCAGCAATCATCCCGTGTAATCAGACCTTTAAGCTTTATCATTGATCATTGTTTTACCTCAATGGGCAGAGATTCCAAGCTGGCAAGTGGCCAACACTGAATACATGGTAGATGGGCAACACCTCAAGGTGCTGTATTAGGGTACTTCTACAAGGGTTGATAGTCGCCTGTCATCCCGTGTAAACGCAGGACCTAACAGGGCAACTTAATGAGGCTCGCTCGCTTGTCGGAGACACTTGGATTTTAGCTCCACCTAAAACCAAGTGACTCTCGATCATTGCTTCTATGTGAAAGCACAGGAACACTAATTGCTGAAATGATCATCAGAAGTTTAAGTGCTCAACAGTCATGCTGTGAAAAAAATACCCTTAGGGCTCTGTTCCCACGTGTGTAGGCAATTTTTTACATGCGCCTGCTGGCGCCGTAATAAGCCCGTTCAGACGCCACAGGCCCGGCGCATATACACCAAGGCTGCAATGCCGTTACCTCCCCTTGCCTCTCCCTCGCCGACTCACCTTTTCTCTCCTTCCCACCGGCTGCTTGCAATTGGAGTGGACGGGACGGGGCGGAACTAAGCACCCACCCCTTGTCTGCAGCCAGCAATGGGAGGGGGGCAAATGCCTGGAAAGCACTGCAATTGGACTGGAAAAAGAACACATCTGGAATTTGTTAGACTAAATAGCCATTTAAATTGTGGCGTGTTTATCTGCCACACACAAATGAACGTGCATTGCAGGTGCAAAAGTATAGTAAAGTACGTTATGTGCGCAAAAAACCTCCTTCATAGCAAATACTTTGCACTGAGTCAGGCACAATTGTGCATATGCTCATGTGAAGAGTAGGTTTATACAGAACAACCATCATTCAAGTAGTCACTGGAAATAGTCGCTATAGCTAGTTGTTAGCGTGGGAACGACTGTTGTTCATGTGCTTTTACAAAGAGCGAATGTTATTCGTGTCCGTAGTTCCTGAAGTGCACACCTCACTGCAAAGTTTATTGTCTTGTCCTCGAAAGTTGAAACAAAGCAACTAGCGGACAAATTCTTGTTCGTCACCCTGTTGGTGGCCGTGTTTACATGGAGCAAGGTACATTCACCGATTGGGGATTATTCGGACGATAGTTGTCCTCTGTGAAGTCTCCCTTCCATTTAGCGCCACACCTGCTTTAGGACAAGGCTAAACCTACCTTTTATGAATATCATATCAATCTGTGTATGAATCAACACTAAAGGTATATTTTACTGCTTCTCCCCGACTCACAATGTAGCAGTATCAATATATTTATGGTGATGATAAGTTTTGTTAAAACTGTGCATTAAATATGTGTAGAAAGCCAAATGCACTAATGAGAAGATAACTGCTTTGTTTATGGGAGGAAATTAGTACATTTTTTTTCGTGACTTTAGGAAAAATTTAGTTTTACTTGGAGTTACTAGGCCTTAGAGAAAACACGAATAGATGTCCAGTTTACAATCCATTCAAATTCATTGTTGGCGTCATAGACCATTTAATGCAACATTTATCCTAACACTCCCTCTACTGGAGTCACTAGAGTACTACAAGTACCAATATATATGGAAGAAAATCTCAGATGAGCTGCCTGCTCTATCAGGACAACAAACTGAATGCGCATGCGCAGAAGACATGTGCGGCGCGAGCACGCCGGAGCAGCCACATTGAACAGAGCAGAAGACCACACAGCGCAAGTGCGTCTAATGGAAGGAGAAGACAGCGTTAGTCAGCGCCATGGAGACGGGGACGCCGGCACCGGAGGGGTAAGTGTATAACTTCTGTATGGCCAATATTTAATGCACGATGTATATTACAAAGTGCATTAATATGGCCATACAGAAGTGTATAACCCACTTGCTTTCACGGGACAACCCCTTTAAGCAATGAGTTGTATTTTTCTATGTTACCACCATGAAATGTACTGAAAATCTAAGTGGAGTGAAAAAGAAAAAAAGTGCAATTGCGCCATCTTGGGAGGCAGGGGAAAGGGGTCTTGTTTTTATGGTGCACGTACTGATGCAAAAATGACATAATAACTTTACTCTGTGGGTCTGTATGATTACAACAGTACCGAATTTATATAGTTTTTTATTTTTTAGTAAAATAGGGAACGTTTACTAAGCCCAGTATTTCCTGCATTGAGTTTAGTATAATCTTCATAGGTGTGTTAAATAGAAGTATATATGACTTTGGTCGCTTTTTATAACATTTTTTTCTTGGATACGAGTGTGGGGGTGGAGGCCACCAAATCAGTACTTACCACTGAGACTTTATCCTATTCTCCTCAATGCAGAGTTATTTCACCTACAGCAGTAGTGACCAGATTAAATAGAAATGTTGGTCGTGCAAGGGCACCAGCACTTCATCAGGAAATAAAACCAATGTGAAATGTATTCCAAAGAGGTCTCCATCTCACATATTAACCCTTATGGTTCTGTCCTGGCTCCATACAGATTTTGTTCCTGTGCAGAAGATGGAAACCTGAGACAGTACCAGCACTGGAGCAGAAAATGTTGGGTAAAAACAGCCTAACATTCATCTGTCATTGAACAAATAGTAAAGTTAGTGTTTTACAGCCAAAGTTTCGTGTTCCACAGAAGACAGTAACAACAAGCTGTTACTTTTACAGCAGGCATGAGGCAGCTGCAGGGGTTCCCCAGGAGGTGAAACAAATTAGCAAGCTTGGGCAATACTAGGTAAAGCTTCCCAGGATGGGGAAAAAGGATCCATATACATTGCCACATCTGTGCATGGGTTGTGTATTGTGTTTTGCTGCAGTTCAATTGTATTCAAGTGAGTGGCTGAATGCTAATACTACATATAGCACACAGACAGAAGAGGCATTGCTTAAAAAAGAAAGAGCAGAGCCAATTTTCTAATACAGTGGTGCATTGGGTTAAGAGTTTAATTTGTTCCATGACGGAGCTCTTAACCCAAAACACTCGTAAGTCAAATCAATTTTCCCCATTGAAATGAAAAGCCATTAATCCGTTCCGGATCGCGAAGCTCTCCCACTAATTTCAATGGGGATGGCGTTGCCCCATTGAAAACAATAGGATGCCGTCACCGCCACAGTGATTTTCGGGGAAGCCTTTCCCTAAAAATCATTCCTAGCTGTAGTAAAAAAAATAAAAATATATATACTCACTCACCTGTCTGGTGCTGTCGGGGCTCAGACGTGTCTAGCCGCTTGTTCTTCCTGCACTGCTCTGAAGCTTTTCAGCAGGCGGGATTAAAAATGCAGGGAGAACAAACAGCGGCACACCTGAGCCCCGGCAGCGGTGGACAGGTGTATATATATTTTTACTACAGCTAGGGATGATTTTCAGGGAAGGACTTATATTTAAAGCCCTTCCCCGAAAATCACTGTAGCGGTTGTGGCAGGCCATTGCTTTCAATGGGGCCACCAGCAGCAGCGGCAGCCCTATTGACAGCAAGGCTCTTAACCCAAGTTTTTGCTCTTAAAGGGGTTGTCTCGCGAAAGCAAGTTGGGTTAAGTACTTCTGTATGGCCATATTAATGCACTTTGTAATATACATCGTGCATTAAATATGAGCCATACAGAAGTTATTCACTTACCTGCTCCGTTGCTGGCATCCCCGTCTCCATGGCTCCGTCTAATTTCGGTGTCTTCTTGCTTTTTTAGACGCACTTGCGCAGATGGGTCTTCTCCCTTCGGCTCGGCTCGGCAGCAGCAGCGCAAGCGCGTCTAAAAAAGCAAGAAGACACCGAAATTAGAGGGAGCCATGGAGACGGGGACGCCAGCAACGGAGCAGGTAAGTGAATAACTTCTGTATGGCTCATATTTAATGCACGATGTATATTACAAAGTGCATTAATATGGCCATACAGAAGTACTTAACCCCACTTGCTTTCACGAGACAACCCCTTTAAATCAGAGCAAACATTCAGGAGAGAGTCTGCTCTCAAGTCAAAAAGCTTGTAAGTTTAGGCATTCTCAACCCAAGGTATCACTGTACTGGACAACCCCCTCGGGCATTTTCTCATTTAGCTAGTATAAGTATACAGAGAATGGAGTTATCAGCCGATTAGATGAATCCAGATTTCTGTTGCACCATTTTGACAGTAGTTCAGAATTTGGCGCAGTGGATAACCCCTTCCTGTCAGACGTTCTGAGCATGACAGTACCTTCTTCTAATTTGCAACAACTACAAGAAGCTTCCTGTCCACATGGGCCAATATTCCTGCAGAACGATTTCATCACTTAGGGCATCTATCCCACAATGATCTGCTGCCGTTCTGAAGGCTAAATGAGGTCTAACGTGCTACTAGATAGGGATCTCTAATAAAGTGGACATTCAGTGAATACATCACAGAGCTCAGCTTCTCTACCTCTATATTTATTGGGCACCAAAAATGACTTGAGAGGTTCACTTTAACTATACATGTGTCTATAGAAAAATCACTCCTGTGTGATAGAATTACTCTGCCAGGTATTATGGTATCAGCTCACCAAGTTAGTGGTTTCACACCAGTTCCTGGGGTTCCACTTTAATGATCAGGGAGCCGAAAAGAGGAATCCCCATAGCTGAATGGCTCCATCTCAAGACAGAACCGAACAGTGCCGAACAGACCCTATTGACTATAATGAGGTCCATTCGATTTCCATGGGAAATCTATGGGAATCCCCATAGCTGAATGGCTCCATCTCAAGACAGAACCGAACAGTGCCGAACAGACCCTATTGACTATAATGAGGTCCATTCGATTTCCACTCAGCAGCCCGGCTTTTGGATGGGAGTAAAAAGTGCTGTATGCAGTGCTTTTTCTTCTGGTATTTTGAGCCGGATATGTGGTGGAACCTCCGACCAAAGGTTCCAACGCAGATGTGAAACCAGCCTTATTATAACAGTAGGTTCCACATGAACTTCAAAGATACTTGAGTGAGGTGAATATATTGTAAGGACTAAGCTATCCCAGAACCTCTACAAATGTTATTTATTTTTGCTCATAGTAAGCAACAATATAATATGAATGCACTGAACTCATCTTGAACCAGTTGAGAATTTGCGCGTAGACTTGCCAAGTTGGCATTGCCACTCCAATAACTATCCCAATTATATTTAAATAGGGCTGTAGTTAATATATATACTGACTGATGCAATAATGAAACTGCAGTTGATGTTGATTCCCAAGGTAATACATTTATATGGCACCTACAAAGGCTCAATTTAGAGTCACTGGCATAAAGAAATGTGGGTAACACCTCAGTAACCAATGCTGATAAGTGTTGTCACCCCTTTAAATGTAATATTGCAGCAATAAGGCTGTGGGTGCCATTTTTCTCACCTATTAGTTCAGTGGTGCCAATAATACTAGAGCTGATTAACACTTTCCGTGAGGATTTCCACTATCTGTGAATGAAATTCTGACATGTTTTTTTTTGTAGGAGGATCTAGAAATGTTATAGCCTCAAAACTATAAATACCAAGAAACATTTATGCTCGACCGGGTTTCCATATGTCCAGCCCTCCAATTTTTCCCCCCCTTCAGCACTGTAGTAAAACACCGGAGGGAAACTGATGCCAGACCGGATCCCATAGTTTTCTATGGGATGTTCAAAGCATTGAGCACATCAGTTTGGTTGCCAGATACCTTCCTGCACTGGAAAGAAAAAATGTGGCATGTAGTGTTTTTCTGACCAGCAGCACATAGTTATGGACGTCAGATTAGTACAAAAAGCGCACAAAAATATCATCACTTGTATTCGGATTTGGCATGTAAACACTGGTTAAGCAGAACTGATATGCAGGTACGGGAATACAAGCTTTAAAATAGCTGAAAATCGCAACCATCTGAAGCATTGGATTCAGATGGGCGATTTTTCGGTGCATAAAATCGGGCGTCCGGAAAAGATAGCACACATGGTGCACATTCCGGCTGGCCACTTTTACATGCCGCTGGAAAAGATAGGACTTGTCTTATGTTTTGCAGGAATATGCCAGACGTTCCCGTAAACTCCTATGGGAGCCTATGAGAGTCGTCAGAAAAAGGGAAAGTGGAGGGAGCTAAGAAGCTGCTGGCATTGCTAAAGTCCCTCCCCTTCCCCTTGCCAGCGGCTCCCATAGGCTGGGGAGGTAGAGGAAAGGGAATTTAGCGTGGCAAGCGCGGCTAAGGTCCCTCTCCTCCCCTTGCCGGCAGCTCTCATAGGCTTCTATGGGAACTTCTATTGCTGCTATCAGTATATATGCTGCAGCCCGGCCATGTAAACGGGCGAGTAAATGGGAGATCTCCTATTAATGCAATTTTCAGGCGCTATGTGGACAGCCGAAAATCACAACATCCGTGTGAAAGAGGCCTTAGGCTGTTTTCAGACTAGGCAAGTGTCATCCAAGTAGGGATGAGCGATTCCAACTTTCATTCAGGTCAATGGGAGTCAAAATCAGGTTCATTAATCTGCCCTCCAGAAGGTTCCTAATGCAGCCAAAGACCCCCAAATTGCATGGGAGTACAACCACACATCTGCGGAACAATGTGCTCCTTTCAAAAATTGGTCAAAATAGTGTACAGTGGTGTGGGGGTCACTCATAGCACACAGGGGTCACTGGTAGAGTTTGCAAAGAACAAAATCTACCAGGTGAACAGAACAACCAAGCACGGGCCTTCTCCAAGGAAAAGCAGTAGAGCTGTTTCTACAGCTGTTTCTTGTGCTTTAGAAAATTTTAATTCTTGGAGAAGGATGAGGAGGAAACATGGCAGAAGCAGGAGAATGAGAGCAACAGCATTTCCACCAGCAGTAACAGTACCTTGAGGGCACAGTGTGGTCTGATATAAATATATGACTAAAACGTGGCAGCATGCTAACTAATCAGTGGAATCTGCCATGGGGGTGCAGAAATCAAGTGAAATCCATGCCTGGTTCATTTTTATAAACCTTGTCTGGGGACAGGCGGACGCATCTGTCAGTTATCACACCTCAGACCTGCTGAACACCCTGTCTGATAGCACACTGGCAGCAGGGCAGGCAAGCACCTCTAAAGCATGTTGGTCAAGCTCTGGCCACTCGTCCGGCTTGGATACCCAGAAGTCATAAGAGGACATCGCCATGTCCAAGTACAACCACACATGACCTACTATACTCTTGGACTATCATGGAAGTGCTCTTTCTGACTATCATTATTCACTGGAAAAGAGCCAACAATGCAGTACCTAATAAGGGGCAGAGTAGGCACAATCGCCATAAGGCTAGCACAATTGCCATAGGGTAGGCACAATCGCCGTAGGCCTTAATAAGATGCTTTTGCTTTCCCTCTCACCTCGGTGATTTCCTGTTTCTGACTCAGTCCTACCCTGTGCTGTTGTTGCAGGCTGCAACAGGCTGATAAAACTGTGCCACACCTCTGTTAGACTTCCCCTGCCACCAGTAGGGGTGGTGCTGCGGTGGCTTCATGCTCATTGGCCATGAGCCACAGAGCTGCGATCCATTGCAGATGTATCCCTGCATCCATGGGGAAATGCTGTGCTGAAGCTTCTTAACAGTCTGTCCTGATAGTGTTGCATTGTGAGGTTCTTCTCCACTGCTGGAATGAGATTTGTCATTTTGGCTTTGTAGCAGGTATCAAGGAGTCGTGGGCACCCAATAATGGTCCTGCCATTCACGTAGAATAGCTGTGGTTAGTGATGAATGGAAGAAGCATTGCATAGTCCCCTACCTGCCTCTGGACCTTTATTATCCTTCTCTATACTTCTCTCATTAGTGGAGCAATAAGATGGAGAAGATGTCCCCTTTGCTATCCAAAGCCACCATCCTTGCAGTGTTGAATTATGGCTGACTGGCCAGACAGCTGGGAGATTGTTATCCCTTCTTCCTCCTTTGACAACAATAGGTCATTGTTCCTGAGGCCCTGTAGCATCTGTTCCAGCAGGCAGACAACAGGAATAGTCATACTGATCAGTGCGTCATCACGACTGATGATTTTGGTCCCTTCCTCAAAGGCTAAAATGGCACACATGTCTTTGATCTGCAGCCATTCCACAGGCATCAGGTGACCAAATTCCATACAAACAAAAAAAACTACCACAAACGAAGAAAACGCAATCTCTTGTAGGCACGATATGTGAGAACAGAAGGCTACCTAGTATAACTTGTATCTTTGTTAGCTGTCACTGTTTGGGGCGGCATAAATGAATTCCCCAAACCCCACTTCTGGGTGTGAAAGGCCTGCAAACAATTCGTAGTGGCCTGACTCGAGACTGAATGACATCTGAGGCCCCTGACATACACTGTGCATATTTGCTGTTTCCCTGTTTGGTTTTCTTTTTGGTTAAATTAACATAAAACTCCACCACCAACTAAATAAGCCGCAATCCCTGGGAGGCACAATATGTGAGAACAGAAGGCCACAGAATACAGTCTTTGTATTTGTGTGTTGTCCCTGTGGCCAGAGAAACAGAGAACTACAACATTTCCCATGCTAAAGCATATTTTGATTGTTTGCTTGCTGGTCTTTGGGGATAATGCATAGTGGACATGACACCGTTTATTGCTGACGCTTTATTGAGGATGTATTTCTCCTTTGAGATGGCACTATAGAAGCTTCTGAGGCATTCATGCAAAGTCTTAATAACAATAGTACAGGCATGCATTTTACTAGCGAGATCCATCCTGACAAAATCACGTTTGAAATAGATGACCAAAGGAGTTTAACTGCTAAAACTTTTCTGAAAGCCAATTTTTCACACTTCTCAGGTGGAATAGCTATCACTCACAATCTTTGAGAAAAGGAATACCAGAGGGGCAGTATTTATGTATTTGGCTAGGGAATAACTTACAATCTTGGTATAACCCCTTAAAAGTCATCCACATTAATAAGCCCTAAAAGAGGTATTCCAGAATTGGTAGGGTCCACTTGCAGCAAGGAGGACTTTGAATGGTGGAATCAACTGTTTCGACCAATGCAATAAACCTTAAAGGGGTTGTCTCACGAAAGCAAGTGGGGTTAAGCACTTCTGTATGGCCATATTAATGCACTTTGTAATATACATCGTGCATTAAATATGAGCCATACAGAAGTTATTCACTTACCTTCCCTGCGCTGGCGTCCCCGTCTCCATGGCTCCGTCTAACTTCAGCGTCTAATCGCCCGATTAGACGCGCTTGCGCAGAAGGGTCTTCTGCCTTCGGGTCTGCCCGGCAGCATCGGCGTTCTGGCTCCGCCCCCTTCTACGCATCATCGTGTAGCTCCGCCCCTTCACGTGTGCCGATTCCAGCCAATCAGGAGGCTGGAATCGGCACACGTGACGGGGCGGAGCTACACGATGACGCGTAGAAGGGGGCAGAGCCAGAACGCCGCTGCTGCCGAACAGACCCGATGGCAGAAGACCCTTCTGCGCTAGCGCGTCTAATCGGGCGATTAAACGCTGAAGTTAGACGGAGCCATGGAGACGGGGACGCCAGCGCAGGGAAGGTAAGTGAATAACTTCTGTATGGCTCATATTTAATGCACGATGTATATTACAAAGTGCATTAATATGGCCATACAGAAGTGCTTAACCCCACTTGCTTTCGTGAGACAACCCATTTAAATAAAATGGCAGTGAGCAGCTTGACCACCACTCCATTGAAAGTCCTTCTTTGAAGGGCTGGGCTACTGATGGGATGTGGAGTGGGGGTCACCCATTTTAATAATACTGATGTTTGGTCCCTCATTATTCTAACATTTATCAAGTGGATATGTGATAAATGTTTTAGTCTGGAATACCCTTTTAAGGTAATGTCTAAATAAAAAGTTCCCCTAATCATGTACTAATTAGTGGAGAAGATCTCCAGTGGCAAACTCTCCTGTGATTATCTGTTATTGTCATAGTAATTGTAAGTGTTTTGAGGACATAGAGAATTATAAGGGGGCTAATTATGTAATACATGAGCAAGAGTTATCCTCCAAAAGGAGAATTCCAGTTATTGTATTTGTTCTCTATTCCACCCTCTATAGCCCCAAACAGGCCATATAGTTCCTCAAGGGCAAATGAATAGGGACTAGAAATAAACTGTAAAGACAATTTAAACCTGACTTTTCTTTCATTATAATGCCAGCTGGAAACAAAGACATGTTTTGAAGGGCAAAGCCTCTTCCTTAGTACTGCTGAAGCGGGAATTATGGCAATTGATACTAATAAACTGGGAGGCTACAAAGAAGAAAAAGGGGGAAGGGGCAGGAATGAGGGACAAACAAAAAGAAGAAAAACAAAAACAGTGTCATTTGTATAAATTGCCATAGTTCTCACTCCAGCAATACTGAGGAAGAGGCTTTGCACCTCGAAACGTGTCTCTGTTGCTGGCAGATATTACAATAAAAGAAAAGTTGGGTTTAATTTCTTGTCTTCATGCTTCTGTTCTGGGAGATTGTCCCATTCACTAGTTTATTTCTAGTGCATATTGGCTTGCTCCATGCCCAATTCCATCTGCCTGGCTGTACTTCCTTATTAAAACATTCTTCACCCTCTCGCCCGTACAGTCCCATCAAAGCTAGAGGTCCTTGGGCATTATGACAGCATTGCGCCACCAGTTTCTCCTAGTTCCTTTAAAGGCCATATGAAGCAATAATACCAGGTTGGGAATGCACTATACTGCTCTATTCAAAGTCCATGGGACTGACGGAGGAAGCCAAGTACAGCACTTGTGTTTTTATCAGTCCCACAGACAATGAATGGAGAAATAGAGTGCATGTCTGACCTTCAATCCAGTCACAATCCTCCAGTGAGGAGCAATGAGACGCTCGGAACACCCTATTCTAGTGATCAACGGGGATCCCAGCAGTGAGGCTCTCTGCAATCAGATATTTATGAGAAAAATCCCTTTAGGTATTGTTTTCATCAAAGTCCAAATTCAGATAAATTCAAAGAAGGTTATTTTTTCATTAGCATTTTGCAGTAAATTTTAATCCCCTCCCTGCCGGTTCCTCCACATAAAATATTGTCTGCATGAGGTTAGTGAGCAAGTGAGAGAAGCACATATAATTGCCTACAGCACGTCCTGTGCTACTAACTTTAAACAGGGGCAAAAATACAAACATGAATCTAAATACTTTGTGTTCTGCCAAAGCAAAGCTAGAGTCTAAGAGCATCTGGAAATAGAATTAGGTAACAAACAGGAGTGGCCCAAAGTTTCCCCTATAAACCAAGGTAGTAAATAATACGTACTGTATAGGTATAAAACATATATAAGGAGGTATACCCCAGTGCCCTGTAAATGTGAAGTAAGTCTAAGATGCCCAGCCATCAGCAGCAAAGCTCCGGCTTGCCGCTCTCCCTTGCTGAGATGCATAATTTTGACGTCAGCCCCTGTTCACAAAGGTTTAATGAGTTTCAAGCTGTGGCACTGGGCTTGGGTGAATTCCACACTTTTTTATGGGTAACGTGCCTCTAAAAAACCCAATGCAAACAGTGTGTAATGCTTTTCTAAAGCGGACCAATAATTGCTAGCATATGAAGCGCACTAATTTTATGAGGGCTTCAATGGCATGCGAAAGGACTGATTCATGAAAGCGTCGAGCAACCTTTCAGTGGGTTTTCTGTGAACTGCGCTCGTAAAAAGTGCAGAATGCACCAAAACAGGCAAGTAAATCTCACCGTTTGGATGGTCATTAACAGTGCAAATCTGTGCGCAATGGTGTAATTAATGGCACAGCATACGACTGGAAGGAAAATGTGTATCTCTCTCCGCTACCCGCTCTCATGCCCACTGTACAATTACTCATTAGTTAGAATTTTGTATTTCCTTTGGTTTATTTCTACCGTTAGATTGAGATCCACAATAGTCAGAACTTTCTAGATACGACGGTTCTATTAATTGGTCTACATTTTATTGGACTATGGCATAATAGCATCTCCTCCTTTGTTATTTTGTGTCCAGAACTAGAACTAAGCAACAGACTGTTTTTGACATATTGCCTGCCTTTCAGTATCGCCTGTCGTATGCCAGCAATGGAATCTAAATGGAGACGCCTTAAGGGCTATTATGGTTTCAACAAATAAAGGTTGTTTTTGTATAATGAAAAGTTGTCCAATCTTCCAATATACTTCTTGCATCAATTAATCTGCTTGCTGTCATTCTATTGGAACTTCCATAGTTAACATATGGTCAAATGGTAACATAGTATTTTAGGCTGAAAAAAGACTTGTGTCAGTCTAGTTCAGCTTATTATTACCCCCTCCCCATTCCTCAGTGTTGATCAAGAGGAAGGCAAAAAAGCAATCAGGTAGAAGCCAATTTTTCCCCATTTTAGGGGGAAAAAATTCCTTTCAAACTCCAATCTGGCAATCAGAATAATCCTTGGGTCAACAACCCCTCTGAAGTAATCAGTGGCTATAAAATGTAATATTGCAACGCTCAAGAAAGGCGTCCAGGCCCCTCTTGTATTCTTTTAGTGATTTTGCGATCACCACGCCCTCAGGCAGAGAGCTCCACAGTCTCACTGCTCTTACAGTAAAGAACCCCCTTCTATGTTAGTGTAGAAACTTTTTCTCCTCTAGACATAGAGGATGCCCTCTTGTTACAGTCACAGTCCTGGGTATAAATAGATGATGGGAGAGATCTCTGTATCGATCCCTGATATATTTATACATAGCTTTTGGGTCAGTCCGCAGCCGTCTTTTTTCTAAACAAAATAATCCCAATTTTGATAACCTCTCTGGGTATTGTAGTCCGCCCATTCCTTCTATTACTTTAGTTGCCCCCCTTTGAACTCGCTGAATCTTTGATATATGCTTCCTGAGTCCTACTGCCAAAAAAAGTACACAGTATTCCATGTATAAAACCTGCACGGACACGCTCCACTGCTTCCACGCTTAGTGGTGGACGGCCAGATGCAACCTTCAACCATATGACAGACACACAGCCTTTACAATTGCACTGGCTTGTGTATCCATCATATAGCTAAGATGAATTTATATACAATGGAAATTTACAATAAGGGTTTTCTATTGAATGATAGCAAGCAGAGATCTTGAAAACTGTGTGGAATTGATTGTGCAGAAAGTTTATAGAAAAAAATGCTAAATTTCATATTTTATAATGAATAAGCTTTATTTGATGAACTCGTAATACCTCCTGTATGTCATACAATAACAACACCTTCATTTATATAGCGTATGCATATTACACAGCACTTTTTCATCACTTGATTAGTTTTGTCCCCATCAGGGCTCACAATCTATATTCACTTATCTGTATGTTTTTGGAGTGTGGAAGAAAACCCACACAAATGCAGGGGGATCATGCAAACTCCATGCAGATGTTGTCCTTACTCATATTTAAACCTAGGACTACAAACAACAATGCTGACCACTGAGACACTGTGTTGGTTATACAATAGTTGCTCTTATATAGCCTCATTCTTTTTTCACATGAGAGCTTATTTTTTGCAGGAGGAGGGCTCTTTCACACGAGCGTATATCGGCCTCCGTTTTCACGGCCGGGCCGATATACGCTACGATCTGGTGCTTTGGATTCCAATGTATCAGATTACACTGCCGTATTCCTATGGCGTAAAAGCGCCTCTCAATATAGCACCAGGCGGTTTCACATCGGGCCGAAAAGATAGCCCTGGAACTATCTTTCCATCTGGAATATGCCAGCTGCTGCATGGGCTCCTATGGGAGCCAATGACAGCGGCCGGAGAAGGGAGGTGAGAGGGAGTTTAGCAGCGTGACTGCTAAACTCCCTCCGGCTTCTCTCCTCCTCTCCGGAGTGGGCGGGCAGAGTGGAGGTAAGCTTCATCCTCCCGCTCTGTCAACTCCCATTGCTGGCTGCAGACAAGGGGCCGGTGCTCAGCTCCGCTCCCGACCCGCCCACTCCCTTTGGAAACAGCTGGAGGGAAGGAGAGAGGAGCCGGCGAGGGGGAGGGAAGGGGAGGCAACGTCATTGTGGCCTCAGCGTATATGCCCCGAGACCTGTGCCATCTAAACGGGCGCACAAACGTTAGATTTGTGAGCACATTCACGCGCTTTTACGGCGTCAGCGGGCACACGTAAAACACCTACGGTCATGTGACAGACTCCTGACTTGTATTTTTCAATTGTACCATTTAAATTACCATGTAATGAATTGAAAGACTTTAAAAAAGTGGAATGAAATGGAAAACTACAATTGTGCCAATGTTGGGGAGGTTGGCTTTTATGGCTTATCTATGGGCTATGTTCGTCCGTAATGTTAGTATGCAGTGATCCTAATTTCCCGCCTACTATATCCAAGGACGGAGAGCGCTGATAGCCTGTTAGTCCAATATAAACCTGTTGGAATATAATTAGACAGAAACTGGAAGAAAAGTATTGCGACAGCACTTCAGGAAGTATTGTAAATGATGTGTGTAACAGAAGCAGATAAGGAATGACTGGAAAGAATATCGAAAAAATGTTCCATCGAGCGAGAGTGAAGAATACTTAGCATTCGGTCTACACACAGCCAACAACTAAATGACGATCGAGAGTCATTCACTATTCGTTCGTCATTCATTTTATGTAGGTCTAAAAACCATCGTTGGCTCATTTGCTGCAATAAAATTGACCTGTTAACTTTATTCTGTGAATCAGTGTGATTATGATGATACCAAATCTATATACTTTTTTTTTCATTCTACAACTTTAAAAAATATACAATATTTTTTAGTGCAGAGCAAACCAAAACAGCCAAACCTCGTTTCTGGTCAAACTTTATTAAACGTTTGGTTCAGGTGGTTCGGTTCAGGCAAACCTGCTAAAATAATTCTTGTGCTTCCGTCTTTTAGAAAAAGGAAAAAGAATGACTCATCACTCAAGTATTACTCATTTGTGACATAGTCCACTATCTTTCTGGAAGTGGTTATTAGCAGATGGGTGGACTGGACTTTTAATGGGATACACATGGATAGCATCAACTGAGGAGGTGCCATTTAAACACTGCCTGGTGTTTGTGCCAAGAAAACATCTGCTGTGTCATTATACTACCACCATGATTAGCTTAAATCATTCTCACATGACATGGTTTCATGGTTTATGCCAAATTCAACTAATTCCTACTAAATGCATGCTCTTCCATTTATACTCACTTTTGGTGCATTATTTAGATTCAGTCCCAGGCATTTTGGGGGGCGTTTTTCTGTTTTTCATCAAGTAGCATACTCTATACATGACTTTTTTCTGTGCATTTTTCTATTCTAAGACTGCCTTCACATCTCCAGCATGGAGTCCACTTTTCTGCTCCGTTCAAGAAAGACAAATGCCTTGGCCGAACAAGTCTGTCTTATGAGGTGAGTTCGGTTTCCATTCGGCTGCCCAGCAGAGGTTTTTCTTCTGGTATTTTGTGCCAGATCTGCGACAGAACCTCTGGTTCCTGAAAAGTTGGGAAGGCAGGCTTACAGCTACCAGCACAGTACAACTATGTAACTATATGTGGTCCTGTCCCCTGAATTTCTTCTATACATTGCATAGAACGCAGTCTTTTTAGCTATCCTGCATAAAATTTTCTCCCCCTTAGGCCGCCTGCACACGAGCGGAAATCCCGCCGCGGGATTTCCCGCGGGATTTCCGCCGCTGAAAGTTTGCATAGGAGTGCATTAAAATACGCACTCCTATGCAGACGGCCGCGGTTTGGCCGCGCGAAATCTCGCGCGGCAAACAAACCGCGGCATGTCCTAATTTTCTGCGGGGCACGCACTCACCCGGCCGCCGGCTCCGGTCTGCGCATGCGCCGGCTGCGCGGCAGCCGGCACATGAAAGAGCCGGGGCCGCCAGGCGCGGGTGAGTATGCGCTCGTCCCTGCAGGTGCTCGGGTCGGATCGCGCGGCGAGAATTCTCGCTGCCGGATCCGACCCGCTCGTCTGCAGGCGGCCTTATGGAGGACATACACAGTAGCTATACCGGTCACAGCTTACAAGATCTAGCATGTTCTCTAGTGCCCAGTTATTGCACAGGGATCTATACCTTAGATCCATTGGAGTATCATATGCAATAAGAGAGATACTGTTATAGTTTACATTTCTGTTCCCCAGTAATTGCAGGAACACATTTGTACCTAAGTGTTTGGGCTTGTGGACAAATTCTAAAAAGTCACGCTAAACATGTACAAAGGAAAAACAGACAGGCACCTTGTGTGCAGGACCATGGCAGCCAGATAAGCAGTAATATAGATCGTAATACACTCAACTTGGTTGGTTGTGTCAATTACAACTTGTAGTATGCCGGGAGGCGGCCTCGTTGAGTTAAGTCCTCACAGTCCATGCCCTCAGGTGTATATAGTATTCTGTTAAGATTAACAACTTTTAGGGACCTTTCAGACCGGATGGAATATTCTGCAACAGCATTGAAAAATATGTTCTCCTGCAGGATATCAAGGACCAAAATCCCCGCTGCTAATGAGCGTAACTGAAGATAGCAGAATCCTGCCAGCAATTCTGCATCCAAATTGACAGTTAGCAGTGCAGATTTTGGTGTGGAATTCAGGGATGGCTTATTTCACGACAGCAGAAAAATCAGTCCTATGTGGAGGGTCCCTGAGGGTGTATTCACTTGTAACAGAAACCGCTTGTGCTAAGACTCCACCCAAGTGCAACTACCAGGGGTTGCACGATTTTACCGAACTTTTTGGCAAGCTCGTGCTTCCATTGGCTGCTACAGCTGGATGGAGTCTCAGCTGCAGGCGCTTTCTGTCACATGGGAATGCACCCTTTCACACCCAAATCCACAGCTTATTCCACCCTGAAATTTGCATGTCAGAACTGTACGGCGGCACTCAGTTATTATGAATATTCTCCCTACGCCGTAATTTAGCCAATGTAATGGATCTATCACATGGCCGAAATCTTTTTAGAGAAAATAAATGACATTTTTATCTCCGACCCCCTTTATACTCATTAGTTAAATACAACTTTAACACTGCAATCATAAGCAGCAAATTTATGTTTTCCGGTCAAACCATATACAGCTAATCACCCTACTGACAACTAGATAAAGGGACGTTCCCCATGTGAAGTCTAAGACTACCGGACACGGGTCACTTTAAGGCATTCCTGCATTTTAGTCTTTGATGAATCTGTAGTCTTATGGCTCCAGACATACTGTAATAATATGATGTGGTAAGTTATTATGACTTTTTGCTCTTAATTTTCAAAGTAGGAAAAGAATGTTATTTATTAGTAATAGCATATTAGTGACTTTACTTCATGAAAATTTTCGATGTTTCTCATTTCCTACTAATACAAAAAACTGGGAAACAATTCAGACATGCAAATCTACTGCAACATCTGCAAATCAAAGTGTCTGCAATGTAATATGCAATGTAGATAGTAATAAGTTAGTGAGAAGGTTTAACTATGATACACTGCTATAGAGACACTTCTTTTAAGTTGACAGTAAGTTCATTTAAATGGTTGTGATTTGCTTCCAATCAAAATTTCTTCCTAGAGCAGTGACTTTAATATACAAGGAGTTCACAACCTACAGTATATCCCTAGCCAGCCATAGGGGTGTGCATCCTGTATAGTTGCTTATCACTCATCAGCTGTCATTATGGAGGAGGTCGCCGGTGGCACTTAGAGTTTGCACTCTTGAGTTCATACTCGCTGGCAAACCTATGGAAAGGCAGCTGTGCATATTTTGCATCACTACATTATGTGGAGGGGCATCAGTAAAGGGTACTGAACAGAACAAGCAGTTCTGACACTGCAAAATTGCTGACAGCTCTGTGTAGGGTGAGTAGGTCTGCCTGTGTCCATGATAGTACTATGTAATTATGTTTTATTTCCCCATGCGCTGCCACCACAAGTGCTATAGGCGTAAGACTTTTCCCTGAAGAGCCCTCTGCCCTGTTCATTGGACAGCTGATAGCTGTGTGGATTACGAATGGGACGCTGATGGAGAAAATGTTAACAAATCCATACATCACATATTACATAGCCTTAATTTTGCACATACTAGCACTACTAGTCATGAGCATTTCAAAACTGGGAAATGCCAGTGAGCGAAGAGACATGTCTCACTGATACACAGTTATTAATCTATTCACACATTTCCAGCGGAATTGCACAATTGTTATTTCATGGGGTATGGAAGTAGCTACTAAAACAGATATGTGAGCAAAGAGGAAGAGGAATAAAATTAACCCCTCACAAAATATGTCATACCTAACGCAAGAGGAAGTGCGGAACCCATTAAAGAAGATTAAAATCGATAAATCGCCAGGCCCAGATGGAATACACCCAAGGATACTAAGGGAACTAAGTGATGAGATAGCTAGGCCGCTATATCTGATATTTTTAGACACTATCAAGACCGGTGTTGTACCATTGGATTGGCGCATTGCCAACGTGGTTCCAATTTACAAAAAGGGGACCAAAAGTGAGCCTGGTAACTACAGGCCAGTAAGTCTCACTTCAGTAACGGGAAAAATTTTCGACGGGATTCTGAGAGACACCATTGATGAGTACCTCAAGGAGAACAAGGGAATAACTCCTCACCAGCATGGATTCATGAAGGGTCGCTCATGTCAGACAAATCTGATCAGTTTCTACGATGAAGTAAGCTCTAGGCTGGACCTGGGAGAATCTATTGATCTCGTATATCTGGACTTCTTTAAAGCATTTAACACCGTGCCACATAATAGGCTAATATACAAAATGAGGCAGCTGGGTGAAAACGTGTGTAATTGGGTAAAGAATTGGCTCAAAGATAGAAAGCAGAGGGTGGTAATAAATGGTTCATATTCTGATTGGGCCACAGTCGCTAGTGGGGTGCCACAGGGTTCAGGATTAGGCCCCATTCTGTTCAATATATTTATCAACGACCTGATAGAGGGGCTGCACAGCAAAATATCAATATTTGCAGATGACACAAAATTATACAATATAATCAATGCAACGGAGGACAAGGTATGGCTACAAACGGACCTAGATAAGCTGGGGGCTTGGGCAGACAAATGGCAAATGAAGTTCAATCTTGACAAATGTAAGGTTATACACATGGGCAGGAGAAACAGATGTCACCAATATATACTATATACTGCCAGGGAAAAGTGATATGGAAAAACACCTGGGGATACTAGTGGATTGTAGACTAAACTGGAGTAACCAATGCCAGTCAGCTGCTGCAAAGGCAAATAAAGTCTTCGGATGCATTAAAAGAGGTATAGGGGTGAAGGACGAGAACATTATCCTCCCACTATATAAGGCACTAGTCAGGCCCCACATGGAATACTGTGTACAGTTCTGGTCACCGGTGCTCAGGAAAGATGTTACAGTGCTTGAGGGGTTTCAAAGAAGGGCAACTAAACTAATACATGGAATGACGGGACGGGAATACCCAGAGAGGCTATCCAAATTGGGATTATTTACTCTAGAAAAAAGAAGGTTAAGGGGCGACCAAATAGCTATGTATAAATACATGAGGGGACAATACAAGGATCTCTCCCAGGATCTGTTTATACCCAGGACTACGACGGTAACAAGAGGGCATCCGCTATGTTTAGAGGAAAGTAGGTTTCATCACTAACATAGAAAATGGTTCTTTACGGTAAGAGCAGTTAGACTGTGGAACTCTCTGCCTGAGGAAGTAGTGATGGCAAAATCCATAGAGGAGTTTAAAAGGAGACTAGATGTTTATCTGGAGAGGAAGGATATTATAGGTTATAAATCTTAGGTTAATTGTTAATCCGGGTATACAGGCAGGTAGGAACTATTACGGGTTGATCCAGGGAACAGTCTGATTGCCATTATGGAGTCGGGAAGGAATTTTTTTCCCTAAAAGGGCTAATTGCCTTCTGCTCTTGGGGTTTTTTGCCTTCCTCTGGATCAACAACACATGAGGATAGACAGGCTGGACTAGATGGACATTGTCTTAATTCGGCCTTACAAACTATGTTACTATGTTACAAAGCTGACAGTTTCCCTATTAGTAATGGCCTTAAAGTCCCTCTGTTATCCTGGCAACTCTATAAGGGTACCTTGTTCTACGTTGACTTACATTTAATTGTTTTTGTAAGTAAAGCAGGCTGTACTAGTTTCTTGAGACTTTTGGGTGCATATGATAGCGAGCATTATCAGTATGGTAGGCATGGATCTTCAAGCCAGTGAAAATACCACAAATATTCGCAAATTTAGTAAAATGGTCTACATAGTATGGCAAACTTGGAGTGACTCAATACACATTATAAAAGCTTTATTCTTCCTTATGTCACCTTCTGGCTCATGTACATATATATTAATATTTGGCTTCGAAGGGCAGATGCAGAATCATAATCTGGGGTTAGGAAGAAGTGACAAGTTTTGTATGGCGATACATTGCGCCACTCCCTTACATGCCACACCCTCAACAGAAGTGAGAAAATAGAAGTGCAACACAGAAACACTTATCCACACAGTAAGGGATAGATGATGCTTCGAGTCAGGGAGAAGTGTATCCTGCCACAAAACAAAAAACAGTATCACTGATAATACAGTGACCATATAGTGGTCAAATAACTGGTCCGTACAGGCAACCTACATAGTATTTTCATGGCCATCCAGTTCAGCCTATCATTCCCCAATGTTGAGACACAGGAGAAAACACTACTATGTATTCTGTCTATGCAGTGATAGACAGAATACATACCAATTGCTGTACTTCCTGTGATTGTCAAGTTACATTTTCTCTGACTGGAGTCATCTTCATCCAATCCAGAGCACCATGATGATTCCTAACCATTGCAGAGTTTGCTTACCCAACATATTTGACCCCTTGTTTCTACAGTAGGAAAGATTCCTAAAAGATAACTTTTATTTGGTTCTTAAAAATTGTGGCTTCAAACAAATAAACATAACAATGTCCCCACCACCTTATGTCCAGTATTTCTGGCTCATAGATGCCGCAGTCGGGCATATATAATTAGTAGAGATGAGCGAGCACCAAAATGCTCGGGTGCTCGTTACTCGGAACGAACTTTTCGCGATGCTCGAGGGTTCGTTTCGAATAACGAACCCCATTGAAGTCAATGGGCGACCCGAGCATTTTTGTATTTCGCCGATGCTCGCTAAGGTTTCCTTGTGTGAAAATCTGGGCAATTCAAGAAAGTGATGGGAACGACACAGCAATGGACAGGGCAGGCGAGGGGCTACATGTTGGGCTGCATCTCAAGTTCACAGGTCCCACTATTAAGCCACAATAGCAGCAAGAGTGGGCCCCCCCCTCCCAAAAACTTTTACTTCTGAAAAGCCCTCATTAGCATGGCATACCTTAGCTAAGCACCACACTACCTCCAACACAGCACAATCACTGCCTGCATGACACTCCACTGCCACTTCTCCTGGCTTACATGCTGCCCAACCGCCCCCCCTCCCCCCCACAGCGCACACCAAAGTGTCCCTGCGCAGCCTTCAGCTGCCCTCATGCCACGCCACACTCATGTCTATTTAGAAGTGCGTCTGCCATGAGGAGGAACCGCAGGCACACACTGCAGAGGGTTGGCACGGCTAGGCAGCGACCCTCTTTAAAAGGGGCGGGGCGATAGCCCACAATGCTGTACAGAAGCAATGAGAAATAGAATCCTGTGCCACCGCCATCAGGAGCTGCACACGTGGGCATAGCAATGGGGAACCTATGTGCCACACACTATTCATTCTGTCAAGGTGTCTGCATGCCCCAGTCAGACCGCGGTTTTTAATTCATAGACACAGGCAGGTACAACTCCCTATTGTGAAGTCCCTGTGGACCGACAGCATGGGTGGCTCCCTGGAACCAACCGGCGGAACATAAAAATATCCCATTGCATTGCCCAACACAGCGGATGTAACATCAGCTGTAATGCAGGTGGGCTAAAAATTCATTTGATTACACTGTAGGCGAGGGCCCACAAAAATTGCTGTATCAACAGTACTAATGTACATCCGAAAAATTGGCCATGCCCAACCAAGAGGGCAGGTGAAACCCATTAATCGCTTTGGTTAATGTGGCTTAAGTGGTAACTAGGCCTGGAGGCAGCCCAGTTTAACGAAAAATTGGTTCAAGTTAAAGTTTCAACGCTTTTAAGAGCATTGAAACATATTAAAATTGTTTAGAAAAATTATATGAGTGAGCCTTGTGGCCCTAAGAAAAATTGCCCGTTCAGCGTGATTACGTGAGGTTTCAGGAGGAGGAGCAGGAGGAGGAGGAGGAATATTAGACACAGATTGATGAAGCAGAAATGTCCCCGTTTTGAATGGTGAGAGAGAACGTAGCTTCCATCCGCGGGTGCAGCCTACGTATTGCTTACGTATCGCTGCTGTCCGCTGGTGGAGAAGAGAAGTCTGGGGAAATCCAGGCTTTGTTCATCTTGATGAGTGTAAGCCTGTCGGCACTGTCGGTTGACAGGCGTGTACGCTTATCTGTGATGATTCCCCCAGCCGCACTAAACACACTCTCTGACAAGACGCTAGCCGCAGGACAAGCAAGCACCTCCAGGGCATACAGCGCGAGTTCAGGCCACGTGTCCAGCTTCGACACCCAGTAGTTGTAGGGGGCAGAGGCGTCACGGAGGACGATCGTGCGATCGGCTACGTACTCCCTCACCATCCTTTTACAGTGCTCCCGCCGACTCAGCCTTGACTGGGGAGCGGTGACACAGTCTTGCTGGGGAGCCATAATGCTGGCAAAGGCCTTGGAGAATGTTCCCCTGCCTGCGCTGTACATGCTGCCTGATCTCTGCGCCTCCCCTGCTACCTGGCCCTCGGAACTGCGCCTTCTGCCACTAGCGCTGTCGGATGGGAAGTTTACCATCAGTTTGTCCACCAGCGCCCTGTGGTATAGCATCACTCTCGAACCCCTTTCCTCTTCGGGAATCAGAGTGGAAAAGTTCTCCTTATACCGTGGGTCGAGCAATGTGTACACCCAGTAATCTGTAGTGGCCAGAATGCGTGTAACGCGAGGGTCACGAGAAAGGCATCCTAACATGAAGTCCGCCATGTGTGCCAGAGTACCTGTACGCAACACATGGCTGTCCTCACTAGGAAGATCACTTTCAGGATCCTCCTCCTCCTCCTCTTCCTCCTCCTCAGGCCATACACGCTGAAAGGATGACAGCCCAGCAGCATCTGTACCCTCAGCAGTGGGCCAAGCTGTCTCTTCCCCCTCCTCCTCATCCTCCTCATGCTCCTCCTCCTCCTCCTCAACGCGCTGAGATATAGACAGGCGGGTGCTCTGACTATCCAGCGACATACTGTCTTCCCCCGGCTCTGTTTCCGAGCGCAAAGCGTCTGCCTTTATGCTTTGCAGGGAACTTCTCAAGATGCATAGCAGAGGAATGGTGACGCTAATGATTGCAGCATCGCCGCTCACCACCTGGGTAGACTCCTCAAATGTTCCAAGGACCTGACAGATGGCTGCCAACCAGGGCCACTCTTCTGTAAATAATTGAGGAGGCTGACTCCCACTGCGCCGCGCAAGTTGAAGTTGGTATTCCACTATAGCTCTACGCTGCTCATAGAGTCTGGCCAACATGTGGAGCGTAGAGTTCCACTGTGTGGGCACGTCGCACAGCAGTCGGTGCACTGGCAGATTAAACCTATGTTGCAGTGTCCGCAGGGTGGCAGCGTGCTTGTGGGATTTGCGGAAATGTGCGCAGAGCTGGCGCACCTTTCCGAGCAGGTATGACAAGTGGGGGTAGCTTTTCAGAAAGCGCTGAACCACCAAATTAAAGACATGGGCCAGGCATGGCACGTGCGTGAGGCTGCCGAGCTGCAGAGCCGCCACCAGCTTACGGCCGTTGTCACACACGACCATGCCCGGTTGGAGGCTCAGCGGCGCAAGCCAGTGGTCGGTCTGCTCTGTCAGACCCTGCAGCAGTTTGTGGGCCGTGTGCCTCTTCTCTCCTAAGCTGAGTAGTTTCAGCACGGCCTGCTGACACTTGCCCACCGCTGTGCTGCCACGCCACGTGACACCGACTGCTGGCGACGTACTGCTGACACATCTTGATTGCGAGACAGAGGTTGCGTTGGAGGAGGAGGAGGAGGAAGGTGCTTTAGTGGAGGAAGCATACACCGCCGCAGATACCACCACCGAGCTGTGGCCCGCAATTCTGGGGGTGGGTAGGACGTGAGCGGTCCCAGGCTCTGACTCTGTCCCAGCCTCCACTAAATTCACCCAATGTGCCGTCAGGGAGATATAGTGGCCCTGCCCGCCTGTGCTTGTCCACGTGTCCGTTGTTAAGTGGACCTTGGCAGTAACCGCGTTGGTGAGGGCGCGTACAATGTTGCGGGAGACGTGGTCGTGCAGGGCTGGGGCGGCACATCGGGAAAAGTAGTGGCGACTGGGAACCGAGTAGCGCGGGGCCGCCGCCGCCATCATGCTTTTGAAAGCCTCCGTTTCCACAAGCCTATACGGCAGCATCTCTAGGCTGATCAATTTTGCAATGTGCACGTTTAACGCTTGAGCGTGCGGGTGCGTGGCGTTGTAGTTGCGCTTGCGCTCAAACTGTGGCACTAGCGACGTCTGGACGCTGCGCTGAGAGACATTGCTGGATGGGGCCGAGGACAGCGGAGGTGAGGGTGTGGGTGCAGGCCAGGAGACGGTAGTGCCTGTGTCCTCAGAGGGGGGTTGGATCTCAGTGGCAGGTTGGGGCACAGGGGGAGAGGCAGTGGTGCAAACCGGAGGCGGTGAACGGGCATCGTCCCACCTTGTGGGGTGCTTGGCCATCATATGCCTGCGCATGCTGTTGGTGGTGCCTCCCCAGCTGATCTTGGCGCGACAAAGGTTGCACACCACTGTTCGTCGGTCGTCAGGCGTCTCTGTGAAAAACTGCCACACCGTAGAGCACCTTGACCTCTGCAGGGTGGCATGGCGCGAGGGGGCGCTTTGGGAAACAGTTGGTGGATTATTCGGTCTGGCCCTGCCTCTACCCCTGGCCACCGCACTGGCTCGGCCTGTGCCCACACCCTCACTTGGCCCTCCGCGTCCTCGCCCGCGTCCACGTCCTATAGGCCTACCCCTACCCCTCAGCATGCTGTATTACCAGTGATTTGATTTCCCAGGCAGGAAAGAAATTGGCGCAAGGCTGCACTCAACCGTAGCTGGTTGCGTCTGATTTTTGTACGTTGTCCACGCAGCACACACGTACACGGAGACCTTAGGACTGACACAGGCAGGCGCAAACGTCTCAGAGAGGAAACTGAAAGTAACCGGAACACCGCGTGGTACTCGTTACGAGTAACGAGCATCCCGAACACCCTAATATTCGCACGAATATCAAGCTCGGACGAGTACGTTCGCTCATCTCTAATAATTAGGTATATGTCTATCCGGAAATACAATAGTCCCTTAATCGGTGATCGGAACTTTCTCTAGAGAGTATTAAGATGATGGTAAATAACTCAAAAATATGAGGTTCTTACTACAGCGGGGGCATGGGGAATCTACTACTTATTCATATCTCCCCCATACCTATACATGTTATGCAGGTAATAGGCTTTCTAGGAGCCTCATGAATTTATTTCCGTTGTGCAGATGGTGTAAGCAGCGGTATAGTAAATCATCCCCAGGGACAGGCGCTCAGCATAGATGATAACTAGCAATAGTAGCCAAGAAAATAAAAAAATCTTAGGACATCCTAGCTCTTTAGAGCTGGGCCCAATCCAGAGGAGGTATATATCACCTACATTTATAGTCCAACCTTGATATTGGTTAGTGTTGGATCATAGATGATTATTAGCATCCAATAACATACAACAGAACAAATGTGAGAGAGGCAGTTATGTCAATGAATTGACCAAAGTGCCCTCAGAACCTGATGTTGCAATTGGTTACAGAATTTTAAAACTGTTGATGTTAAAAGTTGGTTCAAGGGTTTTTCTGTATTACGGGTTGGTCCTATTTTATTAAAGACGTAGGTTCATGGATAGGTTTGACGCGTTTCTGGAGCGATATCCCTCGCCTAGATCCTAATCAGATATATTGAAATAGTATAGAGTAGCTGGTGTCACTATCCCCAAGAGCAATATCTTAGTACTACGAGCAACGACCCTATACCAAAAAAGAAATCAATTCCCCCCTTCTGTAGCAACTCACACAGTCTATACTAGACCCCGAAATTATTCCAGACCTCAGAACAGAAAAAAAAAACAATCATAGAAAGCGGCAATATACTTCCTGATATACTGATACAAGAGGGCAAATATAAACACCACATTCCTCAACCATCAGGTAGCCATGTTTTAATGATGTTAGTGTAGGGACTCACAAGTAAACAAGGACCCTTGACGCAGGTTGTGAGCTCACGTATTTTGGCCAAAATATTAACCAATACATCCTATTTATCAGAAACATGCAGTGTGGCTTTGAATGCTGGGCGAGCCCTCTGGTATCAGTATATCAGTAAGTATATGGCCGCTCTCTATGATTTGTTTGTTTATATTTCCCTTTTCTGTGATTTTAGACCTCAGAACAGACCTTAAAATTAAGTCACCCCAGACCAGAACCCTATATAAATTCCAACCCCAGACAGACCTCACACCAGATTCCTAGATTGATTCAGATCCCAGGCTAGATCCCTAAATAAATTTAGACCGCAGACAAAAATCCCCACCTGAGAGTAATAAAAATTTCTAGACCATTCTACACAGGGTCCTGGTAGGGATGCTAATGTGATGTAGGTTTGTGAGGGTATATGTATATATTGCCATATGTTTTTTATGCTTTATACCTATATGCAAGTTCTATTCAATTCCAAATGAGAAAAAACTTAATCTGTCGCCTTACATCAGATATTCCAAAGGCCTTGCGAGACAAAGACAAAATGTATGTTAAAACCCAGCAAAGGAAGAACCAGACACAAGGACGCGTGTACTTGGCTGTTTTTCCAGAGGCGCCGTAGCAAGATAACGACCGTTCAACTATGCATCTGAACTTTCACTGTCTCAGGCCGGAAATCCGGACTTCCCATATATGGTTATGCTGTGAATTTTAGCCAATGAGCCCATCACCCATTTTCTACTGATGAGACCAAAGGGTATAAGATCTCATGTAATCTGTAATAAAGCAGAGCGCAGTCATGTCCCCGTGTGAGAAACTATACCAGACCTCCGTGTGGTGTTTTCTTCTTTCCGCCGGCAGCGGGGCAAGTGGGGTGGGCCTGATTGGTGCTGTACTTAGAAATTTTACCCTGACAGGTCAATATCTCAAGCAACTTCACCATTGGGCAAGGATCATCTGGAAGCCTCCTCTGGTGATCCCTGGTGCAACTTAAGACATTTTTCTATTCTTTTCAGAGGCTTAAATGTGAAGCAGTCATTTTTGGCAGCCACTAGAGATTTCAAAGCCAGAGATTTCTCAACTTTTCAGTTTTGTATTTTAGTCCTTGCTTTCCAAAAACCATAACTTTTTTTATTTTTCTGGCAACAGCAAAAAAAACCCATAAAAAGACTTTATCCCACAAAAAATATTGTTTATAGTTACATACAGCCGATAACTATAAACATGTCCATAGTCCCCAGGACCATATCAGGGTATAATCGCATATAGCGAATGCTGTAACGCACAGATTGCAATCCAGCCATGCTGAATTTTTAGTGATCTGCAGGTCATGGCTACTGGGAAGTCACACCATGACCAAAATTGACTTTATTAGTTTAAAAGTTTTTAAGGCTAAACTGCGATCTGTGGTTGTCACCAAAGTTGCCGTGTAGCCCTAGTCTTACGATTACTGCAAGCAGAAGATACACAAATTGTATCAGATTTATCAAATTTATATGTTGCCGCGTTATAAGTTTGGCGCATCTTGCTCCAACCTTAGACACTTTTCTTTCCTTACATCACCCCTTGGTTGGCTTCTTTTATGCCAATGTTTTGCATCAAAATTTCAGCACAATTCTAGTATGATTTGGCACATTCTAAGGCCAGAACCTTTTCTGGATACTTTTCAAAACAGTCTAGTGAGGTGCAAAAAGTGTCTAAAACATAATAAATCACATATGCATGAACTCTACGTGTGACTAAAGCCCAACAGGAATCATTTAATTGATGTAACGTTGGTTTCTGTTCTCGGCTATTATTTATTTATACTTCCCTCCCCCTTATCGTCCATTTTGGATATGACGCACCCAGCTTTGGCTGCTATTCTTCAGCTCATCGTCAGTTACCTGCCTGACTTGGAAACGACTCTTTGTGTCAGTGTTTACCTAGCTGTTTCCCGTCAATGATCTCCACCATTTCACAAGAAGAAGCAAGAATAAGTTTGACGTGTCATTTTTCAAAATCAAATGTACAGTTTCTGTTTTTTCTTACACAAGTAGATTCCCGCAGGAGATGTATATATGTGTGCAAAGAGATCTAGGGTTTAACAACTGCAAAGTTGTGGTTAAAGTGTTGCCAGCTAACGTTATGCTCCCCAGACATTAGGAATGTATATTGCATGCAATTACTATACAGTACTGCAATGGAATTGGGAGATGGAGAATTTCAAAGTTTGCAACAAGAGTTTCAAATGGAATATTTCTTATGCATGAATCATGCTATGTGTCACTTCTAATGGGTCCTGACAAGGATTTCCTTCAATTTTGTGAATCATTTAAGATGATAGATAGGAGCTTTTATGAGCAGGAATGCCAGTATGGTTGTTATATGTACCAGTTACATCACATAGTTTACATGTAGGGTTAGTGTAGTTATACTATAGCTTATATTTTATGAGATGACTGGTGTCAGACCACCCAAGACTGGGATGAGGGCTCCGCAAGGGTAGGTGATCATCTAGGGTGCCAACTTGCCACGAGTGAAGGTCTGGTGCCATTTTTATTTGCAAAAAAATAAAGAATTATATAAACACATAACCTTCTATACAATGAGTGGTGAATCAATGAAGGAAGCACTCAGTGTTACAGGAGTCCATGGTGAGCAACCTATGTATTGTTTACTGCTCCTTGCTTCCTGTAGGCCTTCCTTTTGCTTTGGGCTATGGAGGTGCACAGAGCTTCAGGGTGCGATAGGACCGACTTCACGTCTTCCAGCTGCAGTACAAGTTGGACGTGAGTTAATGTCTGGAGTGCCCATTAGATTCATGATGAGAGGATCTAGGAACTATGAACAAAAGACTGTCTGTTTGTTTCCCTGCCAAGCTGAAAGCAATCTTTTAAGAATCCATGGTCAGATAACTGAGACTGTTGGCAATTGTGTGGATGGGATGGAGTGTTAGCAAACAGAAGGAGGTTGGCGATTCTAATGGGAAAGATGATCGAGATCTGTTGTTACCTAATACTGTTGCAGCTTGTACTGAGAAAACCAATGTTATCAATGATAAGTAAACCATGTGCCTCCAGTTCAACCAATGATAGGATTATTGACTCTTTATTTGATTCATCTGCTTCATTACTCTAAGAGGCACTGGCGTCACGTAAACATTCCAAGTTAAACAGTTACCACCGTTGCTATTATTTTACCACTGTGCACTGCCAGGCCGGGCCATGGTTTAGTACTGCAGGGAGGGACAGTAGAGCCGCCATTGACAAAAACATCTTAATCTCCGCTGTCTCCCCCCAAAGGCCTGCGCTTGGTCACCACACAGTGAATAAAACTCATTGATTTCAATGGGTTCATTCGCATAAGTGAATTTTGCGTGCACATATTGTTTGTAAAAATGAACCCAGCATGCTCTATTTTCCTGTGAATTTGCGCAGGAAAAGAGCTCATATTGAACCAATTACACTAATTGGCCATTTCAATGAATAGGAGCATGGTTGTGTGTTTTTTTTTTCTTGCACATGTAAATGTGCACAGATTGCATGGCAAAAAGTACAGTAAAAATAGCACACGCATATTCAAATCCGCAACACCTATTGTGCAAATGTGCTTGTAAATGCAATTATGCTTGTATGGCACCGGACTTTATAGACCTTCCCACAGGTGAACTCATTCTTCAGGGACACAGAAGAATTCCGTACCACCAAGGTTCACTGTGGATTTTGATGCAGAATTGCAGGCTGATTTAAGACATTTTCTTTTTGCATCAAAATATGCATGAAGCCGAATGGATTGTGGTGCTAAGCTTACCATGACTTGCAGTGCAGAATGCGGAAAATTCCACCCGTAAACATTACACTAATAAAACCCCATTGGTTGCCATCATTTTAGCGCAAGCCCTCATTAGATTCCTATATACTGCAGTTGGTCTCCTTTGTTTTTTCTTGGCATCAGTGACCTGGGGGGCCCGGCCGTCTTGTCAGCGCAGACAGGCTGCCTCACCTGTATTACCAGTTTTCCCCTATTCCGCAGACCTGCATTGGTGACTTTCAAATGCCAGAACATAAAATCAACAAAAAAAAGCAACAGCTAAGTACAAAAGTCAATAAATGTGCCGAAAAGGGCGTGAGAGAAAATGGTTAAATATCCTGTCAGTGCCGCACATTAGAGACTCAATTAGTCGTCTCCTTGCAAAGGTATCAGTTACTCGCTGATAGAGCGCGATTTACCTTGCTGACGGGCTGTTGTTCACAGGAACAGGTCATTTCAAGCGCACATAATGGCTACTGTCATCAAATACTTGTATTTTAATTTTAGGTCAGAGACACATGACTGTTTGGCAAAATACGCTCAGTCCTGCGCAAATTTTTGCGCAGAGAGCGAGTGTATTTTGCACGTGTTCCTGTGCAAATACTACGCATATTTGCGCAGGCACCACTAGTTCACATTTGCGGGGGGATCACCTCAGCCTGATTTAAATGTCTGTTAAGCTAAATGAGGTGCTGTGTTCACGGGTATGCGCAGGGTTTTGCGCATACCCATGTGCGCCTTTGCACACTACCATAGACTTCTGTGGTCCTCTTTGGTGTGCAAATGTGCACAAAATCAGGCTGGTTCTGAAATCAGTTGATTCTATACTCCATGAAAAAATATACATTGGTGTGACCCGCTCTTACAGTCATCTCTTTCCTGCGCAGAGGACTTTTTGTCAGATAAACAGAGCTTGCCGTCTGCTTTATAAACTAAGCATGAGATTTTTCATTTGCAGAGAGATTTAAGGCAAAAAGTTCTGTTATCTAAAGCCACTGACCTTATAATGTGTATATCTACAGCAGAGTGCCAGCCAAATCCTCTATTTGCTCTGTAAACACCCGGAGAAAGAACATGTTACAGGCCGTAAGTTACTATTATACTCGGCATAAACTACTAGGTGAAATACGTTTCCTACAACCTACTGGACATGTAGAGACCCAATCACTGAGGCTTGTTTAGTTGCTTCTAGTTTGTAAACTGTTCTAGCTGTAATGTCAGTCGGCTCTCCTTGCAGTAACATCCAGGTAAGATCTTGTTTATGCACAACAGCCATCTGAACAAGCAGAGCTGCAGTGTAAGGCATGGAAAAGAACAGAGCAGTAGCCCAAACCTCTGATGATGCATGAGATCCCAGATTAGGCAATGCAGGCGAGCCACTGATTACAGCAATGTCCTAATGGACCTTCAACACATGTGGACTATTTCTGCAAGACACATGTATACTTGCAGAGTTTCCTGATGAATTTTCTACGTCTTTAGAGTTTAATGAGCCACCGTTATTTTGGCCCATTTTGTCTTCACTAACATGATTCTCGCTTGTTAATACTGCGCTTGAGAGAAAGATAGGGCTTACCCTATTTTTCTTGCAAATAGTTTTTTTTACATATGAGAACCTATCTTCCGTATTTGTGCATGCCACCCTCAGGTGCATCTTACAGAAATATTCCCTTAGGGACCTTTCACACGGCACGGCATTAGGACGCACCACGGGCCGTGGTAATTTCTGCACAAAACACACAGGCTACCTGCGGATTTTGATGTGAAATTGAAAATGGCTAAAAACCTAGCTGCTAATCCACATCAAAATCTGCAGTTAGACCTGTGGATTTTGCTGTGGAATCCCGCAGCTTCGGATTTGGGTGTGTCCTAATTCGGACCCCTATGAAAGTCTGTTAGGATCCTTTTACATGGGCAGAATTAAAGGGGTTGTCCCGCGCCGAAACGGGTTTTGTTTTTTTTCAATAGCCCCCCCGTTCGGCGCGAGACAAACCCGATGCAGGGATAAAAAAAACAAAACAGATAGTACTTACCCGAATCCCCGCGGTCCGGCGTCTTCATACTTACCTTGTGAAGATGGCCGCCGGGATCTTCACCCTCGGTGGACCGCAGGGCTTCTGTGCGGTCCATTGCCGATTCCAGCCTCCTGATTGGCTGGAATCGGCACACGTGACGGGGCGGAGCTACGAGGAGCCGCTCTCCGGCACGAGCGGCCCCATTCAGCAAAGGAGAAGACCAGACTGCGCAAGCGCGTCTAATCGGGCGATTAGACGCTGAAGATTAGACAGCACCATGGAGACGGGGACGCTAGCAATGGAACAGGTAAGTGAATAACTTCTGTATGGCTCATAATTAATGCACAATGTACATTACAAAGTGCATTAATATGGCCATACAGAAGTGTATACCCCAACTTTGTTTCGCGGGACAACCCCTTTAAGCAAGCAATTTCACACCAAAATCCATACAAGTAGATGTTGATGTGGAATGAAAATGGCTTAAATCAGCCTGCAATTCTGCATCAAAACCTGCAGTTAGCTCTGCGGATTTTAATGTGGAACTGCGCAGGATGCAGCACTGATGAGGATTCTTTTAATTAGTGAGGATTTCGTTGCATTTCTAACTACAGAATGCAGCGCTTTTTCTTCTGTCTAAAAGCCTGGCAGCTGAGCAGAAACTGAACAGAACCAATTATAGTCAAAGGGGTCTGTTCAGTGCTGTGGGGTTCCATCCAGAGGCGGATCCATTCCGCCACGGGGGTTCCCCTTTCCTGCTCCCCCAACGGAGTACAAAAGCGGAACCCCGAGTGCAGGTGTGAAAGCAGCCTTACAGAATACAGTGAGCTTAGAGAAGCTGCTCCAGAATTATTTTGAGAGGAATGCAAGTATTAACTACTAACTAAACACGTCAGACGTGACAAGCAATCTCTATTGATTGATGTTGAAAATGCGTACATTTCAGTTTGCACTTTGGGTATTTTTTCTTTAAGCCTAAACTGGGATCGGACCCAAACGAGAAAAGAGCTTTCAACTATAATTAATGCCAGTTAGATCCGGAGTGACAATGCGCAATGATTTATCTTTGCGAATACAGTACTTTGATTTCATCACTGTACATGGCAGGTAAAAAAGAAGATCAAGGACCTTTCACACAGGATGGAATAGGCTTCAGGGCGCAGTGAATTCCACACCAAAATGTGCAGGTTACCTGCAGATTTTAATGCGGAATAGAAAAAGGCTTAAAACCTGCCTGCAATTCTATATCAAAATCTTACTTTAGGGATAATGCCCATGGCTGGATTTCTGCCTCGTTTTAAATCCACTGCATTATGCCGCAGCTTTTAGGTTCTATTGAACCTAATAGCTCAATGTTCACGCTGCGGAATTCCGCAGTGTGAAAGAAACCACAGTATGCTCTAATTGCCGTGGGAATACATGTGGCCAGCTTCCATTGTAGTCAATGGAAGCCGGCTGTCATGCTCTACTTCCACTGCAGCACAGAGGACGTATCGCGTGAATACTCATCCCGGTTCACCGCCGACTCGTCATGCACTGTACTGCGCATGCTCGCCGGCTCGAGGAACGGGAATGACCCAGCAGATCCGGGAGGTGAGTATGAGGGTTTTGGTTGGCGCCATGGCAGACTCCGCTGTGATATTCTGCTAGCGGAGTCTGCCACTGCCGTGGGCATGAGGCCTTTGACTTGCGTATTTTGGTGTCGAATTCTGCAGCTGAGGATTGGCCTGTGTCCTGCAACGTAATTCTATCCCATGTGGAAGGTTCCTTCACATGAGCAGAATTTTTTCGCACCGCAAATCTTCACCTTAATTTGCAATTGCAAATTCCGCACCGAAATCCGCAACTCTCATTGTGGATTTCGATGCAAAATTTTACCAGCAGGACTAGCCATTCTCAATTCTGCATGGAGCCGTGCAGCTTTTGTTGTAGAAATGAATGCGACATAATATGCGGAATGTCAAAAAATTCCGCCCATGTGAAAGTGCCCTAAAACAATTTCCCATTTAGTTTATAGTAAGGCGACACCGGTAGCTGTCATGACTTTACAGCTGTTGCTTAAGTAAATTGTGCTGTTTAACAAGTACCTTCTCTGTTACACATTAGATATATCAACTGATAAAATATAGCAATGGGAGTGCTTTGTTTGTCTTTACTCCAAATACTAAAATACATTTTGTCATCTATCTGCAACTTTTAGAATAGGACGTTATCTAAATGATGTGAATCCTGCAGTGGCCAGTAGGGGGCAGCCTGTACATTCTAGAAATTGTTCCCTTGCTAAAACTTTGTTCACCATGTGTTAGAGAATGGGAATGAATAACTAAAAATTTGTACATCTAACCAATTAATATGACTATGGCACACAGACTCACGTAGAAGGTGGACACTATCATAGCGAAGGTAGTTGGGTCATCATTGCAGAATGAAATGTTTGCTATAATCAACTCCAGGTGACTGGACCTGCTGTCAGAATGATGAATTGTTAACAATGTCTTCACCCCCCCACCAAACCAATACCACCCCATTTCCACTAACTCCAGCACATAAACACACCCGTCCCTGTCACCAACCTGCACTGTCATTAGGGCAGTTGGCTTCCTCACCTAGTTATGTCAAGCACAGCTGGTCCTGGCTTGGAAAGTTTGGGAACTTCTACAGAAATGTAACTTTTTTTTACCTTTAATGAGGTTGTTATGTTTAACCTGATCTGACTTTCTAACTAATTCACCTTTGAGTCCAGATTATCTTGCTGCCTTGATCCCATTAGTAGAAGTCTCCTGTTACCAGCTGCTTGTCTATGGCAGGAATCTGCAGATGTATGGAAAAGATTATATGCTCCGTATCTGGAGAATCCATGTTTAATGTATATACTAGGAAGGATAATGATATGTGGATTTACAGTATATATAGCATTGCTCCTGACCGTAACAGTATTACAAGGTCCAATATGCAGGCTGTGAGGACAAGCTGGGAGTTGTAGTTTTACAACAGCAGGAGAACCTCAGTGCCATTTCACACAGCTGGAATTTTTCGCATTCTTCACCGCAAGTTGCTGTATATTCTGCAGCAAAATTTGCACGACTCCATGTGGATTTTGATGTGGAATGAAAATTGCTCAAAGGGATTGTCCAAGTTGTAGTTTATTGGTAAAAGCCCTTCTGCATGCAGTAGCCTTACAAATAGGTTTATACTAACCTCTCCTGATTTGCGCAGTGTCACACGCTGATCCTTGGTTCCCGCACGCTGAGCTCTGTCGTTGGCCACATCGCCTGTGATGTCCCGTGAACAGACTGGGGCAGCTTGTGAACGTGACGTCATAGGGGAGACGTAACCACATAGGACTGTGCTATAGTCAAATGTTTGTTAGAATTGGGGTATGTTCACACGGCGGAATCCAACACTGCATTATATCTCTAAAAACCATACCATGCAAATATTCGGCCATGGATCCCCATATGGATTTTGCGCTTTTCAATTAGCTAATCCATGTGCAGAATAACCGGCATGGAATGTGAATCAAAAACTGACATATTACTACTTTTTTCTCTAAACTCAAATTTGAAATTCGCTTCTGGAAAAAAATCAGCACCTTAAAGACTACGGCATGGATTCGGATTCCCATTGAATGCAATAAGATGCATATTTGACATGAAATCGCCACAGATCGGCACTTGTGTTTGTTCCTTCTGATAATTACTGTATTAAAGGGAACTTTAAAAAATGTACTGCTTTTTATAATGAATACATTATACTGAAAATATTCTTCTATACTTAGACTGTTTCCCTTACATGATTATGTGGGCAGAAGGTGATTCTCTGATCTGTAAAGGGCAGCTGCGACATAAGTACCGTGAAGCTATGTTCACACAAGGTGGACTTGCCGTGGGTCTTCAGAGCGAACCCTCCGCATGGAGCCTATAGCTGTGCCCATCACCTATTGTTAGTGGTGTGTGACCCTATATCTGCTTCCTGCTTTATTATACAGCTCTCATATATTGATAATGAGATAACTACTAAAAAGGGACCTCTAGAAAGCAGGAAGCGTTGACTTACTAAGAACTTGGTGGCCAGTGTAAAAACTGTAGCATTTTAGGATCTTTTTTTAATATTGAGATAGTAAAAATAAAAAAATATTTTCAAGGGCCTTTCTGTTGATTTTTTTAATGCATTCATTATGTAGCTACGTTTCCAGTATACATAAGTTATTTCTTCCAGCGTACACAGTTATTTCGCTTCCACAGATGATCATGTGTTCTCAGTTCTGACCAGCTCATATCTACTTGGGGGTTATTGATTCATTTTCTAGTTAACTTCAAGGACTATAGGATGTTGTTGCATGGATTCAGCACAGCAACTGTGTTGAGAGGAAGACACGCAGTTACGTTCGTGTGGGCTAGTGAGCATCGGGGCCACACGAATGTTACCAAGGATAGGGAACACCGTGGCCGGCATCACCTGCCTGCACCACACACAAGAACATCCGATGTTTGGAAGCCGCGCCTACAAAGAGATAAGGAGAAACCTGCGGGTGTATGCACCTGTGCAGTCACCATACCACACACTACTCAATGCATACACCCCAGAACGCAAGGAGGGGAGGAACAGCAGGTGTCCAAACCATTTTCAGGGAAGACGAGGAAATAAGCACCAACAAACGCATGCAAAGACACCACATTCTGAGCAAGCACCAGAAACAAACACAACAGTTGTGAGACTAACAGCCACACCTGACCTCCCATAACACCGACATGTCACTAACATATTATATATTATATATTACATTTGTGTGGTCTAGTGAGGACCGGTCCCACACAAACATTACCAAGGATAGGGAACACCACCAATTAACACCTCTCCCTATCTTCTATAAAGGATGATGACCAAGGACCTACCTGACCCAGTGGTCTTTGGATCTAGGCCCTGTTACCCCATGGAATCGAAGCACCCAGACTAGGACACACACACACACCACCACCGACAGTGACTACTGGACAGGATACAAAGACTCTCAGAGCCATAATCACACCATAAAGCAGCCAATATGCAGACACTAGTAGCAAATGTTAATGCTATAAATGCCAGGTATTTGGTGACATTTTGGCCAAAATATGGAAGCTAGCAGGCCATCTACAGTTCCTGGCAATACCACTAGACCCTACACTATCCCGGAGTCCAGTGACTCAACCAAACAAAACCCAAAACACAACCCTTTCTTGCAGCTACCACACATAGAACCTGGTCACGCCACAGAGAGAGAAGCACACACACACGCCCAGCCAGCACAATCTCCAACACTTAAACAGGAAAACTCCAGAGAACCTGTAGTACAACAGATCTCAGGAGACAGATTTGACACATGCACTCCTGTTACAGTTACTGATGATGATCACACAGCTCCTGTCACACAGTTACAATAGAGGAGATCACCTCCTGACTGTATACTTATGGTCTGTAGCTTATTTTGGTGAATATAGAAGGTAATGATAATTAAACTATCCCTTCAGCAGGCAGAATAGTAGAGCCTCAGCTAGTGTTGTGCTTATTGTGCTAGTGTTGGTGCCTGATAAACATCGAACAGAAGACTGCACTGTACTGAAGTGGCTGGAATACACATAGGAGATAGAGATGAGCGAACGTATTCGCTAAGGCAAATTACTCGAGCGAGTACTGCCATTTTCGAGTACATGCTCGCTCTTGTCAAAAGATTCGGAGGCCAGCGGGGGTGAGCGGTGAGTTGTGGGAGTGAGCATGGGGGAGTGGGGGGGGGGGGGGAGAGAGAGAGATCTTCCTCCCTGTTCCTCCCTGCTCTCCCCCGCCATCCCCTGAATCTTTTGGCACGAGCGGGCATGTACTCGAAAATGGCAACACTCACTCGAGTAATTTGCCTTAGCGAGTACGCTCGCTTATCTCTAATAGGAGACCCCCAGAGTGTGACAGGCAATCAGGTGATGGGGCAGGCATGAAAAAATGTATTTTTGACGGACTGGCCATTTAATATGAAGATTTGATTCTAATAACAGGTCATTTCAGTTCCCTCTTGGCTTTCTCAAGCTCTGGGGCTTACATGTGAATGCAGCTTCTGTATCCCCTAAATCTGTCTTTTATCTACCACTACACCTGCCTTCTGCCACGTTCCTTCTTTACAACAGAAACACTATGAGTCATAAAGCAAGGATTCTGGTGAACAGTCATCACTATCATTCAGTCGTATGGAATACAGCAATCAATCTCCTGCTACATGAACTCACTGCATGAAGTCTCCCAGAGCCGGACCTGAAAAACTGGTTCCCCGCTATCTCCAGGAATGGTTCTCCAGACCTCCCAAGAATTTGCTGGAATAATCCAGTGTTACATTTTATGGCTCTGTTGATGTCATCTGCTTATATTTCAAATGTAGCATTGAAACTTTCAGTAATGTAAAAAGGACACTGTATGCTAATGAAAATAGGCCCCGACATAGGATCTTATGGGTGTACAAATGAACGGACTGTTATAACTAATCCATACATTAAACTAGGAAACACCTAGATAGTAGAGAATTACTGTATCATTAGGCAACATGTTGTTAAAATTGGTTATGTACAGTAGATGGATGGACATGATAGATATTTTTATTAGCTTGACATACAATAGAAACTACTATAGATGGATAATTAGATATGAGATGGATAATAGTCATTAGATATAGTTGAGAGAGTGAGAGATATGAATACATGATTGTTAATAATACAAAGCGCAGCAGAATACGTTGGAGCTATACAAATAAAGATTATTATAATATACTATTATTAATAAACAGATACATAGCTATCAGGTAGATTTTAGATCAATCTATAAGATATAACAGAAATTGTTAGCTAGCCATTGGATATATTTATTAGGTAGATGTGACATAATAGAAATGTATTCACTATATACATCATTTTTAAAGTATGTGTACTAAAACTATAGGTATCATTTTATATTATGTACTGGGATTATTTGTCATCTCTACTTACTATAGCATGTAGGAAATAAAACCCCATATAATAAACGATTATTATGCTCTAACATTTATTATCTTGAATGAGCAAAATGAATAATTAACAATGTATTGCTCTTTATGAAATGTTCTTAAAGGGAATGTATCGTCAGAAAATGACATATTGTTAAAATCATGTTTTAAGTTCATATTTTAAAGAATTTCTTTTTCTATTTTCCATGCTATGATCTATATTTTTAAAAAAAATCCTAAAAATGTGAATGACAAAGCCTCATCATAGACTTCCACTTCCGTTTCTGTAAAGAGAACGTCTCAGTACTCACCTCATTACTGGGACAGGTAACATCTATACATAAATAACACAGGATCCACCATTTATGATAGGTGATGGTCAGAGCTCACCTCCTCTCTCTCCCTGCACAATGACCTTTGCACAGGTAACAAGACATGCCCATAACACTATCCCATAGAAGTCAATAAACATCTGCAGGCTGCAGGTTGCTTTGGTCCATGTGGCTTCTGTAGAGTAGATGTCTGAGATACGAGACCTATCCAAGTTGGGGATACTCTAGTTTGCAACAGATTTGACTGAGGGCTAAAATGGTGAGCAGAATCTAAGGATTATGCATTCTTCATCCTGACAAGGAGGTCTGGACTTTACCACGGCGAATACCCTGAAAGTAGTCTCCATTAGCATTGGCTGATATGAGATCAGTCAGATACCAGTTCGCAGTGCCAGGTTAGGAGATACAATTTGTAGTCCAACAAGCAGATGATCAAGCAGGCATTTTTTTTCCCTATACATTTCATTCACAAACAAAAAAAAAAAGCAACATGCTCTATTTTTCAGCATATTTGCACAGCCAAATTCCCCGTAGAAGTCAATAAGGGTTGCGCAAATGTGTGTAATATGCTAGAAGATGTGTGAAACACTGCCTAATTGCGCAGGAAAAAGAACACATCTGAAACCCATTAGACTAATTAGCAATTTCAATTGCTGCGTATTTTTTTGCGGCACAAATGAAAATGCCTTGCAAGTGCAAAAAGTACAGTAAAATACGCTGAAGCGCGCACAAAAAATGCATAGTTCATTCTGCAAATATGCAGCACTCAGGTGCACACAAATACACATACGCTCATTTAAAGAAGGCCTTAGGTAAACAGCGTATCTCTTGGAAATGAGCTTGAGGCATAGCTGTGTACATTGCGCTCCACAGGTAGGAAAGGGCACTGGTCAGTAGATCCTTCGCCCTATTTTACATAATTTGTATACAGGACATTATACCCTGTAGACCATAGAAAACTAACTGGGAGAATACAAACCCATGAATGTAGAGTGTATTGCTGTCATACTGACAGTCAATGGCTCTGCCTACTGATTAATGCAAGAAAGCAGTGATCCGGGATTGAGAGCAACTTACAGCCTGCTAGCTATTAAAATACATACACAACACATTGAAGACAAAAGTTTCATTCATAACATCAATAGCTAATGAAATTACTCCTTTTATTATGGCAGTGGAAGTTGTCCAGCAGGAGAGAGGTTAATACGGAGTGTCTCATGCACTTGTATCAATAAGACATTGCCTGGGTACATATATTCTGCGCTTGCAAATACCTTTGATTTTATGGTTATAAGATTTCGTATTTCACCTTCCTGTGCCTTGTGTACATTGGCTGCTCCATCATCCATCTCTCTGCATTGGTGTTTCTCTGGCTGTGGAAGTAGAATGTACCTCATATCTTGTTATATACTGCGCTCCATTACTATATGATTCAGAGGTCTTTACATCAGAGACATTTGTGTGGCCTTCTTTCTTCCTCTTGATTATGCGTTATCAGGATTCTGCAGGGTGGCGCATGGCTGGTAAAGGGACACCTAGATAGAAGATAACATCAGGAAGCCCTTTACAAGGTTAAACAAAGTTTAGTCTAAATGTTTTCAGCCCCACGTGAGAGATGGGCATGGAGATGATTGTTATTAGATTATGCAAACTCTTTTCCTTCATTTCCTTCCATGTATGTGGCTTATATTACAATCAGAAGATTATATCCACACACCGCAGAGTCAAGTTTGTTACCTTGGTTGTACAAATAGGAGTTATAAAAGAAAGAAAAAAAGGGAGCAAAGAAGGAAGGGAGTCTAAAGTGGAAGAAAGAAAATAAGGCAGGAGAGAGAAGGAAAACAAGGAAAGGAGAGAGAAATATACAGAGAGAGGAGAGAGAGGGGGGGAACAAGGAAGGGAGAGAGAAAACAGAAAAAGAGAGAGGGACAAAATGGAAAGTGAAAAAGCAAAGAAAAAGGGAGAGAGGAAAAACAGAAAACAAGGAAGGAGAGGAACAGACAAAACGGAAAGATAGAAACAAGGAAAGGAAAGAGGAAAAAACAGAGAAAACAATGAAGGGAGCAGACAGAGGGGGGACAAGAAGAGAGGGAGTCTAAAGAAAGAGAGAAAAGAAAGAGATAAAGAAAGAAAGCAATGAAGGCAGTAAATAAAGGGGTAAAAAGAAAACAAGGAAGAGGGAAGCAAAACAGAAAAAGATAAAGGAACAAAATGGAAAAGAGAGAAAGCAAAGAAGAAGGCAGAGAGGAAATATAAAACAAGGAAGGGGAGGAACAGACCAAATGAAAAGATAGAAACAACAAAGTAGAAAGAAGGAAAATGAGGAAAGGAAAAAGGAATAAACAGAGAAAACAATCAAGAGAGCAGACAGAGGGAAAAAGAGAAAACAAAGAAAGGGGAGACAAAAAAGAAAGAGAGAAAGCAAAGAAGAAGGCAGATAGGAAAAAACAAAGAAAGTATAGTAGAAACTGACAAAACAGAAAGGTAGAAACAAGGAAATGAAGGGAGGGAAAAAGAGAAAACAAGGAAGGGGGTGACAAAACAGAAAAAGAGAGAGGAACAAAAAGGGAAGATAGAGAACAAAGAAGCAGAAATACACTCAAATGGGAAAGAAATAATGGTTTTTCGGTGAGACACACTACATAATGAATTTTGCTCACTTGCCTTGGCTATACAAATAAGAGAAAAACAGAAAGAAAGATGGACAAGAAGAGATGTAAAGGAAGAGAAGAAAGTCATGGCAATGATAGATTATGTAGGCATCATTTATTTAATTTACCCCCCTATTTATTTCCTATGTTACACACAGAAGATATCAAATCTCCGGTGAGACACATTAATGGATGTTGAGCTTTGGTCACTTACCTACACAAGTAAGAGAGAGCCAGAAAGGAAAGAAAGATGGACCGACACACAAAAAGAAGGGAGAAAGACAAGTGGAAAGAAGAAATGTGGCAAACACTACATACTGAAGTCTCCATAATTACTTTGCTTTCTCTAAAGAGGGAAGGAAAACAGAAGGGAGGAAAGAAGGAAGGAGAGAGACACACGCTTGCTTACATTGGTGGTATATTTTGCACTAGTGAAATTGGAGTAAGCAGTTGTCAAAAATTGTGCCCCATTTAATAAAATTGATAAATCTGGTACATTCGCAATTATCAAACTTTGAATTTTTTCTTTTGCTTTACTCAATCTTTGCTTTTGATAAACAATGTAAAAAGTTTGACTAGGACCACTTTTAACACTCCTTTTTTAATGTAACGCCCACATAAGTCAAACATGTTTACTGATCAGATTTCTCTACCTAAATTTTACTAATACAGCAAAATTTCGTAGAATTTAACATTTTTTAACCTATGCGCAATTAAGGCAAAATTCAGGCGTTAACTCACTAATAAATGTGGTTTACAATACATATATGTCATTTTACTCTTACGCTTTGACTCTAGAAAAAGGAAGTAAATAAGGAAGAGGAAAGAAAGGAAGAGAATCACACTGTGAAGACAAAAATTACGATTCTACCAATTATTTTTTTGTGTAATATTCATGGTTATTGCGATGACTGATGTGTAAACAGCGGCATGAATGGAGAATCCTGTAGCAAATCATAACAATATATTTTGATTCAATGGAAATATTTTTTAATTGAAACATTGTGGCAAGTTGGTGAGAATTGTGACATCACAGATGTAAACACAGTTTTAGATTAATTTTGGGTTTTTTTCTATTTGTTTCAAGGTGGGAATCTTTCCCTATTAATAGTGAGTGATGAAAAAGGAAATAAAACATGTAACTTTCATTACCAGGCTGTGCAGCTGGCATCACTTGGGTTTTATTCAGTAGGGTTAATAGGAGTTTTATGCCCAGCAAGTAAAGAAAGTCGTCAGCGCTGCATCTGAACTGAGCACTGTAAAACCCCTCAGATGGCTCTGAGAGGGGAATAGCGGCTCTGCAGTTGTAAAAACCTCCCATAAAAAGCAGTCCGGTCATTAGATCCCTAAACCCCATTTCAATTTAAGCTTTTCTTGCAAAACCGTATTTATGGCTTTACTTATGATATGTGAAGGGTAAAGGGGAATTACACACCTCAAAGACAGACATCCACATGATGTGAGGAGGTTAAATAGGAACATATGATGCTCAAATTAAGATGTCTTTGTTTTCCTTTGGAGTGTTGTAACTCAATGCTTTTTGTACATGCTGTTGGTAGCATATAGACTATATATACGTGTGTAAAATCGCTGCCTATAAATGTGTAGGAGTCTATAGTTGCATTGAAAAACAGGAATGTGTGACCTAACTAACTTGTGATCATTTTCTTCACATTGTTTGCTGTTGAGAGGTTTAGGGGATCTTTCACATGGGACGGAATTACGCCACAGGAGACAGTCAAATCCGAAATACCACGTCAAAATCAGCCAGTCCAACTGCGAATTTTGATGCGAAATTGCACTCAGGTTTGAAGCCATTTTCAATTCTGCATCAAAATCCGTAGATTTTGGTGCAGAATTTACCGCAGCTTGCGGTGAATCATGCGGTCTATTCCGTCCCGTGGGAAAGGTCCCTTAAATAAAAGTTCACTTTAGGGTACATTCCCACCGGTGATTTTTATGCATGATTTCTGTTCATTGCGAGATGCACAGAAATTGCACATGAAAAGGCCTTACTAGTTTAAATGAGTCGATTTACATGGGCGATTTTTATCTCGCAGCGACGCTGCAAGATAGAATAAACACAGCATGTCCTGTTTTTGGGTCATTCTATTCAAAAATTACCCATTATTCCTTATGGAAGTGTGACAAAACAACGCCATTTATTTGCAATGGTTTCGTTTTCACGGCTGTGTTCCTCACGCGATATTACTACTGCGAAAAAACATACAACTTGTCCTATCTTTCTCACACATAGGTTTTATACTTGTGAAAAAAGGTTGGGCAGGACCTATGTTTCAGGTTTTTTTTTTAGCGCAATAGCGTGAAGTGTGTTTGCGCGCGCGCTTGTCTGAAGAAGCCCTTTCACGTGCGTTTTTCACTCACAGGAAAATCACAACTGCAGCAATTTGATGTGTTTTTCTTGCATCACACTCACTTAAAAAACAATTGTGATTTTGCAAGTGCGATATCATTCCGGTTTTCTTGGGCCTATATGGCACTCGCCCATGTGAATGGGCCCTAATAGCGGTGCTAATGCCATGTATGTGAACTTTCCGCTTCAGGAAGATCAGCTCTGGAGCACAAACTACAGCTCTTATTCTTCTTATTATAAAACACGGTACAAATTTAGTGTTGAGAAGCATTCAGAGATACGTTGGGATAATTCTTTCAATGTAAGAACTTATCATTATATTATTATTATTATTATTATTATTATATAAGCAAGACAAAGAAGGAAGGTGTAAATAGGTGCTGCCTCTGTAGGAAGGGGGAGAACATATTACAAAAGTTTGTAATCCCCCCTTCCCCTATTGCTGCTTTTCTCCCAGTCTATATGTGACTAATTAACTGAGACAAAGGGAACAGCCCCCCCCCCCCCAAAAAAAAAAAATTCTTTGCCTCAGTCTATATGTGAGAGGCTGGACAATCTGCTGGTATAACCCCTAAGAGTATCTCCTACATGTGACAGGGATGTCTCTACGAAGGTCATAGCCAGATGGATAATCCTTGTTTAAAATACGGAAGCATTTTTCATGCTGTGATCTGTCTGAGCCGTCCAAGGAATAAAGAGGTCAGATTTCAACCAGTTTCACTATCAATGTCTGGAGTAAAACTTGGGAATTGTGTGCTACCTGATATTCCCAGCATGCAACTGGATCATCCCTTGCATCAATGAAAGGATTAATGCCCGTATTGCACGTTAAATATAAATGTAGAAGAACTGAATGTGTCCTTGTGCTTTGTAAAATGATACAGTAAAATTGAACTAAGGCCTTATCAAAATTTCTAATCAGGGCCAGCCTTATATGGATGTCCCCCTTGGCAGAACCTGCTTTTCATGCTCCCTCCTCGTAAGTGGTACATTATACAACTGACTACACAAAAGTCTAGTTATCAGCATTAAACCGTATGGTGCTTAACTAACAGTTCCACATTTCAGCTAAATAACACTTCTACTAACATACAGTGTCCAAATAATAGCTTCATACATAAGGTAATCTAATAAAGCTATACAATGTCTAAAAGAAAAAAAGTCTATACAATTTATCTATGGTGGTCAAAAACTAGTAGGTATCAGGTTTTCTAAGGTGCCCCCTTTAGCATTGGTATAGTTTTGGTTATAAGATTGTTGGTAGTGTTGAGCGAACCTAATCTGTTGAACCCTGTTTGGGGTCGAACTTTACTAAAAGTTCAGTTCGAAGTAAGTCTGAACCTTGGGTGGTTTATCCTGGCTGAACCCATGAGAAGAAAAGAAGGCAGTGGTGTTGTGGTCCTGCAGCACTGGAGTCCTGGGTTCAACTCTGACCAAGGACAATATTTGCATAAAGTTTGTATGTCCTCCCTGTTTTTGTGTGAGTTTATTCCCACATTCCAAAAATATAATTATAGATGAATATAGATTATGAGCCCCAAGGGGACAGAAAATATCAAATGATGTATTGTTACAATTAAAGTATTGTATTAATAAATCGGTTATTATGAAACAGAAGAAGAACATACAAACTCCCTGCAGATGTTGTCCTTGCTCAGATTTGAACCTAGGACCCCATGACTACAAAGCAGCAGTGCTAACTGTGAAGTCACAGAACCACATCCATGTTATATAACTTCTTTAGAGGTATTAGTGAAATTCTGGTTTGGTTCAAACTAATTCAGACCAAACGTTTTGCCGAAATTTGGCAACCCAGCCAAACCAAATGTTTCTATCTTTTTTTATCATTAACTGTTGGATTACGATTTATTATTGATAGTACTAGGAAGAAGTACAATCTCTCCTGACATATTATCATTGCTGTTCTGTTGCATACAATAGATTTTTTTTCTCCACTTTGAAACCTAAGTCTTTTCAAGTTGCTTTTTATTCTACCTGACATAAGGGAAAATGACTTTCCTCTTCTAATGAAATACAGAAGAATTGCTTGGACAGTGAGGAAAGAAAGCCTTCTGGTATAAATAACCCGCACGGCACAGGCATTAAAACATAGATAAGGTTGCCAAGATTTTTGTTCTGCTTCCAGACATTCACCATTGTTGTTCCCATTAACCCATAATGCCGTACGCTAAGTTGTATGACCCCTTAAAGAAAAAGTGTTCATTAACTTGCCATGTAGCTTATGGTAATACACTACCACATCAATTTACTAAGAAATAATGGGATTTTTGAGACCCCTATCTTTTAAACGTCTTTCTATTAAGCCTTTGTTTGGCAAATGGGCTCCTAATGTTTTCAACAGAGCAGCATGCAAGGATTTAAAGGAGCTGTGCGGCCTATCTCATTGTACAGATTTTCCCTCTAAGAGGCTAAATAAAAGATGTTTTACTGCAAGAAGACCCTTTCTGTGTCAGCTTGTTATGGGCCTAAACAATTGATCCTCTTGTAGCTGCTATCGATGACTTCCTAAGTTATGGCAGCCATTTTTAGAAGCTGTAAAGTTATAATTTTGTCCTAGCCATCCACACTACTAAAGAGTGTACTATAAATTTTAATTGTAGACTTTTGAGAAGAAAATCAGCAATTTCTGAAAGGCGATGAATCAAGAAAGGATATCTGCACCACCCATTTATAGGAGACCTCACCTACTGGATTTGAGTCCCAAAATGTTCCTGTGACCCCCTTCATCACACCCTAAAATAAATACCGACTTTCTAAACTCATACAGAACTACAGATCAGACCAACATGGACTCTGAATGAATACAAACCCTTGATCAGACCTTAAATAAATAAAGACTGTCTTTTACAGACCTCCTAAATAAATACAGACCCCAAACCTGAGCCCCCGAGGAAATACAGACTTGGACCAGACTACCCCAAAATGCTGATCTTGGACCAGACTTAAAAAAATACAGACCTACAGAGACCCTGAAGTAATACAGAGCAAACGTCAGACTACCCCTACATAAAGACCCCAGACCAGACTCTCCCTATAATACAGACCCCAGACTGGACATACAAATACCAACTTCCCTCCATTACTGCAGCTCTCCTCACTCCACTGCTGCAAACAATGTCCTGATGCAGAGGAAAGCATTAGCACGGTGTCCAGAGATGAGGAGAGATAAGTATATTTCAAAGAGGAAAGAAATATATTACCCAAAGGGCAAAAATTAACCCATTAACCCCCGTTAAAAAGCAACTTTTATTCATTTTCTTTTTAAAAAACTTTCAAAGTTTAAGCCAAATAACGTTAAAATCATAGGACTCGTGCATCAAAAACTGAATATGAATAACAGGGCTGTATATTATATCACAGACCAATGTATAATCTGGCATCATCAGGGGATTCGGGCCAGAATGTGTGCTTATAGCCCCCATGCCGAATTCTGGAGAAACATGTTGGGGGGCAAATTATTTATTCATTTTTATAGCTCAGATTCTCAGTGCATATATTTTGATAAAAATATAGTATCCCAAAGACTGCAGCAATGAGCTCAATATTATATAATTACAAGCATGAAAAGTATACAGTAGAGATATGGTTGGAGTCTCAGGGCTGTGATATAGTATACGGCTGGGTTATTCATTTTTAATTTTATTTGGCCTATATTTTGAACATATTTCAGAGAAAATTAATAAAGGTTACATTTTAACGAGTGGCAACCAATGGGTTAGATTTTGCCACTCACCTAGCGTTCCTTTTTTGTGGTTTTTCTGCTCTATGTGTATTTCAGAGAGAATGTACATGGGACATTTGTCAGCTCTTCCAGAACGTCCCTCATTCCGGTACAGATGGCAAGTATGGTGTAAGGTCTCTGTTGTCTACTTCCATTCCACCTTGTTTGATATTATAACACATTCAATGTAGGGAGCAGTCTACGTTAGACGTGTAGAAAAACACCATGAAATTAGATTCTTAAAGGGGTTTTCCTAGTTAAAGGAATCCCCTGTCAACAGGTTCCCCTTGCATTAAAATAACAAATACGCTTTACTAACTTCTCCCCACTCCACTGATAGTCCTCTGCCTCCAGCTCCGGTCTCTGCTGTCAGTTTACCGGCAGCTGTGATGTCCCGTAAACCTGCTGCAGCAGCCAATTATTGATAGCATATTATTGATAGCAGCCATTCTGGGTACTACAAGCTTGTCTCATTGTGAATGGGACAAGCCTGTGGAATACAAAATAGCCGCTATCAATAATATGCTGTTTTGCAGTACAAGCATGATTATGCTCAGATGTTAGCATTGAACAGTCCGCGGTGCTCATATGAGCACCACAGTCTCTACAGTCAGCTGATCGGGGGGACCTCATATAGTGGCTCCTACCAATTTTACAAGGTTGGATAACCCCTTTTAAACCTACTGCTTTCTTGTTTAAACACAAGTCTGGTAAACACTCCAACTTAGGATATGAGGTTTTCCAGGAATTTTATTAGCAGGGTCAAAGTGGGCCATGGCCTCTTTGTTTTGTTGGCTGGTGGGGGTCCTGGACACTTGACTCCATTAATGACACACTGATAGCCTATCATTATAACGTTTCTTTTAATGGTGGGTGTCACAACTGGAGTCCAGGCAGGGGGAAGTCCCTAGTCCTACCAGCAACCCCTGTCCCTACATACTTGCCCCCCTAGGCTAAGCCCTAGGGCAACAACTGGGCGACAGTCCCTAGGCTCACTAGGGATGCAGGGCAGGAGTCAGACTCACAGACAAATACAGGAAAACAAACAAACACAAAAGCAGGTCAGGCAATACGGGTCAGTAACAGAAGTCGAAGTCAGGTCCAAAGCAGGCGAGACAAAACGGGGAATCAATGCAAGGTAACGCGGATGTAGCTGGAGACCAAACATACACTGGCCAGGTCAGACGGAAACTAAGCAGTTTAAATGCTGTCAGAACTTGGGCCCCAGCAGCTGATTAGGGCGGGGAGCCTGACAGCAGCAGGACCCAATCACAGTACACTGGGAGAAATAGCCCCCGGTGCCTGCTAAAGACAGACAGAGACAGAGCAAGCGCATCCGGGTGTCATGGCAACAGGGATGCGGTGCGGGACCTAGGCGCCTGCTCCCTGAGCACGGGGGTGCACGCTCGGAGCCAGCGGCCAGGGGAGGTCACAAAGACCAGAGCTTCCCTGCGTTGCACCCCCGCAGCCCGCGTGATAGGTCCAGTGGTGCGGGCACTGAGACCCCAAGAGTTGCCGGTCCTGACAGTGGGGGTCCAAATGGATTGTGGATTCTTCATTAAGCTGTTCAGTCGAAGTCCTGGTAGCCGGAAGTCTATAGACATCAAGAAAGAAATTGGTATTTGCAGGATGTACCTGCTTTATAAGTATACCTTGTACATACCGTATTCGCTTCTATATAACAACAAAGAGTTAGTTTTTAAATGAATGACTCCCAAACACAACAGTCTATATTATTACGGAGTTAATACTGTGTTCAGTAGTTGGCAGAAGCATTATAGGCCAAGGGTGGCAAACATTAACATATCCAGATGCACAAATACAAGACTTGTCCGAGCATAATATTTTATTGCTTAGGGTTAGGTCATCAGTCATCAGTTTATGGCCATGAATTCATTTTCTGCAATCTGTGAAGAACCCTGTAAAATGTTCCATGGTCCCTTATGTGGACTCATATGTCAAATATGTGCTATATACCATTGGTAAAATGGTCTAATCCAAAATAACCTATTTCTCTAAGGTCTCCATCTATTTCTTAAGACTAGCAGGCACAGTTCTCTCTGTAATGGGAATTATTCTTTGAGTTAGTCCAGATTTAGTATATACTTACATACATTTTCAAAATGGTTTCCCTTGATACATTTTGCACTTTTGGTGCCATATACGCTGGTACAGGATAGGTCATGGAAAAGTAGGACCACACTCTCAAAAGAGTTGTCTAAAAGAAAATCTGAGTGCAACTTTTACTTTACCTCAGCAGTATAAATAATGAAAACTGTGCTGTGATTGGTTGCTATGGGCTACAGCGACAGATTTTCTTTTAGACAGCTTTCATAAGAGCGGGGTGGCAGGCTACTTTTTCGTGGCCCACCATGTAGTTCCAGGTCCAAGTATATAACCTATTTGAAATTTTTGTTGACTTCTGTTTGTAAAAAACAAGTTTGCACTTAAACACCACATGTAATGCATTTACAAATTTAAAAAAAAATAAAATGTAGGCTCTGAAAACAGACATAATGCTGTAAAAATGGCAAAAAAATCATTTTGCTAAGAAAAAAGAATAAAAACTCCCATCTCTCCATTCAATCACAGCTGACACCCAAAAGGCCTTTGCAAGTATAGTTTTGATGTCTTATGTAGCAGAGAAGACTTTGGGTTTCCTTAGACAGCTACTTTTACAACCCCCTCTAGTCTTGTCCCTGCACACATGCATAAATACATATATCATTAGAGATTAGGGCTCTTCTAAACAGGTCAATTCTCTGCCTGTTATAATGAAATTGCATGTTGATCAGCCTTTGTTACTGCAGCAGAGGATCAGTAGTATGGGGATGAACGATCATTACTACGGTCACTCATCCCCATACACATAGCATTCATGCTTACAAACATGAACATTAAAGAACATAAGCAGCGAATGAGCACTTGCTCATCTGTTGCCTGATTGCAAGCATATCCACATGTGCCGATGATCAGGCAATTGAACATTCATGCAAACATAAAAATGCCTTTAATAAGAATTATTAATATATACAGTCATTTAACAGATTCACACAGATATAAAGATTAGATGAAATGTATTAAAATACAACAAATTAAATATTTCACACAACATTTCTTTAGAAAAATTGTACATTGTGACTACGTGAATGAAAACCTCAGCCTCTGGCACAAGTTGACATTGGGAATAAAAGTACATGCAGTGATTTTGCATATCTTGTATCATTTGCAAGGCATCATTTGCCGTTGCAGAACTAGAAGTACATGTGGTTTTAGTTTATTCCACTAGTGTACACAGATCTGTCTAAGCTGAGGTAGTTGTATTGATGCTGCTTATAGTTTATACTTTTTTTTTTTACTAATTGCCGCTCATTTCTCCGGAACATACCAAATGTAAAGCAGGAGAATGCTGCTTACTGGATTAAGAGTGACCAAAGACCGTCAACAGCTCATAAATGAACAGTGTTCTTTTCATCTTCTAGCAAACTGAGCATCTTCTAGAAGTCAAGAAGTGTCTGATTTCTTCCACAAAGGGGAGTTGTATGATGTGGCTCCCACTAGCACTCTTTACAAGTTATGACAAATATATTTTGTAGACTCTGTCTTATAGGATAGCTGATGACAAGCTGTTGATATAGTTCAGGCTCTCTTTAAATACTATGAAAACCGCACATCAGGCCTTAATACGCTCCAGCAGAGTATTATTTCACAGGCTTCAAAATGTTTCAACATGAACTTTATCCTTAAATATTCCACAAAGTATATTCTCCATTGATAAGTACGGATCATCCAGGCTTTATAAAGCAGGATTGTGGCCACGTTTATATGCTGTATGTACTCTAAAGGGGTTGTCTGGCTTTGCAGAAGTTAATAGAGGAGAATCCTCATTGATTAGCCAGAGTGGAAAGCAGTAAAAAAGAGTACCACAGTCGGTTCAGGACTTGATATTGGTAACCCATAATAAAGGCAAGATTTTATATAAAGACCCTAACTTCTATGTATATTCTAACTGTGGCATTGGGATTGTTTGCGTTTAACTCCTTAAAGAATGAGACCATTTTGGATTTAAAGGACAGAAATACATTTTTTTCGCTTCGGCCTCCTTGTATTTCGTCAGCCACAACCTTTTTTAATTTTTAAGGCTACATAGATAAAATTCAGCATGCGTTTTTTCTTTAGTGCACGCAACTATAAAATTAATAGATGGCAGGACTTTATTTTACAGATGTGTATGATATGACTTTGTAATGCTTTATATATTTATTTATATTTAATAAATATATATTTATTTTATATTTTACATATATATATTTGTTTTCATGTTTTAAATGCTTTTTGTCTTTTATGTGTTCTTGTTTATGATGAAGCAAAGCTAATTTAAATAAGCAATAAGATTATTTTTAAATATTTAACATTTTTGGATGCCGGAGTTGACATGAACAGGATGAAGCGAGCCCATCCCTCATAAGCACCGATTGACGAGCCTCAGGTTAAATGGCAGAGAAGGACGTTTTCTTAGATCTTGGTAGTTAATCCAGCAGTGTGACTATCATTAATGACATACATGTGAGGCATTCTCCATGGGATAGGCGATAACTATCATGGTGATATGCGGCTCCACAAGCCAGTAAAATGCTGTTTTTTACCATACACTCATGTGAGCCCAACCTTAGATAGCTGTTTGCTGAACAGTTGTTTGTCCAACAGCTATTTCAACCAAATCACCCATAAGTATGCATGCTCAGCTCATGCATGTGTTCTCAATAGGAAGAGGGGTATAAGGTGCTGCCTATTATTTCTGGCAGTGACTTATTTCCCTTGAGAACCAAGGATCAGCAGATGTTGAAATACAGCACGTCCAATCTTTCTTTTCCCCAACATCTGTGAAGAGTTGTGTCACCACCATCCACATTAGGTAGTCTGTTCCATTCCACTGAAATCAGCATATTCAGCCAACATTAATTTAATGTGTGTGACCAACTTAAAGGGTTGTGTCAAGATAGAAAGTTGTCCCCTATCCACAGGATAGATGATAGCTTGCTAATTGGTGTGTCTCTGACTGCTGGGCCCCCTACCGATCGCAAGAGCGGGAATCTCAATGGTTGTTGCATGAATAGAGCGACGCTGCTGTTCCATTCATTTCAATGGGAGCACTAGAAACTGCTGAGTTCAAGCATTCAGCAATCTCGGGCCCTCTATTGAAATGAAATAAGTGAAGCACACACATGAGGATCTTGAGGATTGGTGTGAGTCACAACAGTCAGATCCCCAAGAATTAGAAAGTTATTCCCTATCCTGTAGGTAGGGGCCAATTGTCTATCTTGGCACAACCCTTTTAAGTGTTGTATTCCTGCGTTTTTTAATATCGTATTTGGTCAAGCATCTTGGTCTCCTCTGTAGCCAATACATGCTCATTGTCAATGAGTAATGATAATACAATGACTATATGGCATACAGTACATGGCATATAAATCTGCATCACCACCCACAGCCACATCTGTTCTCCTTCCAATGTCACTGTCTGTTTCAGCCTTTACTGTAGTTCAGGCATTCCATGCATGTGCCGTGGATTGTGGTGTGACTCAGGATTCAGGATACGATGCAGCAGATGGAGTAATAATACTTTTTGAAAATAAGGGAGATGGAATAAATCCTCCACAGTGCCACCTATTGAAAGGCAGCATTCCTTCGAGTCAAAGTGGGACTTTTTATACAAGTCTTGTTACAATGACTGGGAATCAAAAGCAAAGCCAGACTCCATGTACATACAGCTGTTTCTGGGTTATTGCCCATTATCAGTGTACAGTAGGAGTCTGGCTTTTGCTAGTGAGAGGCCTGGGACAGGGGTCAGAAACGCTCTTTTCTCCTTAGGGAGAGCAACTATATACTATAAACTAAGTGAGGAGACTCAAATGGCCACGCACGCTCCTCTGGGTAATATGCATATTACCCAGAGGAGCGTGCGTGGCCATTTGAGTCTCCTCACTTAGTTTATAGTATATAGTTGCTCTCCCTAAGGAGAAAAGAGCGTTTCTGAATACTTTTTGATAAACACAAAAATAGAAATGAACAATAATAGTACAGCAATAATGGTTACACAATTAAACCTTTTTACATGTAAACACCTGCTTCTGACTACAGCTAATTATATCATAAGGATAATACTGTGTGCACAATAGGAAAATATTCTGGAAGAACAGTATCAATAACACTCGACTATTTTCAGCACTATTTCACGCAATGTCCAGTTATGAAATATATGGCACAGCGACACGGCTTCCCCTTAGGGGTTAACACTCCTATACAGTCCCTTAAGAAAGCTAGTTCCTGTTTGTACTTTTAATGTCTCTTTAACTAACACAGGATTTGAACACCAAAAACTTGCATGATGGTAGTGTCTGCAATATAAGCCCTATCTCATATGGCAGGCCTGCTAACACATTGTCTTCAACTCTTTCCTCAGTGTGCACACCTATTGTCAGATTGGGGCTAGCCTCACTTACAATAGGTCATGTAAGAGTACTCACTTTGACTGACCCAGGCTAGTCCAGGGCCAGAAGTGCTCCTCCACGATTACTATGTATCAATGTCGCTGTCCAGGTATCCGGCTGGCCTGGAGGCAGAACACTAGCTCTCTCTTGACTCCAGACACTAGGCAGTCTTTGGTCATTATCTTTTCTCAGCAGCTTTTTGCCACAAGTCACAGTCCATCTCCATGCCAACTTTTTAACCCTTTAGGGTAGCCTCTTACACACGAATTGCAAAGCTCAGGAATGAGCAAAACAATGGATCTTATGTACCTACTGTAGCTAGGGAAGTCCTGCTATGTATAGAACTGTAGGAAGACGGGTATAAAACAGTGCATGAATCATATTTATACAGTGAAACGCGATTATCATCAGTGAGCAATGCTGCGTTTAGAGCGATGGGGCCTCCTGGAATAGCTCTTTAATTTGCTACTGCTTTCCATTACAGAGAAGATAGATTCTTAGATGTCATACACACATCAACAATACTTTGTGCCGAGACTCGGTTATTTAATTTTGATTTCTAAACCCTTTAGGCTACGAGCGATCTTGTCACATGGAGATAAAACTGCGTGTGATTACTTTCACGGGAGACAAAGGCTGACTCAATTATAAAGAAATAAAAATGGAATCCTTTCTAGCAGATGACGAGGGAAGGAGCACATGTGTTTTGTGTTAGCGGAATGAAATAACCGCCATCATTTGTATACCGTACGTTCGCTTGTTTCTAATTGTAACAAAGAGCAATGTAAACATGAGCAAATCAAGAGCGGGATTTATATCCAAATAACATGTTTATCAATAAGCGGCTCTGACACTGCATTTAAATTTGTGTATTCAATTAGCTGTAAGTGCTTTGTATCATCTTTCCTGCATCCTTCCAACATACCCACGTCATTACGTTGTTTCCAAAGCTGTCAGTCAGAGGATGTTATATACTTGGGGTGCAGCAGACAAGTACTAGCCCACGTATCCAAGCAGAAAAACCTATGAAATGTGTCAAGTATCTATACTATGGATTTCCTTTATCAGGTACAGTACTTTCCATAAACTGCAAATTAGAAGGAATATCACTTGGTTTGACTTGAAGTATGCAGTTAAAAGAAGTTGTTTCATGTAGACAGACCTTGTCTATGTGTCCTATTAGGCCCCCACAAGGCAGATTGAGGCCACTCTAATGCACTCAAGCCCACCATGTATTATTACATGGATAACATTCATCAGTCTGGCCATCAGATTACTAGATCTCCGCTCTAGATGGCATCTAGATGGGAAATGTCTGGTTGACTATGACTTTGCTCAGCAGATTCAGCTATTTACCCAAGAATGTGGAAGCTGGAATTGTGGCAATTAGCTGAACACTGTGGTGGCCTCCATATGCTTCCTTTTGTAGCGCAACATGGCAAGGCACCCAGGAACATTGGATATGATGGCAACTAAGGAGACGTGTTTACATTGTTGTATTTAGTTATAGGTCTGAGGCTAGCAGTATGAAAAGAAAAAACTGTAAAAACTCAGGGAAAAAAACTGTAATTTATAAACTAATGATTACAACCTGTTGCAACTCTCTACTGACTGTGATCCTCTTCGCACTCTATGCTAATGGTAAACAGCTATTTCTCAAATGCTTTGTTAACTATGAATATGAGATTTTCCGTATTATAGGTCACATAGTAAATGTAAAATCACATAAGTGTACAAAATGTTCTACTACAATTCACACACTTTTTGAATAAAACCTCCACATGGCTAGATCAAACCTGATGTCCTTGCACAGTCCACAATTCTGCTGATTCTCCTGTAGTATGTGTGCACACAATAATTGCCCACACCATTGACAGTGGGAGATTTGCACAAACCCTCTGCAAGTTCAAGCTGAGTGGGTGGTCACTGAGAGCTCGCAGATATGTAGTAGGCAGCTCCCCTATGTAGCGGCAATGGAGTTGCAGCATCAATAGTTCTCAGTCACAGTCCTTGAGCAGGTAGTATTTCACAGCAGTTCTGGGAAGTCCCAAAACATCAGGACTTCAGCTTGTTAAGCAACACAGTAGAGCTGCCCCATAAGTCAGCAGTAGACAGAAAACTCCAGAACCACAAACAGACACCTTGTATATCCTTCCAGGCAGTCTACCAGATCCTTCCAGCAGGTTCCATAGATTAACATTGCTCATTCATTTCTATTGAAGATAGCTTCTTTCTTTATGTTGGAACTCCCTCTTGTGTCCACACCTGGTACTGCAGCCTCTCATATCCACAGTTGCAGTGGAAATCTGACCTTTTGACTATCTACAGCTATTCTCGAGCCCATGCAATGGATGCACTAACTTGGCTCTGTAAAACAAACTGTATCTGCCTAATGCACCTCTGACTGCTGACTCAGTTATATAAAAAAATGGAATCCAATAGATACCAATAGTAAGATTACAGAAACCTCTTAGAAAGACCACCTTTATGAGAAGACTTCCCTCTTAACCAGATCAGATATCCTGTGACAGATTTTCAGTTCCACCATATATTATGTATACTGGCCAACTTCTTTAAGTAGATCATCCCGCATAGAAGAACACTTTTCAATACAGTTTTGAGTTGTCATCTCAAAGAGGTTTATTTGTATTAAACTTATAAAAATGGATGAAAGCTTACAGCCTCAGGTCCATTACTGGGATTTTTTTGTGCACAACTATTGAAAATGGACGTTTACCAAACTATCCAGTAATATTCTCTAGTAACTAGTAATCAGAACTGATCATTATTAAGACACAGGAAAAGACGTTTAAGACAAAAAATTTGTACTGCGCATGTCCAACGGCTCGTCGTGCGAACCATCCACAGTGCAGAAAAAGCAAAGAAGATACAGGTATGCACGGACACCACTGCTGTCAGGGCTGGATTCCGCTGCAGCAACCACATGCGAAATCCAACCTGCCTGTGTGACTGCGGCCTAACATGCGGAATCCGATCCGCCCGTGTGCATGCGGCCTAAGTGAGGATCTTTTGAATACTCAATTACAATAGAAGACTATAATGTAAAGAATAAATATAATGTTTGAATGTCTTAAGATTTCCTATTATAACCACTTGGAACATATATAAAAATATACATACAAAATTAGACAAGAAAAAAATTAAACCCAAATAAGGTAAAAAGAAAATAAACACATCACTGTCCCAAACTACACATACAGTATTATCGTATATATCAAAACAAGCTAAGTAAAATGGGAACATTGTGGAATACTTTATTTAAGTGTAAATTTACCAAATTTAAAGAAATAAGAACTCAAAAAGGGCACTTTTTATCATTTTATAATTATATAAAAAGAATCCTATTTAAAAAAAATACAAAGGTTATTTGAGTAGCTCAATAAATAAAAGAATTATTGTCACCATGCACAAAATCACTAAAAAAGCCAGGTAATTGGCAAACAAAGCACTTTGGATATTAAAGAGGATGTTTCCTGACAATACCCCTTTCCATATAACATTATTGCTCATGGAAGTCATGGAGGGGCAGCCCCACTTGAAACTTCCCTCTTTAAGACAGAGTCAATAGATGCTAAGTAATGGAGACTCCTGCTCTAGCGGACCTGGTCATTTCATGTACAAACGGTCTGCTATTGATGGGAATGATTGGCATGTAATACTACAGTAATACTACATTTCATGACTATTAGAAGACATTGTCGCCTTTCAAAGATAGCAATAAAATAGTAGAAAATGCTATTTTTAGTTTTGTCAAAACATTGTAGCAGAACTATAGAGAGTGGTGATCTGCAAATTTTCTCCTATTTCGTCAAAATGCAACTGTTTGTTAGCACAGAGCACAAAACCTATGTACTAGGTAAAATGATATCATCTTCACTTGCTCTGTATCATACTGTTTTTCCCTCCGTATGCCTGACTTGCTACTTCCTGTTTCTTGGGTGAGGTTTGGAATATATTCAGGGGATTGAGTTTTATCAATGTCTCCTGTGAGGGTTAAGAAACCAGATGGATATGAATTATACAAACAAGAAGTTCTGTACAATATGCGCGAGAGACAGTCAACCTGTGGATGGGCATCAACTAAAGATTGTAGACCCCACTCAGGCTTGTGAAAGCATCTAGAAGTTCTAGAAGTCTAGAGAATTTCAGATTCCTAGAGTTCTATAAATGTTGACTTTAAGGCTAGAATGACCTCATTAATCCATTAAGTATATATTTTGATCTCTTCATATAATTTTTTAGTCATCAACACCCATCTGCTAGCCTCCTGGCTCCCTGCTGCACACTCAACCAGCCACAACAATATCTATTTCTTCACCTGGGATTAATGTTCAGTTCACTGCCTTAGCCCTGTATCTAAATACCCTGGACAAGGCAAAATAGCACTTGACACCCCAGCATTTCCAATATTAGAAAGGTAAATTGGGCAATTGCTCAGGTCAACCATCCTCAAAGGGGCCCCTGCCTTCAGGGCCACCACTGCAATTCAACAGCAGTGGCATTGCCAATACTCGCTCACTGTGCTCTTAGGAATTCATGAGCTTCAGTCGCCTATATTACATATGACGAGGTCATGTGGTGTAGGCATCCAATGAAACTGCCATCCACTTACAAGATGGAGGACACATTTTGTCAAGAATTGATCCAGGACCTCCTGTACTCCAGTTGGAAGTTCTCCCTGTTGAGCTATTCAGCCTGTGGATTGTTTCCCTGCATGACTCTCAGCCTTGTTCCATGATCCCAGTTATCCAGTTCCTGCCTCCTGGTTCTGACCCCACCTCCATCTCTGATTAGGCTTGCTATATAAACCAGGCCCTGATCCCTCCTTTCTTGTGTGGTTATTCTGCTCCACAGCATTTGGTCAAGCTCCATTTCTGCCTGCTCCTGTACCATTACTACAAGATACTGGCTTCTGGCTTCCCTGCTCACTACACTGGCAGCTGCATGCATTTGTACTGCAAACCGAGACCACCCATTACTGACTTCTGGCTTCCCTTCTGACTACGCTACACATCTCATTCATTTTTCGCAACACACCAAGACCTCCTGTTGCTGACTCTTGGTTCTTCCTAGAATACTCTTCAGACCTGCAGCTGCTACACCTGAGGTTCCAGCCTAGTGCCTGAAACCGCTACACAGTTGGTGACATCAGCAAGATGCCTTGGCTGATGATTGGCTGCATGCTGACCTCTACAGCATATATTCTGGGAGGCTCAATTTTCCTGTGACTTACACCAAAAATCGGTTTGGACTAATTTTACAAACATTGGAACGATTTTTTCGCCCAGCTGATTAAAATGAGTTACACTAATTGGCTTATCTATACCAATTATAGACTTTATGATTGACATAAAAATATTTTTATAACTATTTCTTTAAAAGTTTTGTGCCATCATGACTGTTGAGTGTAGTGGTGAGATGGTGCAGGGTGGTTGTACCGCTTGAAAGTAGGTAGCTCTCAAGTGATGAAGCTCCACTGGGAAACAGAAGTTGCAGTAGTTATTGGTCTAAGCAGAAGGGTGTACAGGGAAAAAAAAATTTAAGTATATCTCACAGCTCTGAAATTTTTCTGAAACTCTTCATCTTCACTGCAACCAAGTAATCAAAGACTGGTGGACAGGACCAGATTGGTAGCACTGAGTTAGCAGAGATCAGATGAGTGAGTATAACTTAGAATATAATTTTTAAGTATATCCCACAGCTGTGACATTTTTCTGAAACTCCTAAATCAATTTTAAAATAATATGGCCCCCTATGTGTACCCTTATAGTAACTGTCAGGTAGCAGAATAAGTAATAAGGAAGTTTGACCACACCTCCTATGCCCCTATGCAGCAGTATAGTGTGGTTATACTACAGTACTTTATCCAGAGTTGTAACTTGTCCACCCTTTAATGATAAGAAGATGACTTTGCTCATTTGAACCCAGTCTATCCTGAGACTGATGTGAATGATGACAAATATAGGCATAAATGCTTGGAGCTACAATATTTAGGGTCATTAACCCACAAGGCTTGCATAAAAAATTAAACATATAATATATAAAATAGAATATGTACATAAGGTATGATTTACCTGAAACTTCGTATCAGAGTATTTTTTCCTCTGCAACAGTCTCCATTAGAAAAAAAGTGGACGGAAAGACACTATTTCTACATGTACCCTTTTGTGTAAGCCCTTGCCCGCCTACAATCAGCATGTGGTAAAGGATAGTGTTGAGGTGTGGAGGTCAAAAAACCCAGGCAATATATAAACATGACCTCTCGTTTGTATAGGCCTCTTGCCGGTATCAGTTTTGCATAATTAGGTCTGGAAGAATGTAGCAGTAAAAAAAACTTGTATTCTTTTAGGGATCTTTCACATGGGATGAACTCGTTTTCACGACCATTTCTGCGTCACAATGTTATCCCTATGGAGCTTGAATTCTGAGCCTGGTAAAATTCGCACGTCTTTACTCCAAAACTGCAACATTAAATTTGCAGCAAAAAGATTTCTGCTGTGGAATTAAGGATTTCTTACGGAATTGTTGCGGATTTCTAACATACAGGCAATATAACTCTGCAATTAAAGTCTAAGGAATAAAACACAAGAAATGCCGCCAGACTTTCCACAGAACGCATTCTGCAGTTAAAAATGTAACAAAATCTGCATTAATTGACTAAATCCACATCCGCACAATTTCGTCCTGCCTTACAGTATTTCTGACCACTAGAAACAACTCTAAAAATAACTTTACCTTAGGAAAGCCAACAATAATAGTTTTGTTGTACTATTAGGCCCTATCATTCCCTTTACATGGGCGCAGGGGCGTAACTATAGAGAATGCAGGGGATGCGGTTGCACCCGGGCCCAGGAGCCTTAGGGGGCCCATAAGGCCTCTCTTTTCCATATAGAGAACCCAGTACTATGAGTAAAGCATTATAGTTGGGAGCCCTGTTACAAGTTTTGCATCGGGGCCCGGGAGCTTCAAGTTATGCCTCTGCATGGGCGAGAACATTTGTGCAAGATTTATGCATTGCAAGGTGCACAAACCTCACATGAATATGAACCCCATTCTTTTTGAATGGGATCATACACATGAGCGATTTTTTTTTTCACCCCATATTGCGGGAAATAAATTGTACCACGGACTATCTTTGAGTGTGCCCACGCATTAGCTATCGCTTTCAATTGATCCGGTGGCAGCATCACGCCACATGCTAGGTGTACGTGGTGGAATGCAGGGTTTTCCCATTTTGATATAAAAATGCCTCGCAGGTAAATTGCATGTTGGCGAGCGCGATATCGGGCCGTAATTCACCCATGTGAAGTTAGCCAAAGTGTAGTAAACAGATAGTTCTGATGTGTTTTTTTACCTTTAGGCCATTAAAAAATTACAAAAAAGTTCAGTTAATAAAACAACCTAATGTGAGACTGACTCCAGTTGTATGCAAGCCCTTGGGTGATAGAGACATAGTGGGCCACCTGCCTGCCTCACCCTTCAACCTTCTTACCACCCTAGCCTAGTGGCCCTGGCATCTCTTCAGGTTTCCCTGGTACTAACTATTAACATAATATTCTAGGCTGAAAAAGACTTGTGTCCATGCAGTACGCAATATTCCATGTGTGGTCTGACCAGTGACTTGTAGAGAGGCAGAACAATGTTCTCGTCATGTGTCCCTAGACCTCTTTTGATGCACCCCATGATTCTTTTTGCTTTGGCAGCGGCTGCCTGTCCCTAGTTGCTCCAGTTTGAGTTCACAGTTAATTAAAGTATTTTCCATGTTAGTTTTGCCCAGTGGTTTCCCATTTAGTGTGTAATGGTGACATGCATTTCCTCCCCCATGTGCATAACCGTACATTTTTCAGTGTTAACCCCTTAATGACGCATCCCTTTTTTTCCATTTTCGTTCTTTCCTCCCCCCTTTAAAAAAATCGTAACTCCTTTATTTATTCAGCGATGTCGCTGCATGAGAGCTTGTTTTTTGCAGGATGAGTTGTATTTTTCAATGGTGCTATTTAATGTACCATACAATGTACTGAAAAACTTTTAAAAATTCTAAGTGGAGTAAAATGAAAAAATAACGACATACCGCCATCTTTCACTGCGTTTTGTTCCTATGGCACACAAATTGCAAGAAAAATGACATTATAACTTTATTCTATGGGTCAGTACGATTACTACGATACCAAACTTGTATAGTTTTTTTTTACTATACTATATTTTTTTTTTAAAGACTACATTTTTTTATTAATTTTCTGCGGTCATTTTGTGCGCGCAATAACTTTTTTATTTTTCTATCGAGTTAGTTGTGCGAGGACTCATTTTTTGCGGGATGTCCTGTAGTTTCCTTTAGTACAAATTTGGAATACATACGACTTTTTGATTGCTTTTTATTGCGTTTTTTCTGGGAGACAGGGTGACTGAAAAAATGCATTTCTGGCGTTCTTTATTTTATTTTTTAAGACGACGTTCACCGTGTAGGGTAAATAATGGGCTACTTTGATAGATCGGACTTTTACGGACGCGGCGATACCAAATATATATTTTTATTTTATGATTTAGATTTTTAAATTATAGATATGGCAAAAGGGGGGTGATTTAAACTTTTATTCCTTTTTTTCTTTTTACAATTAATAAAACTTTATTGCTCTTTTTTTAACTTTACTTTTAAGTCCCCCTGTGGCACTTCAACATGCGATGATTTGATCGCTCCTGCAGTATGACGTAATGCTACAGCATTACGTCATACTTCAATTTGACAGGCAACCTATCAAGCTACCCCATGGGATGGCTTGATAGGCAGTCTTCCAAGGCAGCCCTGGGGCCTTTCAGAAGGCCCCGGTTGCCATGACACCCGAACTCACCACGAAGGAAGCCGTACAGGACCCCCGAACATCGTTTGGGGGATTTAAATGCATTTAAAGGGTTAATAGCCGTAATTGGCTGCATGATCGATTGCAGCTAATTGCCCGCGGGTGTCAGCTGTAATAAACAGCTGACGCCCGCGCTGTATGTAGAGAGGTCGCCGCGCAACCTCTCTTCATACATACCCCGACGCTCCAAGACGTAAATGTACAATCCATCCACAAAATCGTTAATAAACATATTTTTTAAAAAAGAGGGCCCAGTACTGATCCTTGTTGTTCCCCACTAGTAACGGTGACCCAATCTGAGTATGTAGCATTAACCCCTTTCCGCTCCAGGGCGTAAGTTTACGTCCTGGCAGCGGGGTACTTCCCACAACAGGGCGTAAACTTATGTCCTGGGGATAGCGTGGGATCATAATAGATCTTGCACTATCCAGCAGCGGCAGCTGGCTGTCAGTGATAGGCAGCCTCCCGCTGCGGCAGCGGGGGTGCATCAGAGATGCGCCCCCTGCTGTTAACCCTTTCCCTGACGCAAGCTATGTAGATTGCGGCATGGGAAGTGTCCACAGAGGGAGCGCGCTCCCTCTGTGAAGTTGCCAGGCTCTTGCAATGTTATCGCAGAGAGCCCGGCTGGTTGCCACAGCAACAGGACACCAGATACAGGCATCCTGTATTGCCAGTGCCTGTGATCGCTGTATAAGCGATAAGCCATTGCAGGAGAGAAGTCCAGCAATGCCTTATCACAGCGATCATCAGTGCTGTACTGTAAGTGCCCCAGAGGGACACAAATGGTGTAAAAAGAGACAATAAAAATGTACAAAAAAGAAAACTTTTTTGTGCTTTTTCTCATATTAGCATAATAAAAGTTAAAAAATAATTAAAATCCCACATATTTGGTATTGTCGCATCCGTATCGATATGTACAATACGTTGCACATGCTTTTTATTCTGCGCGGAAAAAAGCCTAAAAAACTGAGGCAAAATGCTAATTTTTAGCGTTTTCCCTCCCTAAAAACGCAATAAAAGTGATTAAAAAAAGCCATATGTACCGCAAAATGGTACCAATAAAAACAACTCGTCTCACAAAAAATTTGCCCTCATAGAGCTCCGTACATATAAGACTAAAAAAGTTATAGGACTTTGAATGCAGCGATTTAGTAAAAAAAAAAAGATTTCCAAAAAAAGGGGTTTTATTGCAGAAAAGTGGAAAAACCTAAAAAAAAGTAAGAATTTTGGTATCGTTGTAATCGTACTGACCCGCAAAAAAAATGGATTGTGTCATTTATACTGCATGATTAACGCTGTAAAAAAGCCATATGTACGCAAAATGGTACCAATAAAAACAATTTGTCTCGCAAAAAATTTGCCCTCATAGAGCTCCGTACACAGAAGAATAAAAAAGTTATAGGACTTTGAATGCACCGATTTAGTAAAAAAAAAAAGGATTTCCAAAAAAAGGGGGTTTATTGCAGAAAAGTGGAAAAACCTAAAAAAAAATGTAAGAATTTTGGTATCGTTGTAATCGTACCGACCCGCAGAAAAAATGGATTGTGTCATTTATACTGCATGATTAACGCTGTAAAAAAAAACCCCAAAAATCTATCACAGAATTGATGCGTTTTCTGTCCCTGCTGTTATTAAAAAAAATAAAACAAGTTTTACAATATAGTATATGTTCCTCAAACATGGCACCGATAAAAACTACAGTTTGCCATGCAAGAAGCAAGTAAAAAAGTTATGACTTTTGAAAAATGGAGATGAAAATCCGCCAAAAATCGTTGCGTCCTTAAGCCCAAAATAGGCCATGTCCTTAATAACCACCCTCTGCTTACACACATTCTCGCCCAGACCAAGGATTCTCATTTTATATGCCAACTTTTTATGCGGCACAGTGTCAAACACTTTGGAAAAATCAACGTATACAAAATCCAAAAACTCTTCCTGGTCCAGTCTAGAACTTACTTCCTTGTAGAAGCTGGTCAGGTTGGTTTGACAAGAGCGACTGCTCATAAACCCATGCTGATACTGAGCTATAAAGCCATTTTCACTGAAGTACTCCAGCATTTTTAGCACTTCTAGCATTTGTTAGAAGCCAATCAAACATTTTACCCACAATAAAAGTTAGACTTACCGTACTATAGTTTCCAGGTTCGCTTTTTGCCCCCTTTTTAAATATTGGTACCACATTGGCTATGCATAATGCAGTGGCACAGACCTCATCCCTATAGAGTCCTTAAATATAAGTAATAATGGTCAGTCTATCACATTACCTAATTCCCTTAGAACTCGGTGGTGTATACTATTCTGACTCTGGTACTTGTCTATTTAAATGTGTTTAATGTGACACTGCACTTCCTCCTGGGTTAGACTGGTGACATTTAATGGAGAGTTTGCTTTATCACTCTGCATTTCGCCTGACATTTAATTTTCTCAAGTGAATACACTAGTGAAAAGACTATTTAATAGATTTGCTTTCTCCTCATCACTCTCTACTATTTTTCCCTCTTTACTTTTTAAAGGGCCAACACTTTAAGTATTAATATTTTACTATTTATATAGTTGAAGAACAGTTTAGGTTTAGTTTTGCTCTCTCTGGCAAGGACTTTCTCTGTCTCCACCTTTGCTGCTTTTATCTGCTTTTTACATAATGTATATTTTATAAAGGTTTTTTAGTGCTTCTTTGCTGCCTTCTTGTTTGACTAGTTTAAATCCTTTGTTCTTGTTTATTGCCCCTTTACATCTTTATTGTATCATTATTTAATCTTCTACTCCTAACCCTTTTATTCCTGTAGTTTATGAACCGCTCACAGTAAGCATTTAAGATGAATTTAAAAATTTTCCATTTATTGTCTGCACTCTTATTTTTGAGAACAGTGTCCCAGTCAATAAGGTTAAGGGCATCTCTGAGCTGATCGAACTTTGCCTTCCTAAAGTTTAGTATTTTTGTAGCTCCCCGATAAAGCTCCCTTTTAAAAGGCAAGAGGAAATTTATTATATTATGGTCACTATTTCCCAGGTGCCCCCAACCTACACCCCTGTTATTCTATCAGAGCTGTTGGTTAATATTAAGTCCAAAATGGCTGCCCTTCTAATCAGGTTCTGTACAAGTTGGAAATAGGTGATTATCTTTAGTTATTGACAGAAACTTGTTACCTTTTTGAAATGCGCAGGTTTCAGCTTCTCATTTTATATCTGGATAGTTGGTTTCCCATTACCTCATTGTGATTTGCCTCAGTAATAGAGTTTCAGTGGCTTGTTATATTTGGTGGTATATTTGCCTCACCATATCTATTACATGATTTCATTTGTTTTCAGACTACATAATGGGGTTCAAAGATGATGGAACGTGTAGTCCCGGAGAGCTGTGTTTCATACTCGCCCAATTCCCTGTTCCTATGCTGTGTCATTGTGAATTTGGCATGTGCACAAAGTGCGTCTCTTTTCAACCGACTCTGTGCGTGAGCTTTCCCATTCATCTCTATGGGATAGTGTGTGGACTGAGCAAGCTGCCCTTTAAGAAGGTGCACTATAATGACTTACTGCACATCTTTAACCCTTTCAGAAGTGTAATTGATTCAATCGGATTCAAAACAGTTTAAAACTATGGGACAAATATGTCACTAGGTCTTCAAAGGGTTAAGAGGCTAAGAGGCTGCAGCATTTTTGTGTGGAACTAATCTTTAACATGAACCTACATTTTTGGCTTTCTTTTTACGCCACAGGCATATATATTGTATCCAAAAAATTGTAATTAAAATTAGAGCTGCATAGAATTCAATATTCGAAAAAGAATATAGCCAAATTATTAGACGTGAGATAATATTTGATGCTTGTCCAATGGGATGACGATTGAGGTAGCTGACTTTTTCAGTTCATTTTTAATTTAAGGGGAATCTGTATTGATGAGCTGGAACATGAGACTCTAAGAGGCCTTTCACATGGGCGGAACTGCACCTCAATCGGCAGGGAATTCTGCACGTAAATCTGCACAGCTCCGTGTGGATTTTGATGCATAAAGAAAATGGCTTAAATCAGCCTGTAATTCCACATCCAAATCTGCAGTTAGCCCTGCATCCTAGCGGAATTATTTCACCTGTGTGAAAAGTCCCTACTAGGGATGAGCGAGTATACTCGCTAAGGCACTACTCGCTCGAGTAATGTGCCTTAACCGAGTATCTCCCTGCTCGTCCCTAAAGATTCGGGGCTGCCGCAGCTGACAGGTGGGTTGCGGCGGGGAGCAGGGGAGAGCGGGCGGGAGAGAGGGAGAGAGAGATCTCCCCTCCGTTCCTCCCCACTCTCCCCCGCAGCTCCCCGCCCCGCGCCGGCCCCCGAATCTTTACGGACGAGCCGGGAGATACTCGGCTAAGGCACATTACTCGAGCGTGTAGTGCCTTAGCGAGTATACTCGCTCATCCGTAGTCCCTACCTTTCAGACCTTTGTTTTTTTTAAAGTAATTTTTTTTATTGAAAATAATTTTCTTTCCAAATAACAAGGTAAGGAAGAAATAAAAAGTGTGTATGAATACAAAGGTATACAGAATTATAGCTAAGATAATAATATTCTATTGAAACAAAAAGGTGGAATTCATGAAGCAAAATACAAGACTCAATCAGTCTGTTAAATGAATATATATATATATATATATATATATATATATAACTTAAATTACTCTCTAGCCAGATCTTCCAATCCCGTCTAAATCGATCTTTTCTATTAAAGCCACTAGCACCCCCGCATTGGAACCAAAAGTTAATAGTTACTATTTTAATTATATCAGATATAGAGGGAATGGAGTCAATGCTCCACTGCTGAACTGAGTTTATTCTGGTTGCAATAAGAATTTGAAGGAGAACGGTGCAAAAAGTATTAGAAAATTGGTCCACGTCAATACCTAACAATGCAAGAGCAGGGTGGGGTTGAATTTCTATGACACTAAAATTTAGCATAAATTGGAAGATCTGGTACCAAAAATTCAAAATATAGGGACCCTCCCATTATGTGTTAAACAACTTTCTATGGAACCTCACCTCCAGCAACAACTAGAAAAACATGCAGACAATTTATTAAGTACGGCTGGGGTGAAGTACTACCTATAAAGTATCTTATGAGAGTCTTTAAGATGATTTGTATGTCTAGAAATGGAAGGGACAGAAGTACAGTGGGTGGACAAAAATATGGAAATACCATATGAAGTTCATGGGATTTTAATCATGAGCACTGAGCTACCTTTTTAACCCCCGTTCACCTCTTGCCCTGCTCTGTGTGGTTTTGAGAGCCAGCTGGTAACAACAGCTGAGTGGCTGAAATCTCTAACCAATGGAAACTTATTGTTCGGGCAGATGTGAACATCTGTGCGGCAGCATCTGTGTCACATTACCTCCAGTTAAAATCGGTCCCTACATGTTTTATTGAAATATGATTTATAATCCCATGCATTTTGTCTTTCCATATTTTTATGCACCCTCTGTATATGTATTACACCACTAATCAACAGAGATTGAGATTTTTGGATCATTCTCCCATCTCTTTTTCAAATCACCTTATGGATCTCTAGGGAACAGTTCCAAATTGAACCTCTCAATTAGTACCCTGACAAGAGGACAGCCTGGCATCAGGCTTAGAAGGAATGTTAATCTGTGATGGGTAAGGGAAGGGTTTTAGCAAATGTCTAATCTGAAGATATTTATATAAATCTGATTTGAGTTTTAAAATTTGGAAATGAGGTCAGTAAATGATAGAACGCTCTCATTAACCCAAAACTGGTTAAGTTGGTATAAAACTGAGGGCTTCCAATTGGGATCTCTTTAGTAATGATTATTAAGCGTACCGAACCAGTAGAAATCTGTTTTGAGTTAAACTTTGCTAAAAGCTTGGTTCAGGTGTGTGCCGAACCTAACTTTTAGCAAAGTTCTACTCAAAACAGGGTTCTACTTGTTTGTTGCACTCAATACTAGTCCTGAATAGAGATGAGCGAAAACCAAAATGCTCGGGTGCTCGTTGCTCGAGTAGAGCTTTCCGCGATGCTCGAGAGTTCGTTTCGAGTAACGAACCCCATTGAAGTCAATGGGCGACTTGAGCATTTTTGAATATGATTGATGCTCGCTAAGGTTTTTATTTGTGCAAATCTGCAAAACCTACAAAAGTGATGGAAACGACACAGAAACGGATAGGGCAGGCGAGGGGCAACATGCTGGGCTGCATCTCAGGTTCCCAGGTCCCACTATTAAGCCACAATAGCGGCAAGAGAGGCCCCCCCCCCCTAACATTTTTTACTTCGGACAAACCCTCATTAGCAAGGCACACCTTAGCTAAACACCACACTACCTCCAACCAAGCACAATCACTGTCTGCGGGACACACCGCTGCCCTTTTCTCCTGGGTTACATGCTGCATGACCCTGCGTCCACAGCGCACACAAAAGTGTCCCTGCGCAGCCTTCAGCTGCCCTCATGCCACACGCTGGCCTCATAGCCACACCACCCTCATGTCTGTTTATAAGTGCATCTGCCATGAGGAGGAACCGGAGGCACACACAGCAGAGGGTTGGCAGGGCCAGGCAGCGACCCTCTTTGACAGTGTGGGCGATAGCCCACAATGCTGTTGAGAATTGATAATAGATTGACGTTCGATCTTCATTCCAATTCTGTGCCACCTCCGTCAGGAGCTGCAAACGTGGGCATAAAGGGGAGTCTGCTGCCAGCCCAGCACTTCTACACATCTCCACAATGCAGCAATACTCGGTGTGGGAAGTATGTGAGCAGGCCCTGGGTCAGCCTCTGTCCCAGCAAACACCTTGTGTGGCCCAAGGTACTGCAAGTGACATAGCAATGGGGACTCCATGTGTCCACACACTACTCATTCTGTTTGGGCGTCGGATACCTCATCGACAATGCAAGGGGTAAACTATCTGCACTCTGCACCCTACCCAAGTCTGTCAGTGTTTTGGGGACAGACAGGTACAACTCTGCTATGGCAAGTCTGTGTGCACCCGCAGCATGGTTGGCTAGCAGGAACACACAGACGGTACATAAAGAAATCCCATTGCAGTGCCCCGGATAGCTGAGGTTATGTGAGAGAAAATACATGTTGGCCTCGGCCCACACGCCATGCCCTAGTCAGTCTGTTTTGTTTTTTTTAAAGTGCCAGGCAGGTACAACTCCACTATGGCAAGTCTGTGTGCACCCGCAGCATGGGTGGCTAGCAGGAACACACAGACGGTACAGAAAGAAATCCCATTGCAGTGCCCCGGATAGCTGCGGTTACGTGAGAGGAAATACATGTTGCCCTCGGCCTAGAATCCATGCCCTATTCAGTCTGGGTTTCTTTTTGGGCCAGATAGGTAAAAGACCGCGATGGGAAGATTTTAAATGATCACCAAGTTTTGTAAAAGCACAGATACAAACAGCCAACTATGTATAAAAGCTCTCACTATAATAAATGGAAAACAAGTATACTATCTGGTCAATTCAAAAGACTCCGATGTAATTATACAAGAAAGATTTCGTATCCCAGAGTAATATCATTAAGGGGAGGGATATCCGCACCATCTGATCCCAGCAGCATTTAATACAGCTAAAAGTGAATCTCAAAAAAAGAGAAAGAAGTGAAGATCCAGAAAAATGTAACATCCTGGAGCCACATGTGTTGCAAATCTCAATAGGCTCCCCACCACCAAGAAAGAATAGCATTCATGGGTGATATTATTACTAAGGTTGTAACTCGGGAACTATAGAGTCGCCATAACATACAGTAGGTATAATTCAATCCCTGCAAGACTGCTATAGGTCAGTCTTGTAGAGTATAAATCAGTAGTCATTAAACTCTCTGATAAAGGTGGAACTATTGTTATAATGGATAATGTTGAGTACAAAATCATGTTAGACTGATTGTCCTTGTAGATCCCTGAATACACAACCAGTTCTTAGATCTACAACTAACTGGAGAGAACTGCTTGGACACCCACATATTTTAGTACTTGGCCGGAAGTCCCCAGCCTCATCACCCAGACCCCGGGAACTTTCCAAAGGTTGGGCATCCGTCACGACAAACTCCTCAGGTGGGAGAGGAACCATTGTTGCCCAATCTGGGCAGGGGCCCGAGAACAGTTTCTGGAAGTCTGTCTGCTCATCACAATGTGTCATTTTCATGGAGTGAGGAGGCTGGGAGGAAGGAGGAGCAGCAGCGAGAGGATTCAGAGTTGCAGCAGTGGACAGCGTAGAAGACTGGGTGGTCGATACATTGCTGGATGCATTTTCTGCCATCCACGACAGGAACTGCTCACACTGCTCATTTTGTAATAAAGGTCTACCACGTGGACCCAAAAATTGTGATATGAAGCTGGGGACTCCAGAAAGTTGCCTCTCTCTTAATCCCACATCAGCCGGCTGCGATTCACCTGGACCAGGAACTCAGTCTGTGCCCACACCCTCACTTGGACCTCCGCGTCCTTGCCCGTGTCCACGTCCTCTAGGCCTACCCCTACCCCTCAGCATGGTGTATTACCAATAGAGCAGACACAGAGCGGTCTGAATAATTATGCAATTAGTGGCGTGCAGTTGGAGGCTGACAGCGGTTATGTTACGCACACTGCAGTCCGTAAAAAATTATACGCTAGGCTGCAAAAAGCCCTAGCTGGGTAATAGTGAGCCACTACAACTCCCAGCGGCCACGCAGTAAAATGCACCATTACAGGTAGCCCTAAGAAAAAGCAAACAGCCTAGATAGCATGTATATGTCTTTCCCTCTATCAGCGGCTGTGGCCGTACGCTGTGCGTGAAGTTGACGGGACGCACAGTGCGGTGTAAATAATTAGGCAATTATTGGCCTGCACTTGGAGGGTCACAGCGGTTATGTAACACACACTGTAGGCCGAAAAAATTATACACTGGGCTGCAGAAAGGCCTAGCTGGCTAATAGTGAGCCACTACAACAGTAATGCACACGCTCACAGGTAGCCCTAAGGAGGAGTTTTTTTGGGGTACTTGTTGACAGGATTGTACACTACCACTGTCCCTGCCTCACCAGTACTGCCCCTATGCTTTGTATAATTGGCTGCAGACTGAGAACGCAATAGTCTGCAGAGCCCAAGATGAAAAAAAAAAGAGTGCAAAACTGCTCCCAGCTGCCACAACAGTAATGCACATGGTCAGAGGTAGCCCTAAGAAGGAGCTTTTTGGGGGTACTTGTTGACATGATTCTACACTACCACTGTCCCTGCCTGACTAGTACTGCCCCTATACTCTGTATAATTCGCTGCAGACTGAGAACGCAATAGTCTGCAGAGCCCAAGATGAAAACAAAAAAATTGAGCAAAACTGCTCCCAGCAGCCACGACAGTAATGCACATGGTCAGAGGTAGCCCAAAGAAGGACCGTTGGGGTTCTTGAAGACGCTAACACTCTCCCTATAGCAGCAGCACTCTCCCTAATCTCGGTCAGCGTGTGTCTGAGGCGAGCCGCGGGTGGGACCACTTTATATACTTGGCGGTCACTTGATCTCACCAGCCACTCACTGCAGGGGGGTGGGATAGGGCTGGAACGTCACAGGAGGAAGTTGTAATGCCTTCCCTGCATGTCTATTGGCCAGAAAATGGCGCAAAACATGCAGGGAAGGAAATGGAATTGACTCGAGTACCGCGTGGTGCTCGTCTCGAGTAACAAGCATCTCGAGTACCCTAATACTCGAGCGAGCATCAAGCTCGGACGAGTACATTCGCTCATCTCTAGTCCTGAACACTGATGTATAACGCTAAGTGCTATAAAAGCCCTGTATAATACTTTTAGAGCATTACACAGGGTTTGTATAGCTCTCAGACTGTGATATATACGGTTTGGGTGAACTTTCTGTTCGGTTCAAACTAATTTGGACTGAGCTGAACTTTTTGCAAAAGTTTGGCGAACCAGCCGAACTGAACTTTTCAAATGTTTGTACGTGGTATGACAGTATACCTTAAAGGAGGTGAGGCAGATTTTGATGCAGATGTTGAAGCAGGTTTTGCTGCAGAGTTAGTTGCAGAGAATCTGTAGTAAATCAGCTATACGTGAACGCACCCCTAAGGGTATGTTCACATTTGGCAGATTTGGTACATATTTTCTGCAGTGGAAAAATCCACTTTAAAATCACTGTCACACTTCACACCAAATGATGGGGATTTTGATGCAGAATTTTACACACCAAATCTGCTAAATATGAACAAACCCTACGGCCACCTCCTTACTGGCCATATCCGCTATGGGCTTCCCACAGCAGAAATCCCACAACAGATACACAGAAAAGTCACAGCAAGCAAATCTGCACCTAAATGGGATCTGCTGTGGATTTTAACCCTTGCTTTTTAAGGGTTGAATTTCATAGCATCAGTCTGCAACATAAATGGACATGCTGTGGAGTTAGAAATCGTGCAAATTACTTGCAGAACATTTCTGCACCATGTAAAGGAGATTTTTGAAATCTCCTCCATATGGCTTGTACCGTAAAGGCTGCAGAAATTTCGCAGAATTTACAGCCAATGCGAAGATACCCTGAGGGGGCTTCATATACAGCATTTTTTGGAAAATGCGGTTGCAGTTTTTTGAGCCAAAGCCAGAAATGGAGCAGGAAGCAGAAGAAGAAGTCCTTCCTTTATAGTTCTCATTCTTTTTTTAATCCACTTCTGTCTTTGGCTCAAAAAAGTGAAGCAAAAACTCCAGAAGCTTTTTCTATAAAATGGGAGGGGGTTGTAGCCACCCTTAAGCCACATTTACACAGGTGTGCGTGATATCGGTCTGAAAAATTCAAAGCCATATTGTGCACATTTTTTGAGAGTGTGGTGCATTTTAAGAGCAAAACACATTGTGTAGCTTTTCATGTGAGTTTCATGCGCGTAAAAAATCGGATGTTGCTTCAGCACTTTTGGAAAAAATTGCTTTGTACTTGCACATGGTGTGCGAGTGCAATGACATTTTTGACTCCCATAGGAAATAATGGGCAATATCACCCAAAATTAGACATGCTGCAACCTTTTCCGTTTTGCAGCATCGCTGTGAGAAGAAATAGACCCATTGCAACACAGAACTCGCATAATCCATGTAAATACAGTCTTACGGCATTATTATTTTACATGCGCTAGCGGCTGCCGGTACACTCATTTTCTCGAATAATTGTTGGGCTGTCCTTGCAACTGCAGGTAGAGCATGGCAATTAGCGCAATTACACAAACATTAACAGTGCTTGTGTAATAGCTTCCTAATGCATCTGTAAACAAAATTTACAAAATTCAGTAAATCTTTCAGATTTTCTCTTATTGGATTCTACTCATTGCAGTTGGTGTACTGACAATAAAGGACGGTACCGACAGGAAGCAGCCATTCATACCTATGACAGTTCACCTGAATGGAGACAATAGGGCAGAAAGTGTCGAAAGAAAAAACTGTCCTTGTTGCCCATAGCCATCAATTGCAGCACAGCTTACAGGATGGGTTCTCATATGTCTAACCATCTAGCTATTTTTCTCTTTGAAAAATTGTGTGAATCAGAAGCGGCGCTCCAATGGTGTATAAAAATGTGAGAGAAACAAGGTTGGTGTAGAAAGAGACTCACCGCAACTGAACCGGTCCTACTTATTAGAAACCGGTCAGTTCGTAATCCACGTAAGCCTCTCAAGTCGAATTTTTAATGGAATAGAGGTTGGCGGTCCTGGGACATCCGAGGGAGAGCAGCAGCGAGCAACTCCAAACAGGTGTGTTTAGGAGGAAAATATATAATCAAGACAAAGAAAAAAAACTCACTTATGCGCTCCATCAAACTCTATTAGTGTATGTGAAAATCTTACTTGTTGAGGGGTGCCTGGACTCCTGGCACCCCTAATGTCCAAGAGAGCAGAAACTCCAAGTGAAACAGGCGTATTCCTTGTAGGTCAATTTATTACGTATAAAACAGGTTGGTAATGCTGCGACGCGTTTCGGCTTGTGCTAAGCCTTTTTCAAGGATAAAGGACAAGTGGCAAGTGGTCTCTATTTATAGCAGACATACACTTAGTAAGGAGAGAAAGGGGAGGAGAAAGGGAAGGGGAATGATCTGCCGTGTCACTCCCCTCTAATAAATAGAGACCAATTGCCACTTGTCCTTTATGCTTGAAAAAGGCTTAGCACAAGCCGAAACGCGTCGCAGCATTACCAACCTGTTTTATGCAGCATTACCAACCTGTTTTATACGTAATAAATTGACTTACAAGGAATACGCCTGTTTCACTTGGTGTTTCTGCTCTCTTGGATATTAGGGGTGCCAGGAGTCCAGGCACCCCTCAACAAGTAAGATTTTCACATACACTAATAGAGTTTGACGGAGCGCATAAGTGAGGTTTTTTTCTTTGTCTTGATTATATTTTTCTCTTTGGTGTTGTATTGAAAGGCCAGAGGGAAATTAATGCCAAACTTGATCACGCAGTTTTCTATGGGACAGTTTATAGCATCTAGCATATCAACTGTGATGCCAGATGCCTCTCTGCGATGGACAGAAAAATGTTGCATGCAGCATACTTCTGTCCGGCTATGGACATCGCAACTGCGCTAAAAGTGCCGCAAAATGTCAGCAGTTGTGTCCAGCTTCGCCATGAAAACACTGGCTGGACACAAGTGATATATGAGAGCCCGAGTAATGAACGCTGCAGCCTGCACTTGGATTGGTTTTAAGGGCATCGACTGTTTGTTTTTATTTCACCCAGTTTCATGAATCGGCCCTAATGTTTTTGGATGTATATAATAACATCCCTACCATAAGTAAGATAAAAACGTAACTTTAAGAAGATAATATAAAAGTTCATTAATATTTTTCCTATCCTTCTCTTCAGAGGATCGTAAACTTTTATGTGAGAGAGAGAGAGTTGCAGCATCATTTTAATCCATTATTTCATTTTTTTTTTTTCATTTTTTATACAGTACTTATTTCCTTTACCATAGTTTAGGAAAATCGAATAAATGTTTTTAAAGCACCAATAAAAAGAAAGAAAGCCTAAACAGCGCAGCAGTTATGTAAACTGCAGCTAAGATTTACTCTTATTTCATGTTGCAAAATTGTGCGCAAGCTGTTTTTTTTTTGTACAAGTAACAAGAACAATCTTAAGGTATTACCTATAATATGCAACACATAATAATCTAATAGGTGACAAATGCTTGACCATAAATGCTGCATTAACTTGAAGTTGCAACATATTTCCAGAGAAGATCCATGGTGTAACCAGGGACTGCAGTTCTATCATGTAGATAATGTATAATGTATGGACGTTTTAAAAGTAGACTAATATAGGTGTACTGCGTTGCAAAATAACTCCTACATATAACTCAAAGAAACGCCTGCAACCACACAGCCCTTCATGTATGTGAAGTGATGGTGGAAAAAAAATGTCTATCCTCCAACTTCAAAAGTTTTGTGTATTATACAAAGTTTGAAGTGGGGACAAAACATAATTCAGATAATATTTGTAAACTAAAATGATGAAAAGGTGGAATAGGTAATAAAGGATGGAGAAGAGGAGCCCGGTAAAGTATATATTTTTTATTCTGAAAACTGTTAACAAAAATTTGAAAAAGCAGCAAATTTCTGAAAAGCCAGAAACTTAAATAATAATATTGGTTGTTCTATAAAAATATCTAGTAAATGAATGCTTAAATTAATTTGCTTCCTAACACCCCATGCTCTGTGTATGGCAGTGTTTCCATAGGTTGTTGCACTAAAATGCCCAAAGTGATTGCTGCATGTAAAAGAAATACATTTTCAAACATTTTAAAATGCAGGAAAACACTGTCAGGTAGTCCTTATATGGTGGCCTATACAGCTGTTTTTAGGAAGGCTATGGTTGGGTTCAGTCACATGTTTATCTTATGCTTCTATGATAGCTTTATTTTGTACATATTACTATATCATTCGCTTTGACATTATTTTGCATCACTTCTATCTGGGTCCTTTTATACAAACATCCAAGAAATATCTGACTGTGCCACCCTGCGATGTCCTCTACATGCAGTCCATTAGGACACTAGTACAATTTTTCAGGCGTGTGAACCTGTGTTTTTGTATATAAGGATAGGATTGGATAAATGATGGTTTCAGATGAGCGGATTGTAACACGTCCATAAAATATAGATCTGTATTACTGATGTTTCAGACTGGCATATATTAACTCTGTATTTGGTCCATGTTTTAGGGACTGTAATGCCGAGCTAATATAAATCTATGTATCTATTCACATGGCTGTATTTTTCATGGACATTTTCTTTAATGCAGCATGGCCTATTTTTTTCGTTTCTGCCTCCATATTACTATTATTTTCTAGGTGATAAATATGGATTGATAAAAAAAATTATATCCAGCAGTAAAATAAAAGTTCCAATTAATTGCATCATGTTAAAAACCGCAGTCAGTGCACACACGTACCTCTAAGTCTCGGACGCATTCCGGCAGAACGTCTGCCTTAGTCATAGCATGATGTTCTGCCGAAACATGTCAGCAATTTTGAGGTACCGGTGTGCACTGGCTATGGTTTTTAACATGATGCAATTAATTGGAACTTTTCTTTTTCTCTTGGATGCTGGATACGATTTTTTCATCAATGCTAGCGAAGTCCAGGGCTTCAAGTTTCTCTGCATCCTTTTGGATTATACATTCTCAAACATATACATGAGGTGAGCTGAACCCTTTCCTGTGTTTCATAAATATGGATTGTAGTTTTTTTTCAGACAAAAATAAAAACAATGCAAAGGCCAAATACTGATGACATACAATTGTAATATCATCTGCAACATGTCCGTAATATGGATCCATATTACGATCATATTTAAACACACTCATCTGAAACTGGCCTTATAAAGAGGGAAACTGATGGCCCATTTAACCCTTATGTCCTCAGTAGGGCCCTGTTGTACCACAAAAATGTCCAACATCAACGCTGGAGTATTTAAACGATTTGGTCTGCCTATAAGGAACCTTACATACTACATTCATGTCCGGTGGTCCATAGAGGCAAAAGTTTTGATGTCCTATCAAATAGGAATGACTGGCTGTACAAATAGCTCCATAGTACCCACCCAGGAGGCTTATTTAAAGATATAAGTAACATAATGGGATATATGCATACGTTTATACAAGATTCATAAAAATTTTGTTGGGTCCTTAAAATAGAACCAGATCCAAAAATATAAAAAGTGGGAGGTTCTAAATACAGTTGCTAACTATATATCCAGTTATAATCCACTATGAAGCTGGAGCAAGATCATATACTATACTACCATCCCATGATAGAAGAGTCATAATGCTCACACAAATAATACTCTGTAGATTGAATGGTACATATATGAATAGCTGTCTCTACTATAACTACTAAGAAGAAGCTTTCCCTCCATTGAAAACCCTAGTTTTCAGGAAAGCACAGTTGGAAAATGACTGCCCACCACTGACCTATATCCTGTAGAGCACATCACATGCGGTTTATGTATTTATTCTTCATGTAAATAAACAATTAGAAAGCATTACACAGGGCATGTGACAGCAGAATGCAATTATATTCCCAGATGTTGCCTTCCATCAGATACACTAGTGCAGTGACTGATTATGAGCCCCATTGCCCTCCTGCTCAGTAGGACTATTTATAATACAGGAAGATCATTCATTCTGTAACTGTGGTCTGCAACCTGTGGCTTCCCAGCTGTTGGGAAACTACAACTCCCAGCATGCTACATGTTCCAGACTACTTTCCATAGCTTCATCTAATGATCAGTAAGAGTTGTGGTAGTTAGTTTGAATTTAGGTTTTGCAATAAAGTCATAAAGCTTTTCTGCAGGGAACACATGAAAGAGATTTGAAGCTGCAGTCAGTGTTACATAGAGGTGTTTTATATAATCCCATTCTATGTGTTCTCTGGTATGATTACATGAAAGTTGGTGAAAAATGATGTATACTCCATGGAATGTGTATACACAAAATCACAGCATGCCTACCCGGCCTTAATGTGCCCATATTAACTGCACCAACAGAAAAAAATGAGTCATTTCAAAGAAAATCAATGCATATTTGCAAGAATGAGAAAGAGGGGGAAAATTTGATAGCAGGTATTTTGTAGTGTACAGATCTTTAATGAATTGCATCTCTGTTAATACAAAATATCATAGAATTAGCAATAACTGAAAACTGTTCCTCTATAGCCAGATGTCAAATTCAGGAGTATCAGTATCTATTTATCTATAATTCAAACATATCCCTTAGGGTATATTCATACGGGAGATTTTTTTTCCAGTCTTTAAAAATCAGACCGATCTTTCTTTTTTTGTGTGTGATTTTCACATGATTTTATGCATTTCTGTGATTTTTCTGTTCAATTTTGATGTGTTTTGCATGTGATTTTTACTGACATTTAAAAAATGCATGACGGACTTGCAGTCTCCTTGGTTCTGCACATTTTGTTAGTCGATATATACACAGGCGATTTAAATGTTGCGCCCAAGATTCTCAGGTACAATTTGCATTGGACAGTACATCATTTACATGTACTATTCTCATCTGAGAATTGTACAAGAATAGGACATGCTGTGATTTTCTTTTTTACTTGAGCCATTCTGAGTTTTAAAAAAAAGCCCATGAGAATACACCCATTCAAATCGGTCCAAAAATTGGATGGAAAAATTGTTCGTAGGCATATATCCTTAAGCTTACCATGGTTAAATGTGATAAAAACAGATCACAATTACATAAAGTGAGTGCAATCATTTTTTTAAACACACCCATAGATTTGAATGGAGAATTTACGTCCAAAAATTGGGGAAAAAAATAGGACATGTTGCAATTTTTTTTTCTTTGGACTCCATGTGATTAAAAAATTGAATTTGTGAATATAACCATTTAAAATAATGGGCTTTACTTCCATCCAATTTTGGTCTGATTTTTTCAGACAGAAATAAACCTTAAATCTTATATGCTTTATAAAGGACAACCTACACTGTTGTGGTTGTTTTAAACTGACATTAATACAGTATTATACAATAATGCAGAACACATCATAACATATCACATATGGAGAAGCTGGTAGAAGTATAATTCCTATTCAATGGGGTGTAAATCCTTAGTCCAGGTTGATGATGCATTTCAGCTTGTAGGGGGTCCTAGCAGCTTGTGTTCCGTGGTGATAGCAGTGGTTCATCCATGGTGGGCTCAGTTCCAGTGGTGACATTATTTACTGTGGAAAAGACGAGACTTTGGATTTCTGGCCACTAACAGTAAGATTATTATATTATGTGGTAAGATGTGAATGGCAACAAACTTGCAATGGTACATACCTGGAAATATCTCTGTCTACAACAGCAACGCTTCAAAATATATATAATTCTAACAAAGTTTGTGATATGTATCTAGACATACATAAATATTCATTCACACACATTATATATATATATATATATATATATATATATATATATATATATATATATATATATATATATATATATATATACACACACACACACATATATGCATACACCTATACATACACATATTCACATACATATATTAGCTTAAATGAAAAAGTAATACCGAATGAAGGTTTCTGCTTCATAGGTCATTTAGATGCCATGTACAGTAAACTGAGAATATGTCAGATTCTCACATGAAGCCCCTGGAATAGACGGACCACAGTGTAAAGTCCGGACAAGCAATCTGACCACAAGGTTTCCACTTGTATTTCACAACGAAATTCATCTCAACACGCTAAAAAGAGCTAAACGAGAATATGTATTCTGATCTATCGGTATATAACGTTATATACCTTTATTAGATAGATGATTGCTTCATATGAGCTCCATAATTGAATAGATATAGGTAGGTAGATCATTTATGTACAATTTATTTGTATATATCTTTAAGACTGAACTGATTTTATGACTTATTTTAATGGGTGTGCATTCCTTTTAGGTATTTCAGATGTTTTTCTGGTGGATGATACCTGCATATGCGATGTACAATATTCTGGCTTGTACAATGCTGGACATGCTCATCACAAATACTCTTGCGACTCGAGATTGACTATAGGATTGAAGAGAAGTAATAATCTGTGTGTATATTAAGGGAATCTTGTTCTTCTCCCAATGTTTCTCATAATGTTTGTGCCGAGTACTCGCCTATACAACACGATTGTACTAAAATGAAATAATTTTGTAATTGTTTTATGCATCAAAGAAATATACAAATCTGAAAAACAAACGAAATGAAAACAAAATATGATATAAAGAGAATAAAATAATAGGAAACAAGATACAGAAAAATACATAAGAACATAAACAAATCATCTACAAATATATAGAAATAGACATAAGTATATTGTAAAAACATAAATATCCGTAAATAATAGAAAAACACATCTGATTAATTCACTAGGCATTTCTAGTATGTTTCTGTTCCTATTATTTCTTAATTTATTAATATCTGTATGTACTGTATTGCTGGATGGTAACATTAATTTGCATATTTTCACATTGCCCTTTGCTCTCTGCTTGTTGAGTGAACTCAACTGCAGACCCTAATTATCCTACAAGACCAACAACAATTATACAAATTACCCAATGGGACCTATGCTGTATATGCCAATCACTAGGAAACCTGGTCTGGACATTAATCTTCATGCCAAGCTGTGCAGGAGCAGAGGATATTTGGACACTGCCCCCCACGTGCACATCCACTCTGACTCCCCAGGCCACTATGAAGGTGACCTCTACTGTCCCAGCCCACACTAATATTACCCCTAGTCACTGGGGACCCCAGAGCAGTCACTCAACTCCATCCGACAGGAACACACACTGAGTGCCGGGGATAGGAGGAATATATACAATGTACATGAGCATATACGGAGAAATCTTGCTTGTTTTATAGCAAATCGTATCAGACATTTTTGTAATTAACTGTAAATTATAATAGATCCCGCAGTCTCTTCTCTTCCTCTCCAGCGGCTTGATCTTTCCGTTAATAACAGCAAAACTATCATTTCCCGGCCAGTGCAAATTAAGTGTGGCTGCTAGTAGTCACCCTACCACTGGTCACAGCACCTTTTAGTCAGACAGAAGACCACCTGCACATGACCATTGTACTGTCACCAGTGCTGTAAAAATACATGTGTGTGTAAGCATATTTACACTGCGCATGGGTTTCCATCAAATACACTAGTGCAGTGACTGATTATGAGCCCCATTGCCCTCCGTAGGATTATTTATAATGCAGGAAGATCATTCATTCTGTAACTGTGGTCTGCAACCTGTGGCTTCCCAGCTGTTGGGAAACTACAGCTCCAGCATGCTATATGTTACAGACTACTTTCTGTAGCTGCTTCCAATGTTTAAGAGTTGTGGTAGTCATGGTAGTCAGCTTGATCATAGTTTCTGCAATAAAGTCATAAATATAGTGACATAGTGCATAAGGCTGAAAAAAAGACATGTCCAACCAATGCAGCTTATTAACCTGCAATGTTGATCCCCCCAAAAACAAGATCTCAGACAAAGTGTGTATGTATGTATGTGTGTGTGTGTGTGTGTGTATGTATATATATATATATATATATATATATATATATATATATATATATATATACATACATACACACACAATTTGTCAAAGATCATGTTTTGTTTTGTTTCCCTCCCTTTGGATCAACATCGCAGGTTAATATGTATTACACACACACATATATATATTTCTTTTGCGGAGATGGAACAGATGACATTTTTGCAAGGCTTATAGTCTCTTGTGCTTTAGGATGCCTCCTGGCCCAGACCTTCCTCATCAATTTCCTTATGACACAAAGGGGTTAACGTCATCCATACTACAGATGTTGTGTGCAGTCCAGTCTAGATCCTCAACCACATTAGGTCCCAAATTGATGCAGTCGTTTCTTTGCCAGCTGCTCTGTCAAGAGATCTTTGTGCTATTTCATAGAAAGTACTGCTATATTGTTAGTACTAGTATAAATTTATTATATGGGATACATAGAAAATAAATGGATATTGGTCTTTTGGAAAGGCAAATAATACAGTAGATCAGCAAATACAATACACATTTACCTGTGTCAGGAAATTGTTGTGCCATTTTATAGAAAGTGCTGGTTTTATTATCTTTATTATTAGTAGTAGTAGCATTATTTGTGTTAGTATTAGCATTTTTAGCATTATTACAAATGTATTATATATGGGATACATAGAAAATAAATGGATATTGGTCTTTTGGAAAGGCAAATAATACAGTAGATCAGCAAATACAATACACATTTACCTGTGTCAGGAAATTGTTGTGCCATTTTATAGAAAGTGCTGGTTTTATTATCTTTATTATTAGTAGTAGTAGCATTATTTGTGTTAGTATTAGCATTTTTAGCATTATTACAAATGTATTATATATGGGATACATAGAAGATAAATGGATATTGCTCTTCTAGGAAATGCAAATAGTACAGTAGATCAGCAAATACATGTATCATATAAACATTAAACTAATTATATGTAACTATTTCAGGATGCCATTGTTTTCAGTATGGTGTATACTGCTACTTTTCTACCACTCATTAAAAAATGTATTGACTGTTATTTTTGGGCTTATGCAGCTGTCATATTATTACTTTTATTATTAATATTTTGCTCTGGGTTGCAGATTTTCTGCATCGGTCTACAGTATCTGTCTAGCTCACTGTTGCATGGCATGGAGTTAGTTAACAATGGCACTGAGCCTCTGCATCCATAACCTCATTTGCAGTGTGCCTGGGACTTACCGCATCTCAGAGGGTAAATATCCTGTAATCAGTAATCCAGGTGCAGATCAGGCTTGAAAGGGACTCAGCAGAGAGCAGTGAAGCAGCCAACAGACTCCTGTCTGTCACTACAGAGCTCCAATGGCATGGGGGCATTCTGCCCAGCCAGCCCACCGTAGGAGTGTCTACCACAGTGACAGTGCAGCCCTGCCCTGCCCAGCCCACGTTGCTATTAGAGGGAAATACAGAACTTACACTGTTACACCAAGAAAAGGAAGGATCTTCTTATTCACCTTTAATTCTGCATCCCTGCTACCAAGCAGAGCTGTGCAGCCTGGATTTATCTGGCCTACTCCTGTCAGGTCCCCCAGCAGGACACAAAGGGGAACCCCTACCTGAGTCATGGGTAAGTGTCTCAGATCCTACTGCACATAGCTGTCAAGTCTTCCTATCTATCCACGATCTTTCTAAACTAGTCCTAGCAGCAAGTTAAGGATCATTAGGAAAGGCAGTCAGTGTAATCACTGCTGGAGGATTCTTATTATACCTGGATAAATGGAATAAATTGTTGTCTGTAGCAGCAGTTTGCTTAAGTTAATTCTTGCAAGTAACCCATTCACTACCAATAAGGTGAATAAAAGCTTTGTTGATTGTCATACACCCAGAACTAATGCTAGGTTGACATGTATCTGTCCACAGAACCTGCCTTTGGAGAAGTCAATCAGCTAGGAGGGGTGTTTGTGAATGGAAGACCCTTACCTAATGCCATCAGGTTGAGGATTGTGGAGCTGGCTCAGTTGGGGATCAGGCCTTGTGACATCAGTAGACAACTGCGGGTTTCCCATGGATGTGTCAGCAAGATTCTGGCTCGGTACAATGAGACTGGATCCATTCTTCCAGGAGCCATTGGTGGCAGCAAACCTCGAGTGACCACCCCAACTGTGGTGAAACACATCAGGACCTATAAACAGAGGGACCCTGGGATCTTTGCCTGGGAAATCAGGGACAGGCTTCTGGCTGATGGGGTGTGTGACAAGTACAACGTGCCCTCAGTCAGTTCCATCAGCAGGATCCTCAGAAATAAAATTGGAAATCTGTCCCAGCAAAGCCACTATGACTCCCATAAACAGCATCACCACCCTACAGCCGCATCAGCACTGCAGTACAATCATATATATTCCTACACCAACTCTATTGCTGCAGGAGCTAAAGTGCCCACACCGCCCGGCATGCCCTCCATACCTGGCACCATGGCAATGCCCAGGACCTGGCCCTCATCACATTCTGTCACGGACATACTTGGAATTAGGTCTATTACAGATCAAGGTAAGCAGTCTTCTTCTTCCATTCTCATTCTGTTCTTTTCCTTCCTCTTCATTACATTAAATTTTTACAAACACGTGGGAAAGTTTGATTCTACATTACATGGTTACATGTAACCACTTTTTACTTTACAGTGAAGTTTACACCTAAATCTGCTCAACAGTGATACAAAGTTGCACATCATTTTCCTGTGAGTGTGAGAAATAAAAATAAGTAATTCTATTACTAATTTCATATTTAATCCATAAAAGTACACATTTATAATTGTACAACAACCATAAATAATAAATAGAAGAATACTAATACTAATCCTAAAACATAAAAATCTTTTATGTTACAGATGAAGCACACATTTTTTAAACATTCAAGGCAGATGCAGTATATATATTGTAGGTTAGCTATGTATCTCATATCATTCTATCTATACTACATGGTGAAGAGAAAAATAGCATGGTACCATGTTAGCAAGAAAAATCCTTGTAACATTAAAAACTCTGGTATAAAAAAGACAAAAATATTACAGGAGGTGATAGTTTTATTGGCTAACCAGAAAAATGATATATACAAACTTTTTGAGGCTACTTAATGCCTCTTTATCAGGTTTAGGTCAGATTATAACTGAGGAAATATTTATACTCAACACAACCAAGACCTAGTATTTATTTACATTTAAAAAAACAGGATAACAAATAGGAGGAAAACCACAGCATTTATATAGGGATAAGCTAAAAATAGAGACCTTTCACACGGGATGGAACTACGTGCAGGACGCAGCCAAATCCGCAACTGCGCAATTGCACACCAAAATCCGCAGCTTTAACTGCAGATTTTGATTTGGAATTGTAAGGCTGGGTTCCCACACTGTGTATTCCCAACAGAAATCTTGCAGTTTGGCGGCAGCGAAAAACCGTGAGAATTCCGCCAGGAAAGCGCTACTTCAGAACCCGCGGCACACAGCCGCGGGTTTTGGAGCGGCTTGGCCACACGCTTCTTTATTGTGGCCGGTGCTCCCATAGAGGAGAGTGTGGCCGCAATGGAAAAAAAAAGAATGGACATGCTGCGGACGGCGAATCCGTCCTGCAGCATCGGCTTCTGCTGCGACGGATTCAACGTCCCTTGTGGATGAGATTTCTGAGAAATGTCGTCCACATGGCTGGCTAATTCCGGGATTGGCAGCCACAGGAGGATTTGCCACCACAAAATTACGGACGGAATTTCCACGGCAAATCCGCTCTGTATGAACCCAGCCTAAGCAGGTTTTCAATTCTGCATCAAAATCTGCAGGGGCCTATTCCATGCCATGTAGAACAATGATGGTCTGGATAAATACGTTCCCTCAGTTATATCGGACTAAGCATGATAAAAGGGCATTAAGTAGCCTGGAAAGCTTACATATATATATTTTTACTGGTTGGCCAATAAAGGTATCACCTCTATAATATTTTTGTCTTTTTTATACAAGAGTATTTAATATTACAAGTATCTATCGTGCATGCATATTTTCCTTTATTAGTATTATTAGAAGACACACACATGTACTCCTCCAATAATTTATATCTGCAGGTATTGACCAATTATGTACCTGTCATCACTAATATAAAGCACATAATAAAAAGCTTTCTTTAGTGATGTTGCTTGCAGACACAATGTGACAAAGTGTCAAGATCTTCCCTGACTGGTAGTAGCTCCTGTGCAGTGTAGCTTCTCCATCTAATACTTGTAGACATGCTGAGAAAACTGTGTATAAGGGAGATCAGGTCTAATAGAGATGAAGGGTGAAGAAGTACAGTCCCCAGCTTTTCACTTGAGAGCAGGCCTGTGTCATCAGCTCTGTGCCTGCTGGAAATTAGGGGAAAAGTTTCACTTCTCTCGTTTGTGCAATCAGACTAAATTTACCCAGACAGGAAGTTCAAATGTCAGATAATTGGTTTCATTCTGAGGCACAGAGTACAACCTCTGGGCATAATGTGTACATGAGGAGAGATCTGCCCTTCACCTAGAGACTCATTTTCTGCTTATTTCCTCGCATATGATGGACTCTTATGCTCCATCTCCCATACAGGAAATCTGTGGTACCCAGTAGCCAAATAAAGGCCCAACTCTCTCAGTTGGAACTAGTCAGGTCCTATCAATGGCTTAATGAGACAATGTGCTTTATCCGCTTCCCTATAAAGAGCCAGAGACTGCTCTAGAAATATACACAGATTACCATTTCCTGAATTGGCCTAACATTGGAGAATTAGATTACAAATTGGGAATGTTTGTAGATCCCTCTAATGGTTTCCTCTCTTATTAACACCACATTGGCAGTCAGGCCTCCAAGGGAACTGTCTGGAGTTGTTCCTCTATGTCTCAGATTTTGGGGGAAAGATTCCTGAGCTGTGTATAGGGGTCTGCTCTGCACTGCTCAGGCCATTAGCTTGTTCTTTGTGAGCAAATTGTTAATTTATTGGACAAAGCATTGCTTCTGACATGGGGACAGCTCTTTCTAGTGGGGAAAGTGTGAACTGGGTTATTAATAGGGCAGAGAACCTGCAGGGGAGAAGGGTCCCAGAGAGAGGAGTTTTCATTTACCATTTTTACGTATATTGCATGAACATCTGGTTAATTTGGTAGAGTCAAAGTATAGGGTAAGGCTAGGTTAACACTTGTGTTAAAAAAAAGTTTGTGTTATGTCCACAAAAAACGGATGTTTTTTCATACATGTGATCTCTAGATACATCCATGTGCTCTCTGTATTCAGTCTGTGAGTACATTTTTATTTCTCTGTATTCAATGCGATTTTCAAGTCCACAAGAAGAAAAAAAGTAACATGCACAATTCTTTTTTTCTACATATTTAAAAAAAAGATATAGAATAGCCAAATCTTGTCTGTAAAACAGATCAGAATAGTGCAGTCCATGTCTGTGAGAAAAAACTTGGTTGTGTGTGTTGCACCATAGAATAATATGGGTCCGTATATGTCCGGTTATAGTCAGTTTTCTTAACAGATTACACACGAATTAAATAAACACTAGTGTGAGGGAGATCTAAGATGCATAAAATAAAAAGTCGAATTAGTGCATTATGTGAACGTGTTCACAAAAATGTGAAAAAAGAAAATAAACTAACAAATGACAAATATCTAACAAAATACAAGGTCATAAAATGCAATATATAAAAATATTAATAAAATGCACATAAATATTTTTAATGATTTTTGCATATTATATGTATTATTGGTTTATTTTTGTATAAGCTATAGTACATATAAAATATAATATACTGATAGAAAATAATTGTAAAAACACTACTAAATATAATTACATCCTATTACATCCAAAGTATTTCCCGTACTTTGAAACTGAAATTTAATATCATGCTAATTTAATACATCTTCTAAAAGTTGTGTGCTGCTATACAGTGTACATTATAAAAACAGGGTTACCTGTTATCTCTACCTTATTTGTTAATAATTATATACAGTATGTGCATAAGCTTTTTTTTTTTTTTTTTTTAAATCCTAGCTCTATTACATGGTATACAGAAGGGATTCTAGGACTTATGGGCACTTGGGAGTTCTGGATCCTTGTCACCCAACTTTTCCAGACCCTTCCTCCTATGCAATCTGGAAAGACAGAAATTCAGATCCGACTGCATTGTAATAATGACTCTGGAAAGTTTTTTCCCCCACTGTAAAATAAACATTTCTGACAAATTCTGGAATGCTAAGTATTTTCCATATTTAATCCTTTCTTCAAACACAGGCCGCACTTTTTCACCAAATTCTAGAGGCTGCAGACTATTTTTCTTGTAGGAAAATCCAATTTTCTAACAATATGGGGATGAATTAATGGTGAACTGTACTACAGGCTGTCACATGTAGGCTGTGATTAATGAGCCCTGTGATTAATGGCTGCGGCTAATTATTGCATTTTCCCTCTAAGTCATGTGATTCTCTATTGCAATTCTCAGTATTTATCCTAAAATCCACATTTCCATTTCCACTGAAAACATAGTAACTTCTATTTTATTTGCATCTATGAATTTCACACATTGGGGAGAGCAGCCTGCAGGATACAGAAAGCCAAGATATACACTCAGGATAAGTGCTCACTCACCGCAATATTTTACTAACCTGATTGCAGGGCTTGTAATTATATGTGGGGAGAGGGCTGAGCAAGAACCAGGGGCAACCAGGTCAGGCGAGATTATACACCAATGTGACATATTTACCATAGATGGATAAATATAATTAGATAGATTAAAAATAAATTACATAGATCTTTCATACATGGAATCTAGATATTCAGTAACAGAAGAGAACAATTAGAAAATCTGTCTGCCTTGAGATTTTTTCTATATCTCTAATGGTGTTTTTAAGAATTATTTAGAAAATATACAGTATGGGATTTATTATTTATGCATATTTTGCATACATATAGCTGATTCTAATATTGAATTATATTACTGTACCATCGTATTTTGCTTATTTATGCTTTAATAAGACATGCATTACCTATAAAAATTGTTGCAAATTTTATTAACCTCAACATGACTGTAACATCAGTGTTGTAGAGCGGAGTTGTCTGTCAAGGAGTGTGATTTGATCGCAGGATACGTGATCTATGGGTTTTTTTGAGTATGTATATATGTGTGTGTATAATATTATATAATGGTGTGTTTGTGACAAAGTGTATAATAACAGTAGTACTGACTGATGCTCGCCTTTGCCCGCAGTCAGTGACACTTCACCCTATCATAGTCCCAAAATTGAAGAATGGAGCAGTCTAAGTAGAAATGGCTTCCAGTCTACCCAACACATGATCAATGGACTGGAGAAAGGCTCCCTAGACCAGGAGGTCAAGTATAGCCAAGTAAGTGCACACAAGAACTAAAATACAGTATACTGTATATAGTCACTACATTTGGACGATCTGATGGTTGGCATTGTTATATTAGTGCTGCAGTTCCTTTTTGGTCCGAACTAAAATACAACGTAAAAATGTATTCTGCATGATCATTCTTCCTATTGGTGGCGATGTATATTGATATTTTGCTTTGCATCATGTCATTTCTTCTATATAGGGATGAATGTTGTACACTGCGGTTTGCATGCAGTGTTCGCTATTGGTAGTTAGATATGAATTAAAAAAAGATCAAATTATTTATAATAGTTCTAAAATGCAGCAAATAAATAGAAACCCGTGTATTTTTTGTGTGACCATCTGCAAATGATATCCAAATGTCATTGGCATCATAATGATATATTATATGGAGGCACAGGGCTCATTGACATATGTCGGCTCTCCCGATAATTGTCCTTGTCCTGTACTGAAGCCTTGTTAGTCTCACAGACTGCAGTGTAGTCTATTCGTTGTATTCTGTGTAGGTGAATAGTATCCAGTTGTATACATTCTGCAGGAGATACAATAACACATCGGTGAATTCTATGGATGGTTAACATTTTTTGTTAATTAGAACCCTTTTGCTATATTGTACTGGAGCTTATCCTATCATGTAATCTAGATAGTTTAGATAGTTGTAAATGTGTTTATACTGTATTATTAGTTGCAGTGCAATAAAAAAAAGTTGCCAACACAGGGATATATAGGAATAATATATCAAATCTTCTACATAGATTCCTGCTGTTTCTTCTTATATCCATATTCAACCTTGTAGGACTATTCTGTTGTAGTAAGGATAATTGATTAATATGAGAAATAATGTCATATGACTAGAAGTTAGCCACAGTTGGACCATGTAATACTATACAACCCATATACTGTAATGCAAGTGCTTGTGGTTCAAGGACTGAGCAACTTGTGGATAGGCAGTATTTAAATGTGCTTTATCCTTTGAACTATTATCTATAGAGTTGGACTATATGTGAATATTTCTGTATATATATATAATCAGTCCTTTAAACAAAGCAATGTTTTTAATATAATGTTAGATCACTTGGAATATATGACTTTTATGCACCAAAATAGATAAGAAAAGCATAACATTGGATATCCCCAACTGCACATTGATGTACATTAATGCAATATGGTTCACTGATTACAGGAAAACTCCCCATATGAGGAAGAAATTGCAACATTCTACAAAACAGAACCACATAAAATATTAACTTAGGACCTCTCCATACTGTTGTATGGATTTTACTCCACAAACTAATGAAAACATAGGATTTTACAGACCCATAGGCTATAGTGGGTTAAATACAGTCAAACAATGGATATGTTTGACTATAATTAGCAAGGCATATGTTTTTGTGGGTTTTTTTCCCCCTGTGGGATTGAAAAGCATAGCTTACTATGCATTACTATTCCACAAAAAAGTATAGAAAATGTATACATTTTTAAAACCTTGCAGTCAATGGAAAATGTATGGAAACATATGGTTGTATGTTTCCATATGGTTAACATACATTTTTTTGTGATCAAGGGAAAAAAAAGCATTGACCTGCAAAATTGTAAAAAAAAAAAAAAAGTTAACAGTAAAAAACATAGTTTTTCATATAAAAACAGATCAAAATGTATACCGTGCATGTGATTTAAAAAACATAAAAGTATATGCTTTCATATAGGTGACACACACATGAAAGTGCCAGTGTGGATGGGCTCTAACTTCATCAGAGCTGGAAAAGTAAAGCAAAGTGTTCATGAAGAGTTACAGGATGTTTTCTTCCCTATTTATGTGTCTCTGAATCTCTGGATACCAAAGAGTAGAGTATTGCAAGAGCTCAGATGACAGCTACACAGTCTGAGGTGCTAGATGACATTTCTGATGGCAGAATTGACATAACATGTCTGCTTGCAAGAGAAGTCAATAGTCATTCTTGCTCACAGTAACCAGGGTTCAGCTTCATTTAGTAAATTATTTTTTTACTTATTTTACATTGATTTAATGTATCAATCAAGATATGCCAAGTCTATCAAATAGCGTGCACAACTCTGTTAAATTTGGCGCATCTTCTGCCTGCCTCACCTAGGTTTATGTTGTTTTTTCTACAATATTAATAAATCTGCTCCATTATGTGTATAAATGATTAGAAAATGGAAACTCTGAACCCAAATCCAAATAAAAAACGTTATGTCCCATTCACATCTACGTTTAGGTTCCGTTGGGCTTTCTGTTTCTCTTTTCTCTTTTTGGAACAGAGACACTTAAATGAAACTTACTTTAAACAAATCAGCTTGTTTCCCATTGTTGGGGGAAAAAAACCAGAAACCTTTTCATGTGAATTCATTCTGTTTGACTTCTGTTTTTTCTACAGGACTAATAGTGAAACAGAACGGATTAAAACAGAAAGGTTTCCGTTTTTTTCTATCATTGATTTCAATTGAAAAAAAAACGGATCCGTTTAAATTCAATTTAACTTCAGTCTCTCTGTTCCAAAAATGGAACAGAGACATGGAAAGCCCCAACAGAGCCCAAATGCAGATGTGAATGGGGCCTTACTCCAAAAGCAACATACATCTGGCCAGATCACACAGGCAACACGTAATCTAACAACACATTACCTCTGTTTGGCTGACCAGACTGTAAGCACTTTTTATAGAACTTGATGCACCTCTACAGGAATGTCTAGCAATCCCATCATTTCCATATTAATTTTATTACATAAAATCATTTTTTTGATGTGATGCCCACAATGTAAACCAGTTCTATCACTAGCGATCAGATATATTTACTTGTGGCCAGGCATAGATGCAGCAGAGCTGAAATTACCTTTGTAGATTGTGATACATCTATAGGAACCTGCATGGATTGCGCCAGATGGGATGAGCAGAAGCTGTAAGGAGAACAGTAGGGAACAGCTTCAGCTAATAATCCAGTGGCCTCTTATTTATCAGAAGGATTGCTCTAAATATCAGATTGATGAATGCAAGAAGTCTTGTCCACTCTATTAATATATTGCAAGGGTATATCATGAGGGAATAGATCCCCATTGCATGCCTTATCTTCCCATGGTGCTTGTATTCCATCCCAATCCCCTTTTCCATGATCCTTGTGTAGATTCGCCCCTGCCTTGCTTGCTGATGTTGCATCACATATGGCAAAAGGGAATAATTCACTTGTTTTTTCCAAAAGTACCGAGATGATTCCAATTTTGATAGGATTTCTTTCTCCAGAGGCTCCATAGCTGCCACCTGGTCGGTTACACTCCACCAATCTGTGACTAGCATGTTGAATGACAGTGGTGGCCATGTTATCAAACCTATAGTAGGATCTGCTTCCACCATTATATTTGTGCCCACTCTCTTTAGTGTGCTTTAAGACTGGCGATACAATTGTCTGATTTTCACATGATGCGGGAGTAAGTGAAAAACGCAGAATTATGAAACCAATGATTTTCAATAGTTTCATTCCCATTTCCGATGTTTTCACTCATGCGATGTTACGAGATTTAAAAATTGTAGCACGTCCTATCTTTTTGTGTTTTGCGTTTTTTTTTCTTGCCCATGTTCCCCTATGGAGCCTCCTTTTTTATCGCAACACACAAACTTGAGATGTTCGTGCGATGCGATTTTAACATTAGAAACTCCTATTTGGCTTTTGCGAGCGGCAGCGATGCGCAATTTTTCACAAGAAAAAGCATCGCTAATGCTCAAAAAAAATTGCCTGAACAAAGCTTCAATTTTGCCCGGATTTTCTTGTAGCAATATCATGATCGCCAGTGTGAAGGAGCCTTTCTGAGATCCTTTGAAGCTCAATAATTGACTATTCTCTATTCTACGGTGATCTTATATACAGCAGTTACGGCACAGTTACTAGAGATACCTCCAACAGCTCACTCGGGACTTCACAATAACTCCCAAGTGGAAGGCTGGGTTCACATACTTTGGTTGTGTCCAGCCATCATTTTCATATCAGAGCTGGATATAACTGATGCCATTTTGATGTATTTTAGGGCCTAATCCGGTTTCCATAGCTGGATCAGAATGCTGTTGGCCATGTTTTTGTATCTAGCTTCCTGACAGGTCCAGTGCAAAAACTAAAGCACAATATACAAGCAGCAATCTCATAGTCTAATAAGAGATCAGTCCTTGTATCAGTTTCTGCCTGGCGTTTGATAGTCATGCTGGAGGGATGAGATGCCAAATCACCATACAAATGTCAAACCATCCTAAGGGTATAATCACAGGAATGATTTTTTTTTGTCTTAATAATCAGACGGAAATAAAGCATATTATTTTAAATTATTTTACCGGGGGGATTTTTTAATTAATCAATTTGAGCAAAAAAAAATCTAAATCACAGTATGTCCTATTTTGTGGAGATTTTGAATGAAAGTCATCCATTCATGTCTATGGGTGCTATTAAAAAAAAGGAATGCACTCATTTAATGCAATTGCGACCCTTTTTTTCAATTGCATGGTAACCATAGAAGTTTGCAGAACCTTTAATTACATCATTTGGGCCATCATGGTTTTTTGGTTAACAAGCAAAAAAATTGGATGCATAATGCATATGAATTGCAGGACGGAATTGCATACGCAAAATATGCGCTGGTCAATCATCCTCTTGAAATCAAAGTATTGAGCACGTAAATGTTATTTAGGGCTGCCTTTACTATATTGGTAAGACATATGTTTCTAGGCGAAAACCTAAATAACAGCATGCTAATTAGCTTTTCACTGTTAGTGAATGGCTTTTCTGTGATGCTGAATAGCTCAACCACTTGTGCTAAATACAGCATTTTTGGTAAAAGATGTCCTTTTATGTTGTCCTCTATCAGCATCAGTGCTAGAGTATAGCCAAGCTGGGTTGTGATCCTTGAAAGAGTTAATCCTTTATAAACTCCCCAGGCCATTCTGCATGCAGATGCAGCGGAGAGAATGACTTGCACGTGGCACATTACATTGTGGTAGAGAGCGTTCTCATGCGTTTTAGAATTTAATTAGCAACAAAGTAATACAAGACATTTGACAATTAATACAATTTTATCCTATTTTAATATTTAAAGTTACAGAATTCGATTTTGGTTTATAATTGTACCAGAATGTGTCAATGCAGATTGTTCATTTACAGCTACACATTTTATGGTCTGCACAATAATGCAATTAGTGACAGACAACCAATCAGATGCTTGCTTGTAACCTTCACTTGTAGCTAGAGATGAGCGAATATACTCGTTTCGAGTAATTACTCGATCGAGCACCGCGATTTTCGAGTACTTCTGTACTCGGGTTAAAAGATTCGGGGGGCGCCGGGGGGTGGTAATGGGGGAGCCCTCTCTCCCCCCCACTCCCCGATGCAACCCCCCACTCACCCACGGCGCCCCCCGAATCTTTTCACCCGAGTACGGAAGTACTCGAAAATCACAGCGCTCGGGCGAAAAAGGGGCGTGGCCGAGTAGGTTTGCTCATCTCTACTTGTAGCTCAACTTGATTAGTTGCCATACTGCCATGGAAATCACCATTGTTCACTATTTAGTCCGGGTGATGCGATGGACATATAGGTGTATGACTCCGTTCAGTACAGGTATCAGAGCTCGCTTATGTAACGCTACACACCAGTCTTGAGCCACCCCAACCAGTAGAACCCTATTTTGGGTCTCACACTCCTAAAATTTTGGTTCAGCACAAACCAGAACTGAGCTTTTAGCAAAGTTTAACTTGAAACAGAGTTCTACTGGTTTGGTTCGCTCAACACTAGTCCTGCTGTATACCACTGTCTAAGAGCTATAAAAGCCCTGAATAACAATACAAGAGTGCTATATAGAGCTTCTATAGCTCTTAGACAGTGTTATACAGCAGTTTTAGGGGTTTTGGTGTACTTTTAGTTCAGTTTGAACTAATTCAGGACAAACCAAACTTTTTGCAAATGTTCAGCGAACCTTTTAAAAGTTTGCTCATCACCACTAAAGACCAATGCATGTCATTGCTCATCACATGTATAGGACAGATTCTTATTTCTGTAACTAAACAGCAAAGGTTTCCATTCAATGATTAGAAGAAATGATCTTGAAGAAGATACATTGACATCATGACCACTGTTAATACTAAGAGTAACATTACTGATATTTTTAAGCATTAGTCTATCTACATAAATACAACACAGCTTATATGTGGCAAACTCCTTCACTTTTAGGAAATGTATCACATCATCTTTGATATATTGAAGTATGTTCCATTTTTTAAATCTGTTTTTATTTGCTGAGTGTAGTTTTTTTTTTATTCTATTGTCTGTACATGATTACAAGGGGCGGCTATCTCGCCTAAGCTGCTAACAGCATTTACAAATATGCTTTACAGCAGCCACATAGGCCATTCACAAAGTGGACAGGAGGGGACCCATTGAATTCTATGGGAGAGTGTTGTGGGTATGCTCTTTATGTGCAGAGGTCATTGTGCAGGAAGGCTGAAGAGGTGAGCTGTGACCATTACCTATTGTGAATGGTTGACCCTGTTATGGATTGTGGTTGGACACATTTACACCTGCACAACTTGGTAATTAATGGGCACCATAAGCAGAGGGGCAGCTTGATGCACCTGAATTATCAGATTTTTGAACTGATGCTTCTGTAGCTCTGACCCTGCCATAAGCCTTCAAGTAATGCCCAGTCACCCACAAACTCCCCTGGAGATAGTACACATAGTGAGAAAGTTCGATAGGCATAGACACGTTTTTCTGATTTTTTATTGACCAAACCATGATATTAGGCCGGCGTCCATGTAGAAATGACAAGACCCTTGTGCGCAGAAAACGTACAGTCGAATACATACAAAAGCCCAAAAAAGCAAATTTCATTCTGCAAATATGTCATGCTCATGTGCGCGCAAATAAATGTACGCTCATGTAACACCAACCTTGTACATCCATATGCTTACCAAAGTTCAGCTTTAAATTTTGCATTTCTTCTGTTCTGATGTACGAGGCTCAGTATCCTCACCACATAGTGAGTGCGGCTGAGTTACGGCTACACACCTATTGAATTTGGTCATTTACGCATGTCAAAAATAAATACAGATAGACACGTATTGTTGAGAGAAGATAAAGTAACAAAGTAGATTTGTGTATATATAAGTATGTGGTAGGCTACATCTTATTCATCATAGAGTACTTTATAGTGTACATACAAGTTAGTGTCCTTCCCCTTGTATTCATACAATCCCTAGCTGCTCTGTCTCATGTAAGGGCCACCTTCACTTCTCCTTGACACAATATATATTCATTATTAAGAATCATTTCTTCTACTATGTAAGGCTAGCTTTACACCGGCTATTCCGTGCTGCTGCACTTTTTTTTACCTACCGTACCTGCTGCGTCTTGTTTAGTGTAGTAATGAATAATGGCTCCCATGGCTAGTAGCCCATACTAGATTTTTCTGGGCCATTAATACATAACAATTGAGGCTTGCTCCAACACATGCTATATCACACAAGTATTCTCAGGAAGGCACTATACAATGATCCATTCTAAATGCACATTGATGCTATAACTACAGCTGCTACTAATGTGTAGAATTACTTATAATTACGTAGAATTGGAACATTGTATATAAATAATGCAAAATATATATATATATATCCTAATTTATAAATAAAGTGTGGAATCACCCATATAGAATGAAAACAGATATCACACACCTACCTGTCCATTGGGCAAATTAGAGTTGAATCTGAGATGGCGGCATTCAAAATGGCTGTCATTTTCGTGACATGGCCTAACAGGTTTCCCCCTTTCAACCCCCCACCCCAGCTTGTATGCAAAATTGGATCACCGCCTGCCAAACCGTTTTCATTCATTCTATATGGGTGTTTCCATACTTTTGAGACACCCTGTATAACTGAATTACAAAGCAAAAGTTAGTGTAGTTAATTGTAAATATCAATAGTAAAGCCGCGTTTATACACTGCGGGTTTGCTGCTAATTTTAAGAGCAAATTCTGTGCTAAAAAATCTGCACAAAAAATACAGTAAGGGTCGGTTTACACATACTGGAAAATGGTGCTGGTTGTCCCCAGCGGTCAATCCGCATCAAATTCTGCATGAAAGCTGTGGTGGAAAACACATCAAAATCTGTTGAAATTGAAAGGGTAAAATCTGCATAAAAAACCATATCAAAATCCGTACTAATAGTGTGGATTTTGACATGGTTTCTGCCATGGAATTTCGTATGAATTGTCCGCTGCGGACAAGCCATACAGTTTTTGGGTAAGTGTAAACATACCCTAAATGTAAGTGAATGTTCGCTGTTTTTTTTTTCTCAAACCACAGTAACATGCAGGAGATTTGAAGGCAGTTATGGAAATTAGAATCCTCAATATGTTCTAGTCCTTGAATAATTTGTTTGTGGATTTTACAATTTGCACGGTGGGAATGAACAGTGGTGTAGCTATAGGGGTCAAAAGGGTCACAGTTACGACCGGGCCTCAAAGGTTCCCCTTGCCACACTACATAGGTTGCACTTTAAATACAATTTGAATTGGCTGCACTTTGCTGTGGGAGCCAGTGCTTTGTTCCAGACTCCGGAAGACTGTCGGTTGCAATGGTAGCCCAGGGGAGAAGATCCATAGTGGCATCGGACAAGAGGAACCTGTGTGTTGCTTAGCAGAGATCCATTGCTACATTACTTCGGCATGCAGCTGCCAGACAGTAGAAGAGGGGGATAGTGGGCGCGGGATAGGGAGGTGTGTATCTAGAAGTGAAATGTCACCTTTTCACATGGATCCATGCAGAAGCACATTGGAAAATCTGCACGTAAATATTGCCTGTTGTATTCTGCTGTGGATTTCTGCCATGGTTTTACCCATAGTGATTTACAGTGCACGCAATGTGGATGAGATTTCAGGAACACTCATCCACAGTGTAAACAGGTCAATGGTCAATTTGTGCTGCGTCAAATAGCAGTTACACAGTCTTCAATAACACAATGCGTGCTTTTTGATGAATATGGCACAACTATGAGACTAGCATGCAATTCCCAAGAAACTAACTTTTTTCCCAACACTTTGGAAGTAGCTATGCATTTATTTTTTTCTTGAACTGTATCTTTATAGTAAGCTTGGCTCTGGCCCTATACCTATGTAGTGAGCTTGGTTCTGGCATGGTATCTATGCAATAAGCTTGGTTCTGTTACCATATCTATGTAGTAAGTTTAATTCTGTTCTCACATCTAATAAGCTCAATTACGTTATGTTACCATATCAACAAAGTAAACATTCTGGTACATTATTTAGTAAGCGGTGTATGGTACTGTATCTATTTGGTAAGCTTGTTTCTCTATGTATTAAGCTTGATTTAGCTACTGCATTTATGTAGCGTGCTTGGTTCTGGTACAGTATCTATGCACTAAAGCATCAGATCATTTTTAATCTTCAGCCTACAATCTTCATACAGCTCAGGACGCCTGGCAGACTTAGTCCACTTCTTCCATATTTCAAACATGATGAGGAGGGAAGTGTGTGGAGAGCGGTCACCATCTTCCTCCCGGGAATCTGGCCTGGAAGTGCTGGTAATAGGAATACTTCAGTTCTTAGCTCTTTTGTGAACCCCCCATTGTGTTTACTGGCTGCAGCTACCATCCAGCACATCCAGGTTCTTTGTCATATGTGCTAAAAATCTGGATTTATCTGTGGTTGGACAGAAAAATCTGCCCATCAACTACTAGTGATCTATGTTCTGGATAGGTCATCAGTAGTTGATGGACAGGGACGTACTTCTCTAATGGTCAGGACTGGATGTGACGTCAAGAAGCGTAACTTGGCGTAACATGGAATTTTAAATATTTTTTTTTAAACCAGACAACTCCTTTAACCCATTCAGTCTTTTGGGGTTTGGATATCATTATTGGTTGAACTAAAAATCTACATCAGAACCCTTAAAAAAATCCAAACCTAAATCCTCATGTGTCAATATACGTATTTACATACAAGTTTTGCTATGGATTGCCCCTTCACAATAGTTGAACTCTACAGCAATTCCACAATGTATAGGGCATGTTACATTATTTTAATTTCTGCAATTTACATTCAGTTACATTATAAAATCATTATGTATCTAGTACAACACTGTGCAGATATCAAATGTATTGATATACCCAGCTGGAAGTCTATAAATTCATAACTGTATGTACACGGCAGCGCCTTACCAGAAATACCAAAGAAAAGTAACTGCAAAGATGCAATCAAGGAAAAGAAAGTCATTGTAGATACAACCATCTTGCAGAACTAAGGGAATGATCCCTATGTACCTTATATAGATTATGCTCATTAGGAAAATGTGTTCTGTACTGAAAATGTACGGCTCAGGCCTTCGACATTCACTAATGTACTAGATACAGGACTAGTCTTAAAAGGATCTTTTCCCCCCCCCTCTAGCTGTTTTGCTTCAGAAAGCAGACAGCTCTGTGCATTGCATAGTGGCCAAGGTTGGTACTGCAGGCCGAGTCCTATTGAAGTAAATGTGATTCAGCCTGCAGTACCAACCCAGGCCACTACACAGTGTAGCTCCTGCAGTTGAAAGTGTGACAGCCCCTTTAAGACCGCCATACACAGACTTTTGTTTTCTGAACCCGCTGCCTCTCTGATGAGTATGGGAGTGGATCAATTTTCCCCCGGGGAAAGAAGAATCAGGGATGTTGAATTTCACCGATCTTCCCTTTTGTTTCCCAGGAGACAAGGCAGTGCAAAAGCAGTCTGGCTCCGACTTACCTCTCTAACCACATAAACATTGTAGCAAGTCAAACTGTGTGTAGGGTCGCCGGGGAAAATGACTGTTTGACGAGCGATCGTTGTTAAATGTGCATAGACAGCTTTCAAAGGGCCAATGCTGCCTCTTGAATTGTGACAACTGGTATGGCTTGTGTGACCGCATAGATCATAGACCCGCAAAGACTGTCAGGATACACCATACTTATCAGAGGTATTAAAAAAAAACTCTGAACTCAGCTGACTATACACATGGAATAAATTTTATGCTTTTCCCACTTAAGGCTGGGCTCATGTGGATATCTGTAACGGAAGACCTGCGAATGATCACGGAAACGAATTTCATATGGTCATGTATGCGTGTGGTTTTCAGCGCGGATGTACGTGCAAGGACAGCATATGATCCGCGCAGAAAACTGAAGGCGAGCAGGAAAAGTAGCCCAACTCCATTGAAACAATCTTCTATCGCTCAAGCGACATTGTCTTGTGCTGTCGTGGTGACAACCAATCCACAATCGTTCTACATGCAAAAAAGGCGCAGATATATCAAGGACAACTATTTAAGTACACAGGCTGCAATGGAAAGTAGTCTTCCCACACGAATACTGCCTGGGATAATGGTCTGCAAGAAATGTTCTATCACAGCTAGAGATGAGCGAGCGTACTCGCTAAGGGCAAATATCCGAGCGAGTATTGCGAGTACCTGCCCGCTCGTCTCAAAAGAATCAGGTGCCGGCGGGTTGAGCGGTGAGTTGCGGGAGTGAGCAGGGGGGAGAGAGAGAAATCCCCCCCCCCCCCCCCCCGTTCCTCCCCGCTCTCCCCATCGGCACCCGAATCCTTTGAGACGAGCAGGCAGGTACTCGCAAAAGGCAATACTCGCTCGAGTATTTGCCCTTAGCGAGTACGCTTGCTCATCTCTAATCACAGCCATAATGAGTCTAACAATTCTCTACACATGGCTGCCTGAATAGTAGCGGGGCATATGTTCTCCATTCAATCAGCTTGTGAACATTTTATCTTTCTATGACTTTCCTCTTTTTCTACATTGATTTATAGAGCAGGATATCTTTTATGCTAATAATCGAGCATCACAGATACTTTTCGATATATTTTGCAAGCCTAAAACTAATAATCTTGTGTCTAAACCATTCATTGCTCAGGAAGTAGCTTACCCATCCTTATAAGAGACATATTTACTATTGTCTAATATGAAGTCACAATGTCTGTCATATTCAGATGTTAGGAAATTACGAGACAGCTCAAGAACTTTTTTGATGTCACCTAAGCAGAACATCTTGACATGGGTTCATCAGACAGGGAATAGTTTACTTCTGCTTGTGTGTATATTTATATATAATATTATAAACCCTGTCTGATGGGAATCTGTCCTCATCTGGCAGATACTGGAGACAATGGCATCACACCAAGTAATAAGTGCACTCCTCTTCAATCCAGTCATAAAGGCAAGAAAATTAATGCCAAATAAGAGTAATCACTATTGGTTACAGCGTGGAGAGGAGAGAAAGGTCTGTCTGAATTTTCCTGTCATGGTCCATGTATTAGTCCTCACGTGGTTGTCCCTAAAGTTCTTGTCACATTTGTAACAGCATGGGGTGGGGGTTTGAATTCCTTTATGTCTGGATTAGCTCTGTCCGATGTGACCAGTATTTACTGATAACGTGGGAGATTGTTAGAATGATATTTGGGGACAAATGGAATTCTGTTTGGTTCTGGGTCATGCAAAAGAAGAGAAGATATAGCTCTGCATGAGCACTTCCAGAGACGTTAGAGAGCCTCAGATAGTTTTATACTCAACTTTATTTGTTGTGCTCGTCAGGATACAATGCTTGTAAGAGCTTGTAGTAGACAAGAGTCCTACTGCCATCCCAGTAATGCCAATGCTATTGATCAGATCTATATAAAAGAAGAGAAGTAAACATTGGTAGGTGCAGATTCATGTAGAAATATCAGGACAGATCTCAACCAGGGACACCGCGTTTTGTGCCCATACGGGGTCAATATAGAATAAACTAAACAAATTACATTTAAATAACAAAATTGCCATTACATCAAGTGGTCAGATGTCACAGTGGGCAAATTTACCATTTGACCCTTCTCTGACCATAGTTGGGCAGTCAACCATACCTCCATTCTGATTGTATTGTTCGTTGGAAATTTCCAAAGAAATACATTTTGTGATTGGCCAGACAATGTTTAAATGATTACAAGGCTCACTGCGACATCTGACCACTTGGTTCGATTCTACTAGCTTTAGGGTCAAATTCGTCTTAGTTTGTAAAGTAGACAAAAGGTCTGCATAATATTTCCTTTCATAGAAGCGATTAGTCATCTCTTGACATACGAGACTGTCGATGGATAACTGATAATCTTACCTATGTGGCCATGTTGGGAATGGGGGAGAACTGCTTGAGTAATACAATAGACATTTTCTGTCTGCAGGAAATGAGCTTGTAGTACCATTCCAGGCCACTACACAATGTACAGAGCAGTGCTAGTTCCTGCGCCCTGTGGATCCTGAAACCAACTGATTAGTAGAAATGCTGAATGTCGAACCCCCACTGATTTGACATTGATGACCTTTCCTGAAAATAGGTCATCAATATTAGAGTCCCAGACCATATACTATTATAGATCCCTTTTAACAATGTTGTGAAATGTTAATTGGGTACACAGTGACATCAACCCATACAGAAAATATATTCTATATATCTGTGCCAGCTTAAGTCATGCTGTTAAAAGATGGGGTTAGGGAACATGTAGTCTTCAAAATTAACATCAATATATCAGCATACAAGAGGCGACACTGGAACCCATAGCAGTACCTTGTACCTGTGGATATAACTGATCCCACAATCCGAAATGAGGAATTGGTTAGAATGATTTCAAAGAGACCCAGGAAAAAGGATTTAGCTGTGTTTCCATATGTCTGGTATTCCAGAAATCTTTTGACAGCTAGTAGAATTTTAATGTGCTGTATTGGAGTATAAGGCTGCAGGCATCCCATATTAAAAGGATGTTGTCTGGAGAAATGGAGACCATTCATGGATTACGGAAAGCACTTGTGATGCATCATGCCAAAAGGAGCAGGTGTGTTATACTGATGATGTAAATACTTTCTCTACAATTATTGAAAGAAGAGATATAATTTGAGTCTGTGCAGACCACAATGGCTTTGTCAAAAGGTTTGTGTAGATGTTTATGAATTTTGGGGAGTCCATACTGTAGTGAATTGAAGTTATGGGGTAATGGACAGTCAGATACAATTTTGCCTGGTTTTGGGATCTATGATTCCCTCTTTAAGCTACAGACCACACTGGAATATACTGATTTGGATCTCTATCAAGGCGGATGAAAGTATTGGTGTCAGTGTTTTGACATGATTTCTTTACAGTCTTCACCATAACTACAGCGTCCCCTTGTCCACGGGTTTTATGATCAAACATGACTCTTGAAGATTTACGTGTCAGTCCCTCCTCATTGGTAATATTGAAATGGCACTTCAGTTCCCCTTTCTATATGTGGGACAAGAGTTAAGAAGCATTCTGTTTCATTAAGGAGACCATAAGTCTCCACTGCATGACAGTCCTTAGATGGAGTTAAGTGACTCTTCTGTCATGTTCATGTTAGTAATAGAAAAGATAGGGACAGTGGGCCCTGTAGCATCTCTGTGAATCTTGGATATATTAGCAAATTGTGATAATTTCGCTGTGAACATAATGTAGGTTCTTCCATAACATGAAAGCACCCAAGTATGGAGTGAGACAGAAAGACATACCTTTTGCCAGGATCGCCATCTCTGAAGGGGGAGCGGGCCTGTACTTGTCCTCCTTGCTCCTATGCTTGTCTTCTCCACGTCTTGTCGGTCATCTGATGTCTGGTGGTACTGGAGGACATAGACCTTTTTAAAACCTACCTCTATGGGAGTCTGTAGACCAGTACTCACTTCAGGAATCAATTATTTGAGTCGGTAAACAGCGGTTCCGCCAAAATACATGTCCGTATTACTGATGTAGACGTGCAGCCATAATACGTTCATATGAAACTGGAATTATCACACAGAAATAGTGTGCTTTTAATGTTCTGTAGATATACAAAAAACTACTATCGTTTTGTTAGCTTTCTCTATCAGACTATTCTTCCAATGGAAGGGTAGATACAAGTTACTGTTTTACTACTTGGAGTTATGATCTGGATTGTAAGTTATTTTCTATCAGTAGTTAGGAACATTTGTTTAAAATGTTTTCAAAGTGTTGGCCACATCCTAGGTCTTCACTGAAAGTCTGGGTGGCTTCTTCAGTATTATATGGGAATGTACTTGGACCATCAACTAGGTTTTCTAAGAGAACTTGTCAAACACTAGAAACAATAGTACCTCACGCCACGTAAAAAGGTGCTCTTTGTAAGGATTATGCAGTCCAGTCATAAAGGCAAGGGAATCTATGGCAGATTGAAGCATATGGTGCAAAAATAGTGTAACCTCTGTTGGTCACGACTTGCATGGGGTGGTGAAAAATGTCTGTCTAGATTTATGTGTGATGGTCTCTATATCGGCCTTCACAAGGTTGTCCCTTACGTTTTTGCACTTTGTACCACAGAATGCAGTGGGGGTGAGTTTCATTATGTCTGCATACATTGTGTAAGACTGACCACTGTTTCCACATAATCTTGGAGCTTCGGCTGTTAGGGATTATTTGTGAACAAATATCCTTCTCAGTGGAAATCTCTTGTCTGTTTGTAGGTGGTTAAGTTTGAAAAGTGGAACTAGGGCGACTTCACACTGGCAAGAAAATTGTGCGATGCGAAAGGGAGTGAAAATGCAGAATTATGAAGCCAATGATTTTCAATGGTTTCATTCCCATCTGCGATGCTTTCACTCATGTAATGTTGTGCAAAATCACAGCCGGTTTTATCTTTCTGCAATATCGCCCATTGTTTTCAATGAAAGCAATGAGAGAACTTGATGATCCTCTGCTGCGGCTGTGACAGGGGAATCCGTTTCAGCCGTGGCAGGGAAATCCCTTTTCATCCAGGGGTTTCACATGGCTTGCAATAGCTATATTGGGCCATGGTTCACAGCCCGATATCACCCTCGCCAGTGTGAAGCCGGCCTTAAAGTATGAAGGATAACCACTTTGGAAGTAACAAGTCATCACTGCATGGCGCATGAAGCATGTAGCGGGATCACTGACAATTTTACTTATGCGGCCATATTGGGAAAGGAGTAGGGATTTTTTTTTTTTTTTTACAAAACTAAACCACCTACAGGCAAAGAGATGATCTTGAAACTAAGACAATTCCATTTATCCACAAACATTCTTGCAACCCAAAGATCTCTCACATCATTAGGAAATACTGGTCACTCCTACACGAAGCTTATCCAGACATACAGGAATTACAAAATCCCATGCCACGTTACAAATGTAACAAGAACTTAATGGTCAACCTCTTGAGGACCAATATCAGGACCATGACATGTAAATCCCGGTAGACATGTCTCTACCCCACAAGTCATGACCAATAAAGATTAGTCTTCTTTTACACCATCTACTGGTGTGCTGTGAATTTCTTTCGCATTTGACAAGAAATTTGTCTGAAGGAATGTACGGTGTAGGATTTTTTCAGGTAGGTCCGATGGCTTTAAACATGTCCAGCATTTTATAAGTATTACTTTGGACAACCCATTTAATTTCTACTGTGGTGGTACGGTATAGTTACTGAACATTTTCTGCCACATTTCCTCACAGATTACAGCTGATCACTGCTGGGCCCTATAGTGAGCTCCCCAGTGATCAGCTTATAGTTGGGCAAATACCCCTATTAAAAGACACTGATGAATGCTAACACCTTTAATTTTACATAAGCATTATATACAGCTATAATAATTAATAACTCAAAAGTACAAATTCAAATGAGAGATATTCAGTGTAAACATGGCCACCGACTGGGTGATGAGTGATAAGTTGTTACTTGTTTCGCTTCAGCTCACCAAAAATTTCTGGTTGATCTAAAGTCGTCTGGTGTAAAGTTGCAGTTATTTGCATTCCAACATCCTCTCTATGATCGATATCTCGGCAAACTACTAATGAACAATCATTGCTCTGTGTAAAAGCAAATGAACAACTGTTGTTTACTTGCTTCAATTACTTTTCTAAGCGACCATCTGAACGATATTTGCTCTGCCTAAAGGTACCTTTACCCTTACAGTATGTGATGTGGACTATAAACTGTTTGCACTAGCACTTTTTACCTTCAGAAATTTACGGTCAAATTTAATCCGCATGTTTCAGCAGGTAGACCCTTTGATGAGAAAAGCGTTTCAGTTTTCTCGATAACTTGCTGCTGCATGACCTGTCCAACCAACAAGTTCTTCTTTAGAGGTTATGGAAACCTTTGTGCATAAAAAAACAAAAAAACAATACACACGTTACTGAGTCTATAAGATGAATGTATTTGGTTGGTTTTTTTTTTGCATGGTTTTCATTCTCATGTATGAAGAAAGCTTCATACTTGGTTTGCAGCTCTCCTATATTCACTTTTCTAGCAGGGCTTATTCCTAGCACTGATCAGCTGGTCTCTCTCATGAACTTGCATAAGCTCAGCTACCACTCCCCTCTTTCAAAGGCTGTGTAGAACAGTCACCCCAACTCAATACTACACAGCTATCTCCTGAAATTGTCAAACAGTCCTCTGTAATACCAGTTTTCTCTGCTCTGTTCTGCTCTCACTTCTCCAACAACCTTCAGTACGGTCATACAGTCCTCTGTAATATTAGTTTGGGCTTTTTCACGCAGAACAATTATTGATCAAATAATCGTTAAATCATGCAAAAATAAATTATAATCATTCAGTGTAAACATGGCCAACAATTGAACAATAATTCACTCACATCATTTGTTATTCATTTTATACAGGCATAAAGATTGTTCTCTTTTCCAACAATTAGCTACTCCATGTTTCTCTTTTGTGTGTTCACAACAGGGGAGCAGGCTACAGGAGGAGCTTAAGAAACAACCCGCCAATTTGTGAAGATTTCACCCCTCCTGTCTGCAGTGTCTTGGAAAATAATACAAGCAGATAAATCAAACAATCAATACTTTACAATGAACATCAATTACAAAAAGTCATCATTCTAAGTGTTAAGGCTGCATTCCCATGAATGTATATATGTCCTCCTCATCTGCAGGGGGGGGGGGATGGAAGAGTCAGGTGCAGGAACTAAGCTCCCGCCCCCTCTCTGCCTCCTCTCCGCCCCTCTGCACTATTTGCAATGGGGAGAGGCGGGACAGGGCCCAAGTTCCGAGAATTAGCCCCGCCCCTGTCCCACCTCCTTTCATTGCAAATAGTGGAGAGGGGTGGAGAGGAGGCAGAGAGGGGGCGGGAGCTCAGTTCCAGTTCCTGCTCCTGGCTCTTCCATCCTCCCACCCCTGCAGATGAGGAGAACATACATCAGCTCAGCGTGAAAACCGAGCCGATATACGTTCGTGGGAATGCAGCCTTAAAGGCGTACGATGGGCTGTAAGCGTTTCTTCTTTTTTACTTTCTTTGACAAATTCATCACAATAGCACTGACTCCTGTTGTGAAGAACGCAATTCTATAGTTCTTACTCTCCAGGCTGTGTATTCTGCAGTTTTTTTCCAGCCTCCAGGTCACATGACCAGAACTCTGACAACATTCTGTGTCCTGCAGGTAGGTAATGGTTCAGCTTTATGTCAACTATCAAAATAAGAAATTGTCTTTCTTACCCAGAGCAACCAATCATTGCACAACTTTTATTTTGTATTGTACTCTTGAATGTAAAAGTTGTTTTGTGATTGGTTGCTATGGGCAAGAAAGACAGTTTATCTTAAAGGGGTTGTCCCGCGAAACAAAGTGGGGTTATACACTTCTGTATGGCCATATTAATGCACTTTGTAATGTACATCGTGCATTAAATATGAGCCATACAGAAGTTATTCACTTACCTGTTCCGTTGCTGGCGTCCCCGTCTCCATGGTGCCGTCTAATCTTCAGCGGCTAATCGCCCGATTAGACGTGCTTGCGCAGTCCGGTCTTCTCCCTTCTGAATGGGGCCGCTCGTGCCAGAGAGCGGCTCCTCGTAGCCCTGCCCCGTCACGTGTGCCGATTCCAGCCAATCAGGAGGCTGGAATCGGCAATGGACCGCACAGAAGACCTGCGGTCCACCGAGGGTGAAGATCCCAGCGGCCATCTTCACAAGGTAAGTAAGAAGTCACCGGAGCGCGGGGATTCGGGTAAGTACTACCCGTTTTTTTTTTCTTATCCCTGCATCGGGTTTGTCTCGCGCCGAACGGGGGGGGCTATTGAAAAAAAAAAAACCTGTTTCGGCACGGGACAACCCCTTTAATGGCAGTTGACAGAAAATTGACCCATTAACTGCAGGACACGCAGCATTGTCAGAGTGCTGGTCATGTGACTTGGAGGCCTAAAGAAATGCACAGTATATGCACAGTAAATGCATAGCTTGGAGAGGACTAGCTAGAGAATTAGATTCCTCACAGCAGAGGTCACTGATATTATAATGGATTTCTCAAAGAAAATAAAAACCCAGAGTGGTTCTTTAAGAGAATTCTGGGTGGAGAAACAGATGAATCCCGCACTGACATGTTACAGAACTGGATACATTCCAGCATTTGACAAATAAGCCTCTAATAATATGGGGCTTAGGGAGATCTTATCACCGCTTAAATATCAAGATCTATATCTTGACCTTGCCTATTCTTTTGTACTCTCTAATTCTTTTCCTTGCCCTTGCTTCTCTTAAACACATTCTACTGTTACCAGAAGAACCGAGAAATGAGGATGTCGACTCCTCCTTGTTCTCTCCTACTTGTGACAATGTCCTGGATTACTACACCACAGCTTCTATTATGAGCAACAGTTGCAGTTTAAGACACAGTTAAAGTGGGTCAAAGCGAAGAGAAACAAGCATTTCATTTGCGTGTCCATGTACATCCAAGATGATGAACTCACCTGTAATGCCTACTATATCGCTAAACATATCTGTGCTATGATACAGTTTACATTGATATTTTTTTTATGCTTACTGTTATCAAGATGCCTCAAACTACTAATTTTTATAGTTTTTTTGTTAGTCTCTATACTATCTTTATTCTATCATTAGTATTAAGAGTCATTATGGCTAGGGCTATACAGCGGAATAGGCCACACAACATACAAGTTACCATGACACGCCAATACCCAGGAATCTACAACTGCTGTATTTTTGCTAATGTTGTAACTTGCAGATAGCACATTAACTTCCATTAGCTGTGATGCAGGCAGGGTGACAGTGACTTTTGGCTGTATGATGTGTCACCCTAGCCTAAAGAGATAATGCCCTTCAAAGAAGAGCCGCCACAAGCAGCTGAACGCTGCCAGCTCCTAACACCCCTGGCAAACAGCTTAAGGCAAGCCACGCATTTCGCAGCAGCAGTAGCTAAGAGGGTAATGTAGTGTTACATAGCTGCCATTCAGATGAAATATGATTCAAGGACAGCTCAAGCCTGTCAGAGCAGAAGACACTTTCAGAGTGCAGCTTTCCATTCCAGCTTATAGAGGGAGTTCCAAGCCGGGGGTCCCCCTATGACGTCCTATGCTCTAACTCATGTGACATAATAGAGAGAGACTATACATAACTTTGGCTATTCGTGCCATGGATGTTTACTTTTCTTTGTGGTGGCATGAAGAAATAATTGAGTTGAATGGTTACCGTCTTGCAGAACATAATGCATTAAGACTTAGGGATAAAAAAATAAAACAATGCTATTCATACGTTTAGTGCATTTTAGTAAATGGTTAATGAAATGAGATTTTTCACTCTACTTCCCCTATAATCGACTGAGTTAATGGCTTCCAGTTACTGGTGGATTGCAATTCACCAGGGCAATAGGATTGAGACCCCTTTCATATGGTAGTATCATTATTTTGCATTTCCATTAGTAAGCCAAAACCCTAAGCGGAACCTACAAAAAGAAGTAGCATAATGGAAATATCTTCTGTGTCTGATACTTCCTGATATTTAGAGAAAACTTTTCAGCAGTCATCTTAACATCACAGGCAGGATTACACTGAAAAGTAACACCTATATGTGGATAACGCAGGATCCACCATTCACAAGAGGTGATCAGCTGTGACTATCTACTGCCCCTCCCTGCAAAATGACCTCTGCACAGGTCAGAGCATGTCTAGAACAGTCTCCCATACAAGTCAATGGGTCAGCTTCTGTCCATTGTGTGAATGGCCCATGAAGCTGCTGTAAAGCATATCTCTAAATGCAGCTTGAGTAATGTCCAGCCCCCATAGTTCTGTAGACACAACAGAATAAAAAATTCTATGGTCAGAATATAAAAACTGTTTAGAAAAAAATGGAAAATGTTTCACTATCTGGTTTTAATTACTGCAAAAAAATGTTATCAATATAGTCCCTTTAAGCATGATAGATCCCCTACAAGAGTGAGTCCTCATACAAAAACAAAATGTGGGTCCTTTGTTCTATATTAAATAAAAATACAAATGTGACATCAATGTGAAGAGAAAAGAAAAAAAATAAAGAAGAGCTCAAATTGATTTGACAGCATTAAAATAAACATTTCCTCTGGATAATGTCAATCGGCTAAATCCCAGGATTTGACAATTCTTGTTTGTTTATCTCATTAGTATAATTCTGCTCTTATGTGTCTGCATGTTGGCAGGGGATGATTTCTGCATGATGGCTGTGTGTATAGATGACAGTGTTTACAAAGTACTCAACACTTGTCCGATACAATTTTAAGAATGACTTGGTTCACTAGATAAATCAACATGGTCGTTCTCAGTCAACAAAAATAAAACATTATTCTAGCAAGTTACCCTTTCAAAATACAAAAGGATTTTTATACCTTGGTGGCGATACCCATTTTCAGGATTTGTGCCTCCTGAATAGCTTTCTGTCCATCCATGACGGGTACATTGGCAATTGGAGAACATATGAAGAAAGAACCATATTTTTATTTTATCTATTCAAAAAGCAAAAAATCTAAAATTCTAGATCATCAAGTAATTGTGGATTGAGATTGGGGCAAATTTTTATAGCTGCCATGCCAGAAATTCTACGAGAGCATGGGATGCCAAACTAAAATCTATCAAGGTTGTGTGTAATGTTGCAGCTTGCCTACGTTCCTTTTATCGAACTGCGCTGTAATAATAGACAATTCTTGGTCAGGTGTGGCAGTGTTCCAAGATTAAGTTAGCCACGGATTTCTAATGTTGAACCTTTAAGTCCATAGCAGAAGGAAGTCTTTAGAGTTACTCTACAATGATGTCACCAAGACTGGCCTTGGCAATAAATATAATTGAGCGAGTACAATATTTGTTATGCAAACAAGTCTTTAGTTTTAAACCATGAACAAATCTCATAGATATTGACAACCTTTGTAAGGAAATGTCCTACAAACTCAATTCAATGTTGCCTTCATATTTGCTGAGGTCACCATTAATAGAATACGAACTACTTTCTGGGCACCATTAAAACTGGATTAACTTGTGGGCTTTGCATGTTCAAAAGATCGTAATTTTGCTCCTTGAAAGTTGGGTGGAAACAATATAATAATGAGAAAATGAAGACAAAACCTATCTTGGACCACGTTATAGGCATTTAGTTGACCAAATAAAATTCCATTGACTAGAATGCTTCCCACAAAGAGTTGGCCTCTTTTTGAAATTTGAGACCTCTGCAAAATTGGTTGTACTGAAGAGGTAATTCACCTGCCACTGAACAGGAGATTTGGGACTTTCTAAATGTGTTCCTGTTTACTTGAATTCAAGGTGATGTCTAAACACATAAAATACGTTAATCTTGGTGGCTCAGGTTTAAAGGATCCTTTGTGTGAAAATCTTAAGGTCAAAACTACTTGCCAAACATTGCCTTTGTTTGTGGGATGCTGAGAATGGAAATGCAGGCTACTAGTCAAGAAGCTGTAAAATATTTTCGCTATCTAAGTGATTTACATTCATATGAAACATATTGAGATTCTTAAGTGTTATTGATTCATGAGACACCTTTTTATACCTGGAAAGTGCACAAATAGCATGAGCCCTATTTAAATCACTTTCCTGAAAGATGTCAGTCATTGGAAACCATTCTCTTTCTTAACTCTTGTCAACCTAGGATGACTATGCCCCCGAGAGAGTGAAAACACATGGGCAACATTAAATCAGTGGTGGATAGCTCCATTATGTTGGGGTTCTAAATGGGGTACTACGTATTCTATACATTAAGCTTTATTTAAAAACAGACCCATTAGCTGTTTTTGGACCTGTGTGTGGGAAGATCTTTGTCTGATAACCAACGCCTTGTATTATGTTTGGCTTGCAGCCATTCTCATATGCACATGTATAAACTCAATACTGCAACTGAGCATGTGCAACTGACAATCTGTAGGAGGAGCAAGAGAAGTGTTGGGAGGTTCTGTACAACATAGGATATAATCTCAGTTCAACTTCTGTGTGGGTCTCAGGTGTGTGCTCAAACTAGAGATTCATGAAAGAATTGCTTCAACTGTAAAGAAGAGTAGCACTCAAAAATGCCTATAAAGTTCAATATAGCTGCGGACTAATTTTGAACTTCATCACAGTGACGACTCAATTTTGAGGTCATGAGTATCACCATTTGTATCCAGTTTAGTTCATTGTCCAAATTGTCTACTGTGGTTGTTGTATAAGTTTAGAAAAAGAGGTCTGGTGTTTCTCAAAAATAGCACCACTATTGTCCATAGGATATGGCTGTTGTTGCAGCTAGGTCCCTTTCAAATGATTGAGAATCAGGTGAAATACAGGATATGGCATAAATGTCTTATAGATGTGGGTCCCATAGCCACAGTGAGTGGAGAGATGACTGGGATTAATGGAATTGTGAAGCAAAGCAGGCCCAGATGTTTTTGGCCACCTCTCCACTGGCTGTTGCTCCAGGCAGGCTGGGTGACCCGCATTATGGAGATAGATGTGGGTTCCACCTGGTCAGACATTATAGTATATCCTGTGAATATGCCATAAATGTCTAAAATGAGTATACCCCTTAAAACCTACAAATAATGTTACAATAAGCCTTAATTTTTTTCTTTCTTTGCAGACAGCTAGTGGTTTACCAACGGTTGGTAGTTTTGTTGCAGCTTCAGGAATGACTCCATACCCCACTGCAGCACCAGTATCCCCTTACATGGCATACGGCACAGCAGCATCCGCAGGATATGTGACAGGTCATGGATGGCAGCATACTGGGGGCACTCCATTGTCTCCTCACAACTGTGACATTACTGCATCACTAGCATTCAAAGGCATGCACACAGCACGAGAAGGTGAGAACCACTTATACGCCTGATGGAGAAACCATTGCATAGGCATAGCTTATATGGAGAAAATAGTTTCTTCTCTTTAGCTCTATACCAATATATTATATTTTAATGACTTTATCACATCCTTTTAATAGAGTGCAATTCTGATCTGTTCTTTTAGATCATCAGTGGTTTATAGCAGAGGTAGCACACATTACTGACTTTCTAGGGCAATATAGTAAATTCATTACATATTTTTCTGCTTAACCTTTAATTTTCTAATTTATACACTGAATTCTGTCCTCTGGTCCCTGATTATATTTAATACTATACAGTGCAGAAGAAACTGGAGCTTCGAGCATCTTTGAGGGACTACTGACTTTCACATTGGCTGACGCTGCCCTCTGATAGGGAATGGGAACTACCGGTTAGCCTTAACCTTAAAGAGGTTGCCTAACTTCTAGCTGTTCTGCTGCAGGAAGTAGACAGCTCCATACATTGCGCAGTGGCATGGACTGGTACTGTAGGTTTAGTCCCATTCACTTCAATAGGACTTAGTCTTCAGTACCAACCTCAGCCACTGCGCAATGTACGGAGCTGTTTACAAAACAGCTAGAAGTGAGGCAACAACTTTAACTAAGCAATCAACCCAAGACATCTCTGACTTTTGTTTTGAGAGCTCATTAATTTGCCCAGAGAAGGATGTACCAGCCTGTGCGCAAGAAAAAGTGCAGCTGTGAAACTAGTCTTTGAATAATGGGATTTAAGCCCCATTTACACGCAAAGATGATTGCTCAAAATTCATTCAAAAAATATGCAGAATGACAGTTTGAGCGATCAGTTTGCATAAGCTGCTAATGGGCACTAATGCTCATTAGAAGTTTATTACCTTATTACCTTCATTTGCATGTAAATGAGCCTCCCTGAGCTGTATGCAGAGAACAGCAGGTGGTCTGTTATCTGCATACAACCCCTTTGTTCTGCCATGGGACTGCAGCTGAAAACAAAGTTATCAGCGCTCCCATGGAGAATCACAGCTTTCTGGCCGAACAATGGATTTTAAACTCAACTAAAAATCATTGTTCGGACAAAAAGCAAATGATGATAGCATTTACATGCAACGATTATTGCTCAAAATACATCGTTTGAGCCAATTTTGAGCGATGATCGTTGCGTGAAAATGGGGCTTCACTTTGCAACTGGGGAGCAGCTATTGCAGATGGAGATAACCCAAAGCTCCCTCTAGATAGGAAGACACCAGTATTATACTGTAAATGGCAAATAGCAGTTGGAGGACTGGGTTACAGATTTGCATTAGGGTGTTGGAGCTTCAAAGTCCATTTTTTTACTATGTGCAAATAAACATATAATCAGGGAATTGGGACTTGTAGCCTTTAAAGGAACTCTGTCAGTAATTTTTCTCATGCAAAACTGCTGATAGATCTATGTAGGGGCCATAGAGCAAGGACACATCATACCTTTATATAATAGATGTCTACACCCGCACTGATGAGAAATTCAACCAGTGCTCCCACTACAAGTGCTCTGTGGCTGGGACTTCTTTCCTCTGTACCCTCCCTGCCTATCAATCAGATGCTCTACAGCAATGACTTGTAGCTGTAGTGGTTTCCTGATTGGAAATTGCACCTGACAATTATTGCTGTGGCGCATCTTTTTGGGCAGAGAGAGGGAGTACCAGGGGTGAAGAAGTCCCACCTGCAGAGCACTTGGTGAGATGCACACCCAGGTTTAAAAGTTGAATTTCTCAGTGGCTGTGAAAGCTCCTTGACCCCTGTGTAGATTTGTCATGCAAAACTGTTGGCAGAATCCTTTCAGGTAAGCTGGTAGCATTATTATAGATTTTATTACATCTATTATCAGATCTATTATCATAGATTCTAATTCAAATATTTTTTTTAAATTTCATTTGTTTAATAGCAGAAGAAACAAAAATAAGCATCCATTCCCGTAAATCTCCACAGTCTTACCACACATCCCAGCGCCACGGGACAGTTGCGCATATGTCTAGTGCATAGAGATCAAGGACACCCTCTACTCTCTGACATGCCAGTATCATGAAAAAAAACATTCAATGGCCTACCAAGCCGGTAATACATACAGAACTGGAACATTGCCAGAAATCTGCCAATTGCATGGATGATGAATACCTGACCACTTGAGCAAAGCAACCAGCTGTCTCATCTTCACCTGGATATGCGGTCAGCATGAAAGACATACACCTGGTGGACATACTGTGAAAGAATCTTCTCTGGATTCAATGAACCATATCTGTGCACCTTCTTATGGAATTTAAAACATGCCACTTTCCAGCTGAACTAAAACAAAAAAATTACATTTTGTTACCGTATACTTAACATCTATTTGCCTTCAAAAGATTTTTTAGTTTGTAGCTTTGAAAATGTAGAGGCTCTCACACAAAGAAAAGCAAAAGTTATAAAACCTGAACTGAATGTGAAGAGGAAATGAAGGGACTTTAGACTCGCACCTCATGTTGTGTCGAGCTTTGCAAATCTTTTGACAGCCAAAAATGGGGTACAAGGGTTTTAAACCCAAACTAGGTCACTCAAAGTGATCAAGCCAGATGAGATCTGGAGGACTTATTCATTCAATTCAAGATTCAGCCTCCTTAGCATTAAATCAGAAATGCCTTGCTACACATCTATCATTATATGTAAATATACTGTATGGTGGATGACAAGCGCAAACCCATGAGGAAATGTGAAAATGTGTAATTTCCTTTATATAGGTTTTAATTATTAAGATCCAAATTAACTATAACAAATGGGTTGGAGGGTCGGGGTAATATTTTGTCTTGGTCTGTTTCATTAGTTAAAGGTTTTTTTTGTAGATAATTTAAAAGAAAATACAAAAACATAACGGTTCCGACTGAATCTTTAGGATATTCAATTTACAATTAATCAATCATTGAGAGGCTGAGGTTGGTCAAATGTTAGATGTGATCTTCTGCCACTTAACGGGTTGATCCTCCATCATATTTAGATAACCAAACGTGTATGGCTCAATAAATGTGGTCAACCTGTGACTAAACACACATAATGATTGTGGGCATTCATATATTTTGTTTATTTGCAGAGGCTTTATAACTGCCAAATTGGGAAAATAAAACACAATTGGCAGTGATAGCTTAAAGAACCACTCCTGAGAAAACACATTTTTTCATCCCTTCCCCCATCACCTGATTGCCTGACACACTCTGGAGGTGGTTGAGGTGTATTGTAGTCACTTCCATGCAGTGTGGCCTCATACTTAAGTTTTTTTTTTATCAGGCACCATCTTGATGGTGAGATTTTTGCTTTCACTTTCACCTCAATCCCTTGATCTTTTAGCAAAGCATTAGCTGGAGGCTATACCATTTCTACCTGTTGGGTGGACAGTTTAATTATTATTACCTTCTATATTTGTCTAAATAAGCTATAGACCATAAGCCTACAGTTAGGAGGATGAGCAGTGATCTTCTCTAATGTAACTGTGTGACAGGAGCCTATAATCACTAGCAATAACTATGATAGGATTGTCTATGGTACAGTCCTTGTAATAGCATCACACAGACTGAGAATACATAAATCTAAGTAAATCTGAGCTAGTCAGAATTCAGATCGCATGACCAACTGAGAATAAAGAGGCCAGAAGTTTCAAACTTAACCAATGTAACACTAGCCTACATAATGAATGAAGAAAAAATTTCACCAGCGTGGCCTTTAACCCTTTCCAATCCACTGTCTGACGTCTGAAGACATTATGATTTAAGGCTGTACAGCTCCGATGTTGGAAGACATCCGTCAGGGTTCTCTTACTGCATATTGCCAGCCTCTCTGCTGTCTGAGCCTATGCAACGTGTCACCTCATGCAGTACTGGCTTTATCCAGCATATAGCGCCATTGTATAATGGCAGAAAAAGAGTAAGCCCCCTTGGAAAACCAGGATACAAATTGGATTGGAAAGGGTTAAAAGCACAACCAACTATAATTAGGGCCATGAATCACCATTTTTGCTTATTATTCTGTCCCTTGTTCTTCATATGATGAAGAATAACCAGTTTTAATCAAACAGATTTGGTCTGGATTGTCATTTTGTTTTAAAACCAACAGAGATGGTATAGATCAGTCATGATGGCCAAACAGTAGAATATGATCTACCAGTAGACCACACAGCAGGTAAATCTCAATGTTTTATACTGGTCAAATCTTTCACGCACCACATGTACTTGAACTTGATTCCCTGGTAGATCATCTAACTCAGGTTTATAATAAGTGAAGGCCATACAACTTTGTTTTGTCTTATTGTCCATAGTCTACAGGAACATTTCATTTGTATGCAGAATGTTCTTGTTGGAGGTACTAATGAACTTCTAGCATTTGCAACATGTCTGTCCAAAGGTATTCTGGTTTTGTTAATTTATTTTAAAGGTAACCCGTCACGTTGAACCTGCAGTCTGATCGACCAGTATTATGCTAAAGAGCAGGAGAAGCTTACCAGATTGATATATATTTTTTGGGAAAAGATTTAGTATAACATATAATTTAGTCATTTGAATTTTTCTAACTCTAGGCTTAGGAGTCAAGGGCGCAGTCCTAGCCACTGTTAGCTCTCTCTGTATGTACACTTACACATAGAAGGCTGTGTATCACTGATAGGACCTCCCATTGGACTCCTAAGCCCAAAACGAGAAACAATGTAAATTAATAAGTTAAATGTTATGCATATTTCACATTTCTGCTCCTTCAAACTGTTCAAGGATCCAGTCATAAATGCTGGGGGGAAAAAAAGAGCACATCGCACTGCGTTATTTCTTGAAACAGGTGACAGGTTCCCTTTATATCAAAGCTCAATCAATTATTGGTATGCATTCAATGTGCTGCAACCTCCTGGCAATACATGAGTGTACATTCTGCTGAACCTACAGGCTTGTCCGACTGACAGACTCGAACGTAGAATACGAAATGTTGGTGATAACAGTAGCATGGCTGCAAAGGGTTGATAAAAAGCACTTAGAGACAAGAACTGTAAGGACAGCATTTTCACAATCAAAACGATCTAAAATAAGTGTTTAATGACCACTTGTACAATTTAGGGGCAGTTAATGTTGGATTGAATTTGTAAAGTCCTGAATTTAGTATGTATTAAAGACCCTTCATAATGTCCATAAATGTCATATGCTGCATCATCTTTCCACACGTTGAATGGAGAATCTACATTAAAATGAATGCCTGTTCCATTTTTATGTTTCTCAATGTGCCTTACAATGGTGAGCAATAAAGTGAACACCCCCATGTAAACTCCCTTCTTTAAGAGTTTTTGTGTAGAATGCGTTGGTTAGTGATGCAGAAAATAATACAATGTAAGGGCTTCTACCCACAAGCGTTTTTTTGCAATTTTTGTGCGATACGATTTTAACATTCGGAAGTCCTATTGAAAAAAAAAACGCAGCAATATCGCGTTAAAAAAGGGCTAGTTGGTGGAAGCCCTAACTCACACATAAAACGGTGCTGTTTAGGAGCGATACGCATGCTGGTGATCAGGAGTAAATGGAGAAATGTATAAATGATTGATTGCATTGGTGAGATGTTCATAGCCAGGACTATACATATATAAAAGGCACCATCATATACTTGAATTATTTTTTTACTTTTGTAAATATGCGGTCTGCTCTAAATTGTTTTGGGACATTTCCTAATATACACTGTTGCCAGAGACCACATTTTGCATAGTCTTCTATAGCCTTCAAGGAACACTATAAAACCTTCCCAGAATTACTTCTGTACTAAGGAAAACTAGATCCTAGGGCTCCTTCACACACGTAAAAATGCGGCACCGTAAAGATGTGTGAACAGGCGCACAAATTAACGTTTGTGTGCCTGTTTAGACGGCCCAGGCCTGATGCATGTATGCCGAGGGTACAATGCCGTTGGGCGGGGAGAGACAGCTTAGCTCTGCTAAAAAAACAATGGTGGGCCGATATACGCTTGTGTGAATAATCCAATAGGTGGTGATTTTCCAGTAAATGGTAATAAATCAATTAATTGTACCAGCTCTACAAACCCACACTGTAGAGCTGTGGTCTCCAACAGATGGCTTTCCCGTTGTTAGGAAATTACGACTCTTGGCATGCTGAGTATTGGATTCAATCTGTATACAGTTTTGAGCACTGCACCACTGTATACAGAAATTAAAAATATGTGCAGATTCAAATATAAGGAAAAATAGCTAAATTTGGGTTAATTTGTTAAAACAAATACCGTTTGGTGGAAGACTTAATATGTGTATATGTTCAATGCTGACATCTTATTAGTGATGTTCATATATAGTCAGAATTTGCAAGGCTCAACAAAGACATATGCCCATCCAGTTCAGCCTATTTACCCCCAATGTTGATCCAGGTGAAAGCAAAAAACCCTAATGAGGTAGAAGCCAACTTCCCTCATTTTAGGGCTCTTTCCCACGCGAGTATATTGGTCTGCCGTTTTCACGGCCCGCTGATATACGCTACGATCTGATGCATTGGATTCCAATGCATCAGATTATGTGGCCGTATTCCCACAGCGTAAAAGCGCCCGACCGAGCCAATATAGCGCCGGGCGCTTTCATGCCGGACCAAACGATAGTCCTAGAACTGTCTTTCTGGCCAGAATACCTCGGCCATTGCATGGACTCTTATGGGAGCCAATGACAGCAGCCGAAGAAGGGAGGGAGTTTAGTAGTGTGATTGCTAAACTCCTTCCCCCTTCTCTCCTCCCCTCTGGCTGTTTGCAATGCTAAGCTCCACCCCATCCCATTGCTGGCTGTGGACAAGGGGCGTTTATGCGCCGAAGGTGTGCTGTCTGAACAGGCGCACAAAAGTTAGATTTGTGCGCCAATTCACGCACTTCTACAATGCCGGCGGGCACGCGTAAAAACACCTACGGCCATGTGGAGGAGCCCTTAGGGAAAAATTCCATCCTGACTCCAATCTGGTAATCAGGATAATCCCTGATCACTGACCCCCCTGAAGTAATCAGTGACTATAACATGTAATATTGTTACACTCAACCCAAGTCCAAAAATACTGTATGACCAGATTAGTGATACTCTCAAGAACTCCCCACCACATGATGTTGTAAACCAGGACATATTAAAGCATTACTAAGTGAAGCAAGTGCCCTTGGAGTTTAACAAGCCAATATTAACCATGGTCTAAACTTCCATCATTATACCTGCTCTACATAGCAGTGTTGTAGCAGCACTGTTGTGTTCACTGTATGGAAAACGTATGAATGCACTACATGGCAATATTGGGACTGTATGATGGTATTAATGGTTTCTAATGGGGCAGTATTACAACAGTCCCACAAATTTGCAGAGGGGCTTCCACGGGCATAATCTTTTAAAAAAGCTAGCAATTTTAAAATTAAGATCTTGAGAGAGATGAATTTATGAATGATTTTTACTCATTTGAAACAATTAAGTCACAGAACCTTTTTCTTTCATCTAAGGCAGTGTTTTCCAAACTCCAGTCCTCCAATAGAGAGAACATCTGTGGCAATGTCTGCAGCCCTGTCAATAATTACATCACCTGTGCAATACTCTGGAAAACCGGAAATCATGACCTGTCGGAAGTCCTGAGCCATAGAGTTTGGGAAACACTGAACTAAGTATATGGCTAATTTCAGACTAATGACAAGTTTAAGTGGCCTTCCCATTGGTTGATGCAAACCGTATGGGGTATTAAAGCGACCCTCCAGTTTAAGGACAAATGTTTGTCCCTGCCCCCAAGGGAGATGGATATATTATCTGCTGTTATTGTTCTCAGCTGATGTCCCTCTGATTCGGGATCCTGTTTTCAGCTGCCCAAGATGGCAGCTGCAATTCTTTTAGCTGTCTAATGCACACTGTACACTGCTGATTGGCCAGTGCTGATCACATGAACAGTACTGGCCAATCAGAGAGCACATATAGTGCTTTAGCAATTTAACACTGCCAATGCACTGAGGGGGTTGTAAGTCTGAAGATTATGACGACTAAGGTTATTAATGACTAATTATTATTAAGGTTATTAAGATTACGAACCATAATTGGCATAAAAACCCTATTAAATGCAACAAGTCCATTCAATTTTTTTCTAAACCCCCCCCCCCCCAAAAAAAACCCATCCCAATAGCCAAAAATGTTGGATATCTGTCTGTGGTCAGCTTTATAACCCACAGCAACCAGTCAGGGATCAAGCCATTAGTCAAGCAAGCTTTCCTTTTAGTCCATTTTTTCCAGTGATTGCCAGTGAAAGGAACAAGTATTTTTGGTATTGTCATTATAAGGATTAAGGGGATTAATGACGAGCACATGTGTTTTCATATAGTATTATGTGATCAGCCTACAGTTAATGTCTACAAATGTTAGCATGTGCTTTACCCCAGGAAGAAAGATCAGATCTGTTGTCTCCTGAAATCTCTCCTAACATCTGCACATTCAGCTTGCTGTGAGATGCTAAGACGACGTGTGCGGTGGAGGGTGCAAGTTTTTCCTCACATTTACCACATGTGGATAGTACAAATATACTCTACATCTACCACATGTGAGTAATGCGGACTAGCTGAATATTCCCATCTATATATAGCTGACGTTGTCTCCTCTGGATGAGTGAAAATATAAAATATAGCCATAAAAAGTGCAATATATCAGTCTCAGAATACCTCTTATCACCGGATACCACCGGTTATAGTGACTTACTTTAGTATCCAGGAAATCGCTTCACCAGTCAAAAGTAGATGAATTATAAGAGACCCCTCCACCTCCTTAAATGAAACCCAACCCCCATAATGTTCTTTAGAGCCAGAATGCAGTACAAAACCTTAAACTAACCTTCTGGTCCCTGGACAAAAGTTGTCCCGAGGTCAGAAGGTACAAGTAATAATACCGTCCTTTGTCTCTTTGTGGCATTCTCCCCCAGATTCGCTGATTACAATTTTTGGTGCAATTCACTGTCCATCACCAAGGCAACCATTAAACCTTTCAGAATATTCCTTTCCAAATAATATCGGGCATCCACAGGATATCACCAGCAGGAGGTACAATGGCGAATTAAGACATACTTCGTAATAATGTCCTATTAGTAAGTTGACCGATTTGTGTTGAAGTAACTGCTCAGGACAAAATAATTTTTACCCATCGTAATTAGGATTAGCAAAAGGATATCCTTTCTTCACCTACAAGAAAAGTCACCATTGTTCATAGGCCCCATTAACCTGAAAAGCAATGACCTGGAATACTGGACGCAGTACCGGAGTGGTACCATGTCTGGGAAAAAAAAAACAGAAATTTTTCTAATTGTGGATAACCTTTTTCTGTGCTCTTTTAGAATAAATGCCCCAAGGGGCATCTCCAAGGACTGCCACCTATAATCTTCCTAACTCTAAAAACTTCCCGTTTCTCCAAAACTGAACGCAGCATTTAAAGCTATGGCGGTCTAAAATACAAAAAGAAGCAGGGTGTTACAAAGACTATTGCTGACTGTAATGCATAATTCTATTGTAACCTGTTGTACCCTCCTGCAATTTTATGGCTAAAGTCAAGGTTACCAATATTTAACTATGAGTATTGTACTGAAAATACTATTTTCTAGTCTCCTTTAAGAACTTTGCTTAAATTCTTTGTAAAATCAAGTCTGTAGGAAATGTTATGTCAGAGATAATATAAATCTCTTGTATCCATGGGAATGACAAATGTTGCAAAGTTTAAAATGACAAGTTCAATGATCCTTGCATTTAACATTTTTATTATATAACCTTTACTGCAAGGCCTTTTGATACACAATGTTTCTGGTTTTTCCATCAGGAGCGTAAACAAAAAGATTTTTCCATTCCCAACTCTTGAAAACGCCATGTACAACTAGCCGTGGGAAAAGCAGGACTCCTCCAGGTTGATTCCCGCCACCTTCAAGCTTTGGCCCTGTGCTTTGTTGACAGACATGCAAAATGCCAAATGAACCGGGAACTGAAGACGCTTGAAATCGTATGGCATATCTGACGGAATCATTGGAATTCTAGGAATGAATACATCCTCCCCTTTTGCACATCCAGTCAAAATGGTGGAGAAACCTGTGCTGTGATTGGTTGCTATGGACATCAGTTTTTTCTCCTCAGTGCTGATCTAAAATGAAAGCTGCTCTGAGATTGGTTGCTGTGGGCAACAGTATTTAATCCTCTTAGTGCTGAGGTAAAACGAAAGCTGCTCTGTTATTGGTTGTTATGGGCACCCAAAACATTTTGTTTTTACTGTTTGTTGATTTACTGTTACACAGCTTTGATAAGAGGCCCGATGTTCATAAATTTGCTCCATGTATTCCTGGGGACATATCATTTTCACAAACTGTTATCCACACAGACACCCAAGGCGGAATTAGGAAGGACAAAACGGGCAAATAATTGGTGGCCTCCACAAGGGTTAGACTGGGGCTAAAGAGTAGTCCTGAAACACACATTATCAATGATCAGTATGACTCTTCTAGTGGAAATTACTTGTTGGAAATAACCAGGAATACTAAATAGAGTATCGTATATACTCGAGTATTAGCTGACCCAAGTATAAGCCAAGTCAATAAGTTTTGCCAACTTATTGACTCAAGTATAAGCCTAGCTATACTCGAGTATATACTAGGTAAAAAAAAACAAAAAACAACGCAATACTCACCTCCCAGCCGGAGTCTGTGTCCCCGATGCGATGGTCTCCCTGGCAGTGCGGCAAGCAGCTTCAGACTTCTCCCCGCTGTCATCTCCCTGGCTCGGTTTTGAATTCCCCTGCCGTCAGCGCTGTGTGAGGAGGCGCTGAGATTGGATCGAGCACCAGCCAACCACAGCTGGCGCTCGATAAACCAATCACAGCCATTCAATGATGTCATTTGCTTAATGGCTGTGATTGGCTGGCGCTTGATTCAATCACAGTGCTTCCTCACACAGCACTGATGGTGGGGAAATTAAAAACCGAGCCAGGGAGAGGACAACAGGGAGATGTCTGAAGCAGCTTGCCGCACCGCAGGGGAGACCATTGACAAATATATAGAACATACCTTTTTGTGTTACAATTTGTTTACCCTTTCAATTGCTTTACAATGGAGTTTGTGGCGGTAAGATAAGAAACCAATAGCTTTTGAATGGTTTAAGATAAGAGAAAAAAATTGATAAATTGAAAAAAGAAAGTTAACAATTTATCTTATCCCCATCAAGTTAAACTTTGTTACATCTTGGTTTGTTGGGAGCAGCCCCTACAGCATTTGTACGGTCAGTAGTGTCTCCAACTTTGGTTTATTTCAATACTAGCTTACCCGTCGCGCGTTGCTACGAAGACATACATTCGTTTTTATATATCTAGATAACAACCAATCACAGCGCAGCTTTCAAGTTACCTCAGCGGTATAATATATAGCAACCAATCACAGCGCAGCTTTCATGTTACCTCAGCAGTATAATATATAGCAACCAATCACAGCACAGCTTTCATGTTACCTCAGCAGTATAATATATAGCAACCAATCACAGCACAGCTTTCATGTTACCTCAGCAGTATAACAAATAGCAACGAATCACAGCACAGCTTTCATTTTACCTCAGCATTCTCAATATCCAGCAATTGTCTTGTGAAACGTTCGGTGGATGCATCATTTTGTAGTTGAACAGGCTTACTCGTAATGCCTTTTGCTTTCGTGCTTGAGATGGAAATCAAACGATCTTTGTCTGAGGAGCATAACTGTCGACGATGCTCGCTCGCACGCGCGCCACCTATCGTAGGATAGTTGTACTATGCCAGTAATCTTCCCAGGAGTGTACTCAACAACTTCCCAAAGTTTCATGGCGATCAGATGAATGGTGTAGTAATGCATAAAGAACAGACAGACATTCATTCATATTATATATATAGATGACATTGGAAAGTGAGAGAATTAGATTCCATACGTAAAATTTGGATGCTAATTCTTTTGCGTTTTGAATTGAATAATCGAGTTGGGACCCACTAACTTCTTATTTATGACATAATCAATGCTCGTGCCAAATTTCAAGTTTCTATTACATTGGGAAGTGAGAGAATTAGATTTCGTACGTAAAATTTGGACGCAAATTCTTTTGCACTTAGAATTGAATTATCGAATTGGGAACCATTAACTTTTCCTATTTATGACATAATCAATGCTCGTGCCAAATTACATCGGGCAGTGAGAGAATTAGATTGCATACGTAAAATTTGGACGCTAATTCTTTTGCACTTAGAATTGAATTATCGAATTGGGACCCATTAACTTTTCCTATTTATGACAATCGATGCTCATGCCAAATTTCAAGTTTCTATGACATTGGGAAGCGAGAAAATTAGATTCCGTACGTAAAATTTGGACGCTAATTCTTTTGCGCTTAGAATTGAATAATCGAGTTGGGAACCATTAACTTTTCCTATTTATGACATAATCAATGCTCATGCTAAATTTCAAGTTTCTATGACATTGGGAAGCGAGAAAATTAGCTACCGTACGTAAAATTTGGACGCTAATTCTTTGGCGCTTAGAATTGAATAATCGAGTTGGGACCCATTAACTTTTCCTATTTATGACATAATAAATGCTCCTGCCAAATTTCATGTTTCTACGACATCGGGAAGTGAGAGAATTAGTGGCAATGATGGAAATCCGAACGATCTATGTGGGGGGGCGTAACTGTCGACGACGCTCGCACGCGCGCCATTTATCATAGCATAAATGTACTATGCCTATAATCTTTCCAGGAGTGTACTCAACAACTTCCCAAAGTTTCATGGCGATCGGATGAATGGTGTAGTAGCGCATAAAGGACAAACAGACAGACAGACACACACGCATACATTCAATTTTATATATATAGACTAGCTGACCCGTCGCGCGTTGCTGCGAAGACAGACATACATACATACATACATTCGTTTTTATATATCTAGATATCAACCAATCACAGCACAGCTTTCATGTTACCTCAGCAGTATAATATATAGCAACCAATCACAGCACAGCTTTCATTTTACCTCAGGATTCTCAATATCCAGCAATTGTCTTGCGATACGTTCGGCGGATGCATCATTTTGTAGTTGAACACACATCCCGTTGCTGGTAATGCCTTTTGCTTTCGTGCTTGAGATGGAAATCAAACGATCTTTGTCTGGGGGGCATAACTGTCGACGATGCTCGCACGCGCGCCACCTATCGTAGGATAGTTGTACTATGCCTATAATCTTCGGAGGAGTGTACTCCGCAACTTCCCAAAGTTTCGTGGCGATTATATGAATGGTGTAGTAATGCATAAAGGACAGACAGACAGACATTCATTTATATATATCAGGAAGTGAGAGAATTAGATTCTGTACGTAAAATTTGGACACTAATTGTTTTGCGCTTAGAATTGAATAATCGACTTGGGACCCATTAACTTTTCCTATTTATGGCATAATCAATGCCCGTGCCAAATTACAAATTTCTATGTGAGAAAATGACATTGCGTACGTAAAATTTGGACGCTAATTCTTTTGCGCATAGAATTGAATAATGGAGTTGGGACCCATTAGCTTTTCCTATTTATGACAATCAATGCCCGTGCCAAATTTCAAGTTTCTATGTGAGAAAATTACATTCCGTACGTAAAATTTGGACGCTAATTCTTTGGCGCATAGAATTGAATAATCGAGTTGGGACCCATTAGCGTTTCCTATTTATGACAGACGCTAATTCTTTGGCGCTTAGAATTGAATAATCGAGTTGGGACCCATTACCTTTTCCTATTTATGACATAATCAATGCTCGTGCCAAATTTCAAGTTTCTATGTGAGAAAATTACATTCGGTACGTAAAATTTGGACGCTAATTCTTTGGCGCATAGAATTGAATAATCGAGTTGGGACCCATTAGCTTTTCCTATTTATGACATATTCAATGCCCGTGCCAAATTTCAAGTTTCTATGTGAGAAAATTAGATTCCGTACGTAAAATTTGGACGCTAATTCTTTGGCGCATAGAATTGAATAATCGAGTTGGGACCCATTAGCTTTTCCTATTTATGACATAAATCAATGCTCGTGCCAAATTTCAAGTTTCTATGACATTGGGAAGCGAGAAAATTACATTCCGTACGTAAAATTTGGACGCTAATTCTTTGGCGCTTAGAATTGAATAATCGAGTTGGGACCCATTACCTTTTCCTATTTATGACATAATCAATGCTCGTGCCAAATTTCACCTTTCTATTACATTGGGAAGCGAGAGAATTCGATTCGGTACGTAAAATTTGGACGCTAATTCTTTGGCGCATAGAATTGAATAATCGAGTTGGGACCCATTAACTTTTCCTATTTATGACATAACCAATGCTCGTGCCAAATTTCATGATTCTACGACATTGGGAAGTGAGAGAATTAGTGGCAGTGATGGAAATCGAACGATCTACGTGGGGGGGGGGGCGTAACTGTCGACGACGCTCGCACGCGCGCCATTTATCGTAGGATAGTTGTACTATGCCTATAATCTTCCCAGGAGTGTACTCAACAACTTCCCAAAGTTTCATGGCGATCGGATGAATGGTGTAGTAGCGCATAAAGGACAAACAGACAGACAGACAGACAGACACGCACGCATACAGACATACATTCAATTTTATATATATAGATGTGAATTCAGCAATTCAGCTGCATCTGTCATCTTCATAAGAATCGGGATAAAATGAAAAATAAGAAAATTGGACTGTAAATGGCAGATGATATACAAAGTAAACAATAGTAAGGTCATTTGGGGATAAAAAACAAACATTCTCCTTACTCACTGAATGACACTAGATTAGTGAATTTATGACTGAAGACGGATATGGGAGTGCTTTGTTGACAAAAGACTTAGCAACAGTGCTCAGCGTCTATCTGCTGCAACAAAGGACAAAAAGTTACTATCATGGAATTAACAGAAGTCAATGTTCTTTACTCAAAAATTGTGGATGTATGTAGATATTAGCATGAACTCAAAGCTGTACTGCCTACATCTAAATTAACACAACCTTCAATTTCCCTACATTTTTTAGTTTTTTTTATACATCAATGCGACTTCAGAACACATGGAAAGCTGAAATGTGATATAGATAACAGATATAGCCTATATGTTTTCCTCCCTGGGGAACCTCTACCTGCAAAATGCTCCATTTGACTGTCCCATCTAAGGCTTCTTTAAGCAGGCTGAAATCGTTTTTTCCTACTATAAAAGTTACGAATCCTGTTGCCATTTTCCAAGAAATCCCTGACCAGTACCTTAGTTGGGACATACAGGGCTATAGATTACAAGGTCATTTTAAGCACAAGTTTTCATTTAGGTATAAGGCCACCAAACAATACAGTCAAAATTAAAGTAATACCTCTGGTAATAGATATGTTTGCTTAGCAACATGTATTGAATGAATCATTTAGCTCTGCCCAAGGAGCACACATATTTAAGATTCCACAGCTCCCTGATTTCAGAGATGCATCTTGCTTGTTACTGCCATTTTTAAACACAAGTTAGACCAGGCATGCACAACCTTTTCTGGTCGGAGGGCCACATTGCCATACTGAATCACTTCCAAGGCCCGCAAGGGTATTTCCATCTGAGACATTTGTTGAATATCATAAGTATATGCCATAATAAACGTAAGTTCCACTTCCAGGACTCCCCACCTATTGAGAGAATGGGTGTCACCTTCCCTCCCACTCAACACTCCAGAGAAAAGGAGACAATGCATTTTGTTCTCACCATTATAGATGATGGCATTTCATAAGTCCTACAAACTACAATAGAGAGAGTTGCATGAATGTATGATGTCGGTAACTCATATATTCCTTTCTGGAGTGCCAAATGGGTCAAGAGACTTTATTCTCCTATTATATAGGAAACCCAGTTATGGCTACACAGTGTTCCCTTAGTACTTGTCCTAATATATAGGATATATATATATCTATATCTATATATATATATCTTGGTCTCCAGGAACTTACTGTTCTCCGTAATGAATGGTCATCAGATGATCATTTATTCAATAGTTGTTCAATTAGCAACCTACTTTTATCTAAATGTATATGGCCAGCTTAAGACAGGAGGCCTTTAGCCTGGGCATCATCCCTCAGTGCATCAACTTAAGTGCTCATCAGAATTATAACAGAATTTGACCAGAAGTAAAAGTAATAACTACATCTAAAACACATTTTCTATCTTCACTTAAAGACTTATCAAAATTAATAAAGCATAATGTTTAAATCCGCTTTGCACTGAAACTACTGAACTACCCCAAAATCCCTTCACTTAGTAAAAAAAAAACTCTCCACTTCTTTCACCAACTCATTTGACTTCTGTTGTAGACCTCTCTCTTTACCATAAAATCCCCTCCCAAAACACATACCACCAGTTCATATTCTATGCACACCTATATCCTTCTCTCTGCCTCTTCTCACATTGCTGGTGATGTACAATCCTGGGATCCCTCAGAAAATTCCTACTATTTCACCCCCTCCTGTCACTGACCCAGTTGTGCTAACGCCTGTAACTTCTCCAACCTCAGATTTATTTGACCCCTTTCCCCCAGTCACTTTCTCTCTCTCTCTCTCTCTCTCTCTCTGGAGCATTATACAACACACATTGTCTACAATAAACTTCCCAACATTCGAGAACTCTTAAAAGAAATATGGCTGACTCCTGACACATCACTGGTCTATGCTAACCCTCAGTTTACCCACACTTCCTGCTCTGGCAACATAGTGGAAGACTTGGCCTTTTTCTGTCAAAGAACTGCACCTTCAATCCCATAGCACCCCTACCCTTCTTTATCCTCCATTTTAAAAAAAAATGTAAAAAAAAAAAAGGGTTTTCAGTGTGCCCAGTGTTTCACTCTCCCCTTAACCTCCAAGTGATCTTCATCCACAGACCACTAGGCCCTGCCACAGCCTTTATTGACCATCTCATTAACTGTCTCTTAGACATCTTATCTACTGACACCCCCTGCAATCATCATGGGCAACTTCAACATCCCTATTGACACATACCATTCAGCTGTTTTGAAATTCCTAGCAGTAATTTCCTTTGGCTTTTCACAGTGGTCCTCTGCTGCCACTTACAAAGGTGGATAGATGCTGAACCTTATTTTCATCCACCTCTGTTCCCTATCCAATATTCCAAACTCAACTCTCCAATCTGAGCACAACTTACTCAAAATTCTTCTCCCTTTACTCTCCAACTGCCTCCTCCTCCAGAAACTAGCACAAACCCTGCAGGAACGTCAAATAGCTTAATTATCGTACACTCTCTGATTGTCTCCTACCACTCTCTACCATTTCTTCCCTCAATAACAAAGACACAGACACTACCCTTTAGAACACCACAATTACTTCAGTACTCAACTCAGTCCCTCCTCTCAAATACAAAAGAATTTGACGAATCAGCAGGCAACCCTGGCACACCAACTTGACAAAAAAAAAAAAAAAAGAGATGAGCTTTCAGAGTTGCAGAAAGGCGTTGGAAGAAAACCCACTCCAAGAAAGACTTCACAATGTATAAATGTCTTCAACTTCAAATCTGTACTCATTTCTGCCAAACAGCACTACTTCACTTCTTCGTTTTTTTAATTGTGGGAGACGAAAGTTAATACGGTTAACTCCATTCTCCATTCCCCAATGTCCCCTCCTGCATCTCTCATCTCAGCCAAGGACTTTGCCACCCACTTCAAACACAAGACTAATATCACAGAAAGCTTCAACCTACAGCTCCACAGTCCCTCTACACAGAGAATTGGTCCTCTCCTCCCTTAGCGTTCTCTGCCATTACCGAGGAAAAGCTTTCCACTCTACTCTCGAAAATTGCACCTCACCACTAGTGCACTTGATCCCATGTCATCCCCAACTTTATCACGGTCTATCCTAACTCTAACCCACCTTTTCCCCTTTTTAATGACCATTAGCATCTTCCCATAATCCTTTGAAAACCCAACTATCACTCCCATTCCTTAACAAGCCATCCTTCGATCCATCCTCTCTGCCCAGCTACCATCTCATTGCTCTTTTCCCATTTACAGTAAGGCCTGAGGAACAACACATACACATTGAATTGTCCTCCTATCTCTCATCTGACTCGCTATTCCACCAACTACAGTCTGGCTTCTGAACCCTCCACCCTACTGAAACAGCACTAAACAAAGCCACCAACAATCTACGAACTGCAAAAGCCTCTAAACGTTATTCCATGCTCTTCCTTTTAGACCTGTGTCTTTGACAGAGTTAACCATTCCTCTTCTGTTACAATCTCTGTCCTCCCTTGGCATAACAGTCTTGGTCTTTAGTGGATCTCATCGTACCTCAGTGACTGAACATTTAGTGTCTCCCACTCACACATCAAATCCTTGCCTCGCCCTCTCTTGGTTGGTGTTCCCATGGCTCTGTCCTGGGCTCTCCTAATCTTTATCTACACCTTTGGCATAGGACACTTCATAGAATCCTATGGCTGTCACAATCATCTCTAAACTGATGATACTCAAACCTAACTCTGTGGCCCAGATGTTAACATTTTACTACCCAGAGTCCCAAAGTGTCTATTGGTCATAGTCTCCTTCTCTTCACACTTTTTAAAATTAAGCATGAAGAAAACTGAACTCATCATCTTTCCTCCATCTCACTCAACATTCCCACAAGTCTGCTGTCTTGATGTAACATTTGATCCTGACCTTCAAACTGCACATACAAGCCCTAGGTACCTCCTGCCATCTCCAAGTCTAAAACATCTCTCACATACGATCTTTCCTCAACTCTATGTCAACAAAAACCCTAGTGCATGCCCTTATCTCCTGCTTGGAATACGGTAACATTCTCTGTGGCCTCCAACATTTTTGCTCCCCTCCAATCTGTTCTCAACTCTGCTGCTTGACATAATCCACCTCTCCCTGCATTACTGCTCTGCCTCTTCCCTCTGTCAGCCATTTCATTAGCTATGTATTGCCAAGAGAATCTGATTCCAGATATTATCAAAGACATAAAAGGCTACAACCTGTCTCCTCTCTACATGTCTGACCTAATATCCTGATATCGCCCCCAATCTCCGGTAACTGCAAAACCTCCCTCCACTCTTTTGCTCTCTTCTAGTCTGCTCCTCAAGCAATGATCTCCAAGACTTCTCCTGTGCATCACCCATACTCTGGAACTTGCTACCCCAGCACAGGAAAAGCTTGAAAAGGGAACCTAAAAACCCACATCTTCAGAAAAGCCTGGAATCAATTGTAACCCTGTTGATACCACAACATAAGCACTTCTTGGGGCCCTTTTACACTAAACAATTAGTGTTCAGATTCACACTGAATCACGGGAATCTAAACAATTATTCAGTGTAAATGCCGGCAGTGACTGAATGACAAATGATAATTCGTTCATTGTTCAGTTTCTGCAGACACAAAAATCAAATGGCGATCGGTTTACTGCAAATGTAGGTGGGCAGCTGAAGTAATCTCCAGCCCATTCTGCCTCCAATCACTGAGCAGTGATTGCTTCTGTGTGAAAGCACAGGAGCAATTATCACTGGGACAACTGTTGAACGCTTAAAGAGCCCAACAGTTGTCCCATGTAAAAGGACCCTTACCCTCAACTTATTGTCTCCTTGTAGACTGTAAGCCCTCGTAGGCAAAATCACTCTGTGTAAAAGGGCTCTTAGTCATTTAGTTCAGGTTTATTGTTACTGTTCTTCTGTAATGTACTTAATCCCGTGTTTTCATATACACAGCACCCTGGAATTAAGGATTCCTTAAAATAAATAATGTGTGTGATGTATATGATTGTATTAGACATACATAAAAATATACAATAGGTGAAAGATATAAGGATGTGCATGGCAAGCAGTTCGTCAGTCTAGTAAATGTCTGCACATAAGAAGGATGAGGGTGTCTGACACACATGCTGGTAAATGGATCTCACATACAAGTCCACACAAGAATTCTAAAAACAATCTCACCAACCTTTTATTGACCTCCTCAGGCACATCAACAATGTATACCCGTTACAAAAAGAGGTGAAGAGTCAAAATACAGGTCATTATAGTGAAAGAATCTTTCTTAAAGGGGTTAGTTACAATTAGGAAAACATGGTTGCTTTCTTCCAGGAACAGCACCACGTGTGTCTATGGGTTTTATGTGGTATTGCAGCTCAGCTCCAAACTCCTTAAAGGGACTATATTACCAAAATTTGTTTGTATTAATTAAAAATAATGCAACACATTCCATTTTCTAATCTGTTTTTATTTTCTGATTGTACATTTTTTTATTTTCTGGTCTGTACATGACTTTGGGGCAGCCATCTTTCCTGAACTACATTTAATATCACTTGGCATCATGGGCCATTCACACAATGAACAGGAGGTGACTCTAACTTGTATGGGAGACTGTTCTAGAACTGTTCTGTCATCTCTGCAGACGTGATTGTGCAGTGAGGAGGAGTAGATAGTCACAGCTTATACCTATAGTAAATGGTGAATACTGTGTTATCTACATAAAGGTGCTAGCTTTCAGTGAAATCCTGCTTGCAAAGTTAGTGAGATGATTGCTGAAAAGTTTTCTTTATAAATATCAGGAAGTGACAGACTAGCATTAGGCTCTGTGCTCAGTGTGAAAAGTGCAGGATTTTAGGATTTTTCTTTAAATGAAAATAGTGATTAAAAGGTAAAAAGAAAACTTGTCAAAAAAAAACATTAATATATTTAACACAAAAATGTGATTTATAGGATAGTTGATTTTCTGATGACAGATTCCCTTCAAGGGGGGTTTCCCACAACTTAAAATTGCTGCACAGCCACTCTGTTCTTCCTCGTTGCTGTTGACCAGGACATGTGACTGCTGCAGCCAATCACTGCTTATAGAAGTTCACCGCTGGGGCCAGTGATTGGTTGCAGTAGTCTCAGGTCCTGGTTAACAGCAAACAAGAAGTAAAGAGTGGTTGTGAAGCAATTTTAAGTCCCTAGGAGAAAACCTTTTAAGTGAGCTGTAATATCACACAACCTGTGGACTGGTGTGCCATTATCTTTGGAAGGAAGCAGATATATTTTTCTAATCCAGGACAACCCGTTTATTATAATAGTAATGATCAATTATGTTAAACTGCAAGTTTGGGAAGACAACAATTTTTCGTTCTATTACAATGCTGTATACATGATTTATAATGACATCCTGAGTTATTTCTTAGTGGATCAAAAATATTCATATTTCATCTTTCAAAGGGGAACCCCACTAATATACAACATATTATATTGAGTGTCTCACTTTATAATATATACCATGTGTCATTTTTCAGATGAAAGCAGCTGCACATTGGTAGGGAAGAATAAGGTGCAATTACTACCAACACCTACAAGGAGATCAGGGTGATCATAGGAGCCTTTGGTACGTTCATTGTGTGCAATCAAATAGTGTTAAAGGGGTTGTGTCAACTTATAAAGTTATCTTCTATCCGTCTGGTAGAGGATACCTTTATGACTGGTGGGGGTCTGATTGCTGGGACCCCACCGATTCCAGGAATGGGAGACTGGTTGGTCTATGAGTTAAAAAAACGGAGGTCACACAAGTACGTCTCCGCTCCATTCACATCAAGGACAGCAGCAGAGATTACTGAGCTCAAGCACTTTAGCAATCTAGCAGCACAGTCATTGAAGTGTCATTGGAGCATCTACGTGACCACAGCTCCATTCACTTGGGGACTGACCAAACAGCTATTTTCGGGATCAGTCAGGGTTTAAGCAGTTAAATCATAAGGTTATCCCCTAGTTTGCGGATAGGGAATAACTTTAGAACTTGGCACAACCGCTTTAAGAATAGGTCATTAATGTTAAAGTATGCAGAACACCTATAATACTCAACATAATTGTTTTTGTATATTCCATTGAGAATTTCAGTAGTTCATGTCAATTTCCATGATGTCAGTCTTCTGTAGCTTCCACCTTCTGAGGACACGGTGCAGTCGGTTCTCACAGAAGGGCAGATTGCAGCTCTGTCCAGATCACCAATGCTTCTGTAGCCAGGCATAGGAATATTCATACACTAATAGCATCACTGCTCCTCCTGCAGATACAACATAACAGGGACATGAATTGTGCTTCAGTCATTTATTTGCATGCTTTTGCTCAATGCTTACATTAGGAAGGGAATGTGGGCGAGGAAGAAAATACAGGTAACACATACCAGACAAAAACGCCATGGGGGCAGTTTAGAGTCTTTCAAGACATAATGTACCAGATAAGAAAACAATACATTTGTTGTGTATATCTTCAGAGCTGCCCTCAAAACCCTAATACCCGAGGTTTACATGTATGGGTTATGCTGAGCGTACACATTCTATGACCTGATATGTTCCTATGGCTGTGACCGTTGTTTCAGTGTTACATTTGTCTTGCATTTTAAGACATTCAAAGCCATTGTCACTAGCAGATAAAGTATCGAAATCATTAGGGAGTAGAGTAGTAGAAAGCCTTATAGCAAGTATTTACAGCATGACTGGACGACGTTGCACAACCCACTCACCAGTGAAAAACCATTTGGGGCTATGTTGGACACCTTCTAAAGTACTGCCTCAAGAGGACACTACCTCTATAACATGGCATACAGATATATCAAAGTTTAACTTGACTGACATAGCATTCTGTGACACTGACAGCAGGTCAAGCGATGAGCTAATTGTTTGGCCGTCTGTCAGTATAGCTAGCTAGACATGCATCCTAGCTAGTGCGGCCATTCCCGATGTCGGAGGCTGAAATGTCGGAAGTGTATTGCCAGCTTCAGCTCCCATTGAATTCAATGAGAGTAAAGTTAGCTAGGACACTTCTGCTGCCATCCCCTATGATGCACACCATGGGATGGGCAATCACATGCCCACCAGGGATCCCGAGCAGCAGGTGCCTGGTGATTAACTATTTATGACCTATCCTGAGGAAAGGTAATAAATAGCTTTTGCCAAGAAAGCCCCTATAACACATGAAGAGTCAAGTTAAACTTTTCTACATCTGTACCCCATAAAAGCAGAGGACTATAGGCACCATATTATGAACCCTATAGAACACAGATCTGTCATATGGCCACGTACATGTATGACTCAAACGCCATCCCATCAAAGGCACTGGCTGTAAATAAACCACCTCCAGCATAAGAACGCTGGTAGTTATGCATTTCATTTAGAAAGCTTTGAATTTACGAGATCTCTGTGGTTTTAAATCCCAATTCATTATGTAACATTCTTGCAAACACAGAGGAAAAATAAATAAATCCATACTCAAATAACCTGGGGTGTGCATTTAGTGGACAATGGAGAGCAAAATCCCAAAGCTACTTGACAGTTACCAAACTGAACAAGTTTGCGCAATATGACATCAGTGCCAAAAATCAACCTGAAATTCTTGACTCTGACAAGACACAAATAAGGAAAAATGCAAAAGTAGGTGTACACAGGTGGAGGAAACGGCAGCTCCTCTACTAGCGCCTACCGATACAAATACTCCTCTCAGGTTAGAGATGTGAATGAAGATTCCCTTTTAAGTTTTCAGCCTTCATAAAACATGGCCCCAGCTCTTGGTCTAGACCTGAGCAGATGGAACAGTAAATTACTAATGCTAAATGAAGCTATTAATCAGCTTGATACATAAACCGGCGGCTAATTGAGAATAATGTCCTGCAGCTTTTTTGTACAAAATTGTAATTATAGTGCCGCAAATAATGATAACACCTAATAAAGATCCGATTACCGACTGTAGAATGACTTCATATACAACTGCTAACGAGGATAATTAGGACGGGAATTACCAGGTCCGAGCCGCATGATCTTTGGAAGAAGACCTTTGTAGAGAGCCAGGAACCTAAAAGACATGGAAAACAGGTGTTATACATTATATTAGTACACATGTTTAATAATGTAATAATGCAAAGAGGAAGCAATAGAGAAGTATTCATATTGGGCTTGGACAATTGTACACAAGGGTTCTCAGTTGGTGGGTCGGAAGCCAAAGAATATTATAAGTGATCATAAACTGTAGGATAGCTTGCAGTGTTTGTTAAAGGATAGTGACCCTTCGGTTTTGGGACAAAATTCTGTGCCAGGAAACAGGGGGGAGGAGGGCGTAGTACCTGCCATTGTTCTTTTCTGCTGCTCCTCTGGCCTTCCAAGATGGTCGCAGCAATTTTCTAACTACCTAATGCACACTGTGCACTGCTCTCTGATTGGTCATTGCTGATCATGTGAGCAGATTGGGCCAATTAGAGAGAAGATTCAGTGTATTGGTAGTCTATCACAACTATTGCACTGTGGGGATTAAGAGTGAAGATCGTCTTGGCCAACTTGGATGGTTGAATATGGGACCTGGAACTGTAGAATTGAATCAATGATAGAGAAAAACAACTGCAGGTAATATATCCCCTCCCCATCCAGACAGAATTTTGTCCTGAAACCACAGGGTTGCTTTAATATTGTGGAGCTATGCCTTTCTATACTTTGAGTTTTATGGAATTTGGGACTCCCTTTTCTTATATCCACTTACCCCAATTAGGGCATATTCAGATTTTTCATGGTGCTTGCACCAGTTTTCCGGAAAGTAAAAGTGACAAAGTTTGGTGCAAACATTTTTGAGCAAAAAAAAAAAATGCAAAGAGTGGGAATGGCTTAGTGAAGGGGGCATAGTCACTTACAGCCGAATATATTTATTGCAATTTAAGCAAGAAAATGGTGAACATTATGGTGCAAATCTACACCAACCCATACTGGCAAAAATTCGATTTCTGGTGAATGAACCACTGTTAGATATTCCAGATGTATTAAGAGGTACGTGTTTTTTGAAAAATTAATGCATCTTACTGCTGTGTAAGACAGGCGTAGGAAACTGCAGCATGAACCTGGTGATAGCTTCCCTTTAAAAGCAGCGGGGATCTGATAAAAGTGCAAGAATCCAAGAAATCTGAAGTTGTTCCCCCTCTTTAAAGCGGTTGTCTAGTTGTAAATTAGTGATGGCCAATCCTCAAGTCATCATTAGTAAATAGGCAGGGGTCCATCACGTGGAACCCTTGCCATTCAGCTGTTCAGCAGGCTACTGATGATTTCTACAAGGGCCAGACTTTATATTGCAAGACAAGGTTCCATTGAAATTAATCTTGTCTGCAATACCAAGCCTGGCCACTACAGTGGAAATTCAGCAGTCTGCTTTCTGTAGAAATCCGTTTACTGCACAAGTGCATTGGCCTGGCAAACAGCTGATTGGTAGGGGTCCCTGATGAAAGCACCATGCAAATCTACTATTGAGGACCTATTCTGAGGAAAGCCAGCCTTACAAGTGGACAACGTCTTCAAGTTGCCTTCAGCGTAAGAGAGCTTTTTAAGGCAGCCTATATTTTGTTTAGGAATCACCTACTAATCCTATCAGTGGGTGCCCCCCCTCCCAAAGATATATTACTGATGGTCTCTATAATGCAACACTAGTAGGTCTTTATGTTATCTTGCAGCCTAGAAGCCTTATTATTGAATATGGGCAGACATTTGGGCACTGTGGGGGACATTCACTAGAAGGGGTGCAAGTCATAAAAAATGCAAGTGACAGGCTCTCCCTAAATACAATTTATAACCCAATCCAAGTGTATCATGGCTCTAGTGGATTGTATATGGGCCCTGTGATGCCTAGGTCTCATACAACTATCAAAATCACAAACGTAATAATCATAAACATAATTTAGTACTACTACACAAGTAACTCAAAAGGCCGCCAAGATGATTGAGTAAGGCAGTGCTTCCAAGCTCCAGTCTTCAAGGCACCCCAACAGGTCATGTTTTGAGGATATCCTATAGTAAGAGGACCTGTGGCAATGTCTGAGGCACTGACTATAATTACATCACATGTGCAATACTGAAGAAATCCACAAAACATGACCTGTAGTGGTACCTTGGGGACCGGAGTTTGGAAACATTGGAGTAAGGTGTCATTCTACTTCAACCAAGCCACTCTTTTCTAAGGAAAATAGCAGCAGAAGTTGTTGCTGTCGCAACTTCCCCTGGTCAGGGATTTTCGACCACAAACATACCAGATTATTGGAATTTTATTGCAAATAGTAAATAAAAAGCAAACCGAATGCTAATAATTAACCAAACAATGTATTAAAGCAGAAAAGTGAAAAAAAATTCTTCATACCCTTCTTCTTTATAAACTGTAACCATTGTCTTCCAACAGCTGCGATATTTAATGACTCCCGGTTCTGGCTGTGGCCCCTGAATCCGACTCTTGGCCACATCAAATGGGATGTTAATGATGGAAGCTAGCGTCCCAGAGGCCAAGCCAATTGTAAACTTCCTTAAGAACTCCAGCCTTGCATCCTAGATAAGCAATGACACGTAGAAAATCCTATGAGAAAGTGCAACGCAAATGCAAGAAATTTACATTGAGCATTCCAAATTCTGGCAAAAGTTTCCTCCTCCAAAAACATCATCCCATAATTACAAATGATAGACAGAGTTAAAAGCTCAGGAAGATAACCGTGAAACCACAGCTGGGTGGAGTCCTGCCAACACCTAAGTAGTGGTCTCCAGTTCCAAAACCGGAGAAAGTCCTCTGAAGAGGTGGGTAAACTATCGGGAGATAAAATGCATTTGCCCAGAGCAAGCGTGACGCCTTATGCTAAAAATAATCTTCATCGGGGAACTGTATTTTTGTCTGCACCTGTACCATACAATGAGGTACACCTCTCAGAAGAAAAACAGCTTAAAGCTTAGCACGCCTTTGCCCGAACATTAATCCTGACCTCCTTCTTGAGAAGAAAAAACACATCTCCTCATTGCCCCAACAAGCGGCTTCCACTGGGAGCAATACAGTTGTTAAGAAGTTTTTCGTCTGGTTCAGGTGTTCCGCTAATGCTGTGTTTTCCTGCCTGTGATGGTGGGGGAGATGTTATTTGCTCCGAGCTTCATACGTGGGTTTAAGAGGATTCTGGGTAATGTGCCTTTAATCAGCAACCTGGCACCCAGCACAATGGGCTCCTTGCAGAGAGATGCGAGAGGATTTCCGTGGGTTGCAAAGATTCTTCCCTGACAATCCCATTGGCTCTGTTTTCGCACATGGTCCAAATCGCCTGTGGGCACATTTCCTCACACAGGATTCATAAATACAGTCCATAACGAGACTCTGGTTTCGGCATATGGGGATGATTTGTGTAATTGGCCTTTACAATGTACTTAGTATTACTGTATCAAAACACAAGAAACCTGAGCACTCTATTAGCTAATTGGCCAGAATATTTTACAAATGACAGCAAGCCCCTGCACCAGGAAGCTCACTAAAGCTTATGTATGTGTCCGCAAGACCCCCAAATGCTAAATTAAATAAAGGCGGAAAAAAAAAAAAGCACGCACACACTCGCACATATAAGGCTGTCGCTGGCCTGCAGGTTTTTTCCACATTTCTCCTCAGATGTCGCAGATCTGTCAGCAGGAAATGTTCTCTCACTACTAAACTAACAAGCTCGCTGTGGTAATGCACTGCGGGGCCGTGCCCTTGAATTAAATAGCTTTTACCTACTGAAGGCATTAGGATATGGGTTTAAAGAAGCAGTCACACTCCTAGGAACATGAAAGCACCCAGCCATGTTACCAGAGCTTAATATTTTAAGCAATCAGATAATTATTTAAAGGTGGCCAATCAATCCTTTTTTTTTTACATTTTAATTAAAACGATTTAACATGAAAAATATTGGCCCCTCAGTTCCTGGGAGCTGGAATGAAACTTTCAAAATGTGCAAAAAGTTAAAAACAACCAGCAAGAAAAAAAATATAGTACAAAAAGTTTCCTGCTATAAAATAAAGTCATGAAAAAAAAGTAAGTACACCCTTTAGGAATTCTATGGTTTTATAGATGCAGCAAATTGAAAGCACAGATAGTTATCTTATCTTGAGTTATTAAAAAGCTATTGTTCTCTTGTCGTAACATAACAAAACCTATTGTAAAGTCATTCATTGTGTAAATAAACTACCTTGATTGCCCAACACATTACATGTATGGTACCTTAAGGCTGTGTTCACACGGGGCGGATTTGCCACAGAAATCTCGCGGCTTGGCCGCACCGAAAAGCCACGAGATTTCCGCTGGGAGAGTCGCGGGTTTTGGAGCGGTTCGGCAGACGGCATTCCGTTGCCGCTTTCTCTCCCCATAGAGAGTAGTAAGGCCGCAACAGAAAAAAAAAAAAAGAAGAATTGACATACTGTGGCTGTCAATTCCGCACCACATCGCCGGTTTCGCCCGGCTTTGCCACAATGGATTGGCTGCTCCGTGTGGAAGAGATTTTTGCAAAATCCTTTCCACATGGCTGGCTAATCCCGGGATTAGGAGCTGCGGGCAGTTTTGCCACACAGACATTCCAGACGTAATTTCCACGGCATATCCGTCAGGTGTGAACCCAGCCTTAGGGTCCTTTTAGAGGAGCAGATTCTCGTTTGAACTAGGGAGTGACGTCACCGCTTGATTGTTTGCTCTAGCGCAGCCTGTATAGACAGGCAGATCATCATTGGCTTGTTCAAACGAGAATTGCTTAGTCTGTCACATCCATTGTATAAGCGAATACAAGGTCTGAACGATTGCTGTTTAAACGTAGCAATAAGTGAATAAAGTGAATGATTCTTGTTCGTCGGGCAGTCGTTGCCTGCATTTAAATCGAACAATTGCACTGTGCAATACAAGATTCGTAACCAATAAGCAGATAGGCGGCTTATAGTAACTTTAGTGCGCTGAATTCAAATAGGATATCCGTTTTTTCTGCCACGTAAGGTTTTCCAGTTATGGGGAATAATGTAATCCAATTGCCGTTGTGTTGTATATTTTGGAAATATTCCTATACAATTAGTCCAGTCGGCTCGCCATTAACCTCGCTTAATAAAAAGAACAAAAGTGATTATGCAACTATGAACTGTGTTTTCACAGGTCATTGGTTGGACTAAATAGAAGAATCAAAATCATAAAAACAAAAATACATGTTTAGTATCGCTGTGTCCGTAAAAGTCCGCTCTATCAAAGAAATGCATTATTTACCCCATACGATAAACGTTGTCCGAAAAAAAATGAAGAACGTCAGAAATGTGCTTTTTTGGTCATTCTGTCTCCAAGAAAAAATGCAATAAAAAATGATTTTAAAAATGTATGTATTCCAAAATGGTGCCAACGCAAACTACAAGATGTCCCACCAAGGAATGAGCCTTTGCACAACATTGTGGACGAAAAAATAATAGTACAGCGAAAAAAAACAAACCACTACATAAGTTTCGTATTGTAGTAATCGTACTTATCCATAGAATAAAGTTATCACGTCATTTTTGTTGCATTTCGTGGGCCGTAGAAACAAGGTGCAGTGAAAAATGGCAGAATTTCAGTTTTTTTTCCTTTTACTCCACTTAGAACTTTTTAAAAGTTTTTCAGTACATTATATGGTACATTAAAAATAGTACCATTTGAAAAAAAAACAACTGATCCCGCTAAAACAAGCCCTCATACAGCTACATCGATGGATAAATAAAGGCATTATGATTTTTTAAAACAAACAAAAAAAAATAAAGTCTGGTCACTAAAGGGTTAAATAATGTGAAAATAAGACGTGAGGGCTATTATTCAGTTTTACCAGTGTAATCAGCAGGTTTTAACTTCACAAAAACATATCAATTACTTTGTTACGAAAATTATTAATAAATTTGTTGTACAGTGTTATTGTTTACTGTCGCTCATTTGATCCATTTAATTTTTAGCGATAATGGTTCAGTCTTAATGCACCCTTACACAGGGTGCTTATTGCCCAAAAAAACGAATTCAGGTGATAGTCGTCCTGTATAAATGCGGTGCTGACAGGGCACTGTATGAGAAATCGCTCACTTGTCAGTCATTTAGTTTTTAGCTGGGCTAAAAGCCAAGCGACTATCGGCCCGTGTATACAGGCAGCAGTCATCTATGTACTACTGTCTGTCTGTAGTGAATGGAGTCAGGCGGCCAGACGAGATCTTCAGCAGCTCCACCTCTGTTTTCTGAATGACTGTGAATGCACAATGGTGATGGGCCGGCTGTCAGGCATATATGGAGTCTGACAGTCGTCCTGTGTAAAGGGACCTTTCAGAACCAAGCTAAATAAAATTATATCTGTACAAATCAGGACATATAACGTGGCCCTGGCATTATGGTGTGTGATAGAGCCGAGGTGGAAGTTGTGGCGATTCCCTATTCACTAGGGGAGCTACGACCATGGAAGCTGCCGGTGGAACCATGGCTGGAGCAGTGGGGGCTACAACCGTCTGGTGTCAGCAGCACCGGAAAAACCCAATGTGGGTAGGACCACAAAATGCAATAGCCAGATAAGAGTCCAAACTGCACTCCCACAGAAGTCCACGTAATGTAGAAGAAAATCCTGGCAGCACGTAAAAGTGTTATATAAAATATATTCTTTATTCTCCCATCACACAGAAACAGCAACGTTTTGGCCGTGAGGCCTTTCTTAAGCTTGAGAAGAATAAAGAATACATTTTATATAGCGCCTCTACATGCTGTCAGGAATTTCTTCTACAATACGTGACAGAAGAAGAGATGCCACTCATGGCTAATGCTCAAACAACCTTCATAAAGAACAAAAAGGAAGACTCAGTCGCTTATCATAAATATATAACAAAAGTTCCACCAATAGTGGATAAACAATAAGTACTAATGCATTAACAGAGGACTGTGTCCAGTGGTCTGAAGGCTGTACTCAGCTACAAGTCCTTTCTTTAGATATATTTAGCAATCAACTGTCTGTGCTGGGGCCTTAACAGCCATCGAGCTTCACCAGGGCAGGAACCGCATATAAACGGGCTTCTGGATACCTCTCTGGTGGCAATATCTATGACTCTAAAGGAGTCAAGGCCTCTAACTCACATGCGCAGCCACGCAATTCCAGATGATCAGGGGACAAAAGAGGTGTACAAATGCTGAGGATCAGCCATATTTCCGAGTGGAGAGAGTTGTATGCGTCCCCTCCGTTTTGGGTGCAGGCAATTCAGGCTGTTACTGCACATTTAGCGCTGTTCATCTGTAAGGTCCAATGTGCCTTGCACTGCCTCCTGGCCAGAAACCAAGCAGAGGTTGCAGGAAAGGATTCGAGGAGCGGTCACACGCAGAGACTCTCACATTAAACCCTACTGTAGAAGGATGGACTCCGAATAGCTGCTAATACCTTCAATATTTCCCACACATGCAGAGAACAAAAGCTTGTTTTAAAAAGTTTAATCCTAAATTAGTGTGTAAAAAAAGAAGAATCCATAAAGGTTTTCTAGGGGTGACATACAACTAGGAAGGTAGAACAGTGGTCATGTGTCTTTCGATGAACTCCTCCTCGAATCTGTATTTTTTAGTTTTCTACTCCCTTCTGTTCCCTTGCTATAATCTCTCAAACAGGATGTGCACTGCATGCTGATGGAGTGCAATATATTGCATAAGCTCAGGAGTCCTCTGATAGAGCATACAGCCAATCTTACATTATATGCGTGTTAGTTCGTTTAAGGTGCTTTTCTATCTCAGATATTTGTGACAAAGCTTCCGTAGGTAGGGGGTCCAACCTTTAGGAACACAACTACCTCCAGCTCTTCAACTTCTACAAACACTCATACAGAATGGAAATAGCAATTCACACACTTGGCCATCTTTCCATCCATTGGCAGCAGGATGCTGGCTGCCTTGGTTGGTGGAATGAGAGTTAAAGCCCTGAGTTCTCCGCAGGCAGCGCTGATAACATTCTTTAACAGCTGTTAACAGCAGCTGTCCCGCTGGAGAGCAATAACGATGTATTTGGAGAACAGACCACCCACTGTTCTCTAAATACATGCAATGTGATACTAACGGTCTGATTAGCATATTAGTACCCAAAATGATCGCTCAATACTGTCAGCTTCTGACAAATTTTAAGCGATCTTTTGTTTGTATAAATGCACCTTTAGAAGATGCTGATTTCTTGATACATGGTGGTCCCAGACGTGGAAACCCTATCTGACATATGGATATGTTGTAAATGTCTGGAGAATACCTTCACTGATCAGATATGACTTCTCTCAGTATGTAGCTGCAATATGTATGGGAAATATGACTGGAGAAACATACTACAAAATATGAACCTATAATCAGAAACAGCCAACGTTTTCAACACATTTGTAGACTGTGGAATACAGAGCAAACCCTATAAAAAATACATACAAAATACTTTATAAGAGTTTCAAGTATAAGTAATTTAAAATGAATAAACATAGAAGTTTATGCTTTTGTGATTTCTTTTGTAAACTCATTAAGTAGGAAATACTCTGTGTATGAAGTTACTTTAAGGATTCCGAAAAGGAACATTCACATTACCGACTTAAAACTCACAGGATGTGTTTTTGGTGGTTATAAAACAGATACTTACATTCTCTTATTTCGCAATTGACAAACAGAAACCCACACAGAGGCATATGGCTATACTGTTTATTTACACTGCGGTATTGCTGAGGATATGAATACAACTGAAAAAAAACTTCTCCCAAAAACAGGATGGTGACAAAAAGAGCAAACTGCTGGTATTTAGCTGTACTAACAGAGTTGGTCTGAATGCCAGAAAAAAAAATTATTAGAATCTCAATAGTGTGGCATGCGCTAACAAGCCTAGACTGCTGCAGCAATAGATAGTATATTATCTTAATATGGGGCATGTGGTAAAGCACAAATGGTGCAAGGTAAATTTTCCCTGCGGCCATTACTTGGGTCCTTCAAAGCGAGAGTCACTGTTTGCAGCAGCTTTACATTCTGGGTGATAGAGGACAGGCCTCCCTCTTTGATATCCATATGTTCTAATAGGGCACAAGAAACCCCTTTAGTGAAATGGTATTATTGACTATACACTGACATGCCAAAAGTCATGGGACAGGACGTAATATACAGAATACTCTCTATCCCCACGATGTGCAGCCAATCAACATGGCATCGATTCCATGAGTGGACAGAAGACATCCTAAAATGAGAAAAATTGGCTTTTACCTCATTGGGGTTTTTTATGCTTTCCTCAGGATTAACATTGAGGGGATAATATATTAAACAAGTCTTTTTTCAGCCTAAAATACTATGTTACTATGTATTTGTAGGTGCAGGATCTGAGGTGCAACTTCACCCCACATGCCATAAATGTTTGATTGGGCTCATGTTGGGCAAACGTGTAGGTCACAGTATTCAAATGAACTCTCCAGAATGCTCCTGAAAGCAATTCTGGACAACTTGGGCTCGATGGCACTGCTGGAATATCACTATAGATATACATTAAGTCCAGGAAGGACTGCAAATGGTCGCTAAGCAGTGAAACACAGATAGCATCAGTCAATGACACCTTTAAGTAGATCAGTGGACCAAACCCTTGCCATGAGAACACACCTCACTAGTATTGACCGCCATCAGCCTGCACAGTAACTTGTTGACAACTTGAGTCCATGGCTTAATGGGGTTTGCACCACACACGAACCCTACCATTAACCTAAAACAATTGATATCAAGACTCATTGGACCATGCTAAATGTTGTCAGTCCTCTACACTCCAATTAGCAACCACACGAGCCCAGGTGAGACGCTAGGCCTGATGTCTGGTGGGTTTTCTGCTCCCATATCCCATGGAAACACACCCATATTCCAAAGAAGGTTGCACTGATCTGTGAAATAAACATGTGGAGGCGTCCTACATTGAATCTTGATTGGATTTCTGTCAGAGCCACTTGTCTTTTTGCACAATTCTACTTAGATGCTGCAGGTTGTAAACATCAAGCATCCCGTGGGTGGCTATTAAGGGTAGTAATGTCTTCAATTAGGTTTTCTCAGTACATACGCACAACACTGTGGATTGAGAAATGTTAAGTGCCTGCACAACTTTGGAAATAGAATGTCTCATCCGTCTTGCACCCAATATCATGCCTTGCTCAAACTTCGATAATTCACGTCACTTTGCCATGAGGAGGCTGGCGAGTGCTCAACCTCACTCACAAGACAACACTTCCCAATCTATATGTGTGAGCATTCCTAAGTCGCTACTTGAAATAATGCCACTTTGAAGTCAATTTACATACTGCTATCCCATGACTTTTGGCATGTCAGTGTATCAGGTAATTACATACACGGCAATTACTTTTTATAATTTACTACATAAATGAAGCCTCATTCTACATATCTTATTTAACAGTCCAGCAATTGCAAATTATGATGCAGAATGTATGAGAAATTCTTTTATAATAGAAGATACATTGCCCTAATTATTCTGGAAAATATACAACATGCTGGCAAACCTCGCTCTCTTCCTAACCGGAGCAAATAAATCGTAGGGGCCTCTTTTAACAACTCAAAGCTTCTTTTACTTGAAACTAATTCGAAAACCACATTCTAAATTAATGTAAGATTAAGAAGGGAACAGAACAGAGAACATAAAGACGCTTTCAAGAATCTCCTTGAAAATGATTGATTATGATAACCCAAGAATGTCCGATCCCATCTGATCACAGAAGATAAACAAGGTTAGGTCGGTGTAACATTGCAGCAGGAGAGACCTCCCGTTAATACCAGGTGCTCTCAGCTCAAGCCTCTGAAGTTCATTTATCATTGCATGTATAAGGGTACTTTTATACAGGCTGACAGTTGCCTAAATAATAGCTCAAGCGAGCTACTACGAGCGACAGGCGGCCTGTGTAAGCATGGCACCCAACACTGTACTGGGTAATAAGTCGCTCAGTAATCGCTAGTCGTTCCGTTTCAGTGAGCTACTTCTTGCTCAGTATAAACGGGCAGACGGTCGTTCATCTTTGAACGACTGCAGGGTCGCCAACCTGAATTCTTCTTCTTTCTAGAAACCTAATCAAAAAATCACAGACAGACAACTTTTTTTTTTCCGGACACATTGGAAAATCATAATGAATGATAAAGATTATAAGTGCCAGATGTGCTTAGGTCATAAACTGATACAATCTCATTACCAGCATTTACTGTGAGCTGTAAAATGATGATAATTACAATCTTAACCACCTCTTCAGGTACCACCAGCCTCAAAACAATCAAACGCATCAGATTTTTTTCATAAACTCCAGAAAAAAGTGCCCTATTTTTATAGACAGTCCAGGAATTTTTGGATGGTTGGCAGCCCTGAACGACTGTCTGTTTGCATTGAATGGAGGTTGGTGGCCAGAAGAAATGAAAGCACACAAGCGATAGTCATTGGGACAGATTAAGAACCCAACAGTCATCCCGTCTAAAACCACCCATAGACTCTAAATTTGCAGACACAACAATAGATTTGGTAGGTGCCTCTGATGGACAGTTCACTTGCTGTCACATGATAGACCATACGCAGCACACCTCAATGATCTCAATTGTTCACTATAAGGCAGGGGTGTCAAACTCATTTTCACCGAGGGCCATATCAGCCTTATGGTTGCCTTCAAAGGGCCGATTCTAATTGTAAGACAGTAAAGTAAAAGTGAACCCCATAGTGGCCCGATTGGTAATAAGGTCTCCCATAGTGGCCAGTGACGCACACCATTCTGCGCATACACACGCACACCATTCTGCGCATAAACACGCACATCATTCTGCGCATAAACACGCACACCACTCTGCGCATACACACGCACAGACGCACACCATTCTAAACATCTATGCACACATATATACATATACACATATACACAAAAGGACACTTCTGCATTTTGATACACATATTTATACTTACCTGCATCCAATGTGGTCCCACTGGCAGGTGTACCGGCTGCTCTCAGTCTTTTCTGGGCCCTTGATGTCTCCCAGGCTTGCAGCCATGAACAGAGTTCGGGCCGGTGAGAGGAGGTCAGTGCTGATCAGGCTCTCACCCTGCAGCTGCTCCTCCTCAGTGTCGCTCTTCTCGCTGCAGAAATCATGTTCTCTGCAGTCTTCTTCCCTCCTCTGTGGCTGTTGTCAGTCTGGTATCGGCACTCCTCTATTACTGTCTGCACTAGACAGAAAAAGCTGATAGAAGATTGCCTACTGACAGCAGCACGGAGGTCAGGGAACTTTGTGCAGCCGGCGGGCCACAGAAAATGAGGCGGCGGGCCGGATTCGGCCCACGGGCCTTGTGTTTGACACCTGTGCTATAAGGTATTATATATTGATAGGTGTTATTTATTAAAGGCAGCATATATTATCTGTGTTGGCATAAAATAAATATTGCCACCCATGAACAGAGTTATTCATGAACACCCTTGAAGAAAACAAACGTAAACAAAATCAGAGGCGTTAAAGGGATTACTTAACAACAAGATAGGTTATCAAAAGCTGATCAGTAGGGATCCATCGCCCAGGACCCTAGCTGATCAGCCATAAGTCCAGTCAGTTGTCATCTTGTATGGAGCAGGAAGCTTGGTACATTGTGAGGTAGTCTGCCATGGTATTGCATGTGCCTACATCCCCACTGCAATATGTACAAGGCTATCTGATTCCTGCTCCCTACAGGCTAACAACTGGGATCTGGAGTGGTGGATCCCCACTTCTGGTAAAATGCTGGGCAGCTGAACGGGAACCGAATGGACCCCATTATAGTCAATGGAGTCCGTTCGGCACTGTTCAGTTCCATCATAAGACAGTGCTGTTCAGCCAGAGGATTCCCATTGCCTGCTCCCTGATCAGAGAAGCAAAATTGAATCCCTGCTGCAGATGTGAAGCCACCCTTAGAAGCTTCATTGACATAAAATCCATAACAGTTTTTGGAAAAATGATTGTGTTTTGTGAAGTTTTTCCTGGTGTTTTTGGACATTTTTACAAAAAGATTTTTTTTTCTTAATGTGTTAATTCTATTGCATTTATGTTAGTAAGTAAAACACATTTGCAACATTTAGTTTTTACAAATTTTCTAGTGATTATTTTTCTGCAGCTTGTATGTATTACAATGTCCTGCAAGCCGCATGGCTCCATCTGCAGTTCCTTTCTTTCTTCTTTTGAGCAGTAATCTAAACTCAGATCTGATTGGATTCCAGTGGATTTTATTTGCTTTGATCAAGTTTTAGTTGAGCGGAGAGGAGCTGCATATTGAGATGTCAGGAAGCCCGAATGGCTTTGACTACCTTGTAGTGTATTGTGAATGTAACAATATAGCAACCCATTTGGCCATGTTAATTTATGGGGAAACCTAGCAGTAAGTGATCAATTTTCCTGCATCGCCACCACAGGAAACATTTAGAATGACCAGGTTCTCATTCAAATCAATGGGTTGTATGTGTAATGCAGACAGAATTCACTAATAGAGGATATGAAAATGGGTTTTCTAAACTATACAACCCCTTTAAGAGCAGTAACAGAATATTAGAGTTGTTAAAAATGTCAGCCAAGACTGGTACTGTCAGGGTTAATAAAGCTAATCAGGGTTAGCGAGACCCTTGATTGCAGAGACAGATGGGCGGTCGGTGCCGTTTTTATGGCGTTTCAGAGGCTGGAGGGTTTATGGTAAACAGAGCCTAGGGTTTAGCTTCTCTATGGTCTACTGAGGCCGTCCGAGCATATGAAAAACGATTCAGCATTTGCTGACTTCCAAGTCACACATGCCGATCCCATCAGTGACGCCCCCCTGACTCAAAGACTTTTATTGTTTTTGGCAAAAATGACCTGCAAACAGCTTTAATTGGGATGCAAATTTAATGCCCAGTTTAAGGCTGCTGACAGCTCGATGCTTCGACGGCTCTCTCACATCTGGAAGTTTAGACTGCTGTGATACGACAGCTACAAACCTGTGTAGTGCAATAGTTCCTGGATGCAAGTTTCTGCAAGTACTTCTTGAAAATGATATCCTCTGAACTTTTTCTCCTGGGAGTTACCGGCTTATGGGGTGCTAGGCGGAAAACTCCATTGAAACCACGTGGACAGGATATCGTGGAATATATTACATGTCTCCTAATGGTACATCTCACTCTAACAAATACTTTAAAGTGCATGAACAACTGTAATAAGGGGTATAAAGTCATGAGACGTTCTGCCACAGATGTGAACTGTTCCCAGAAGTGACATTTTCATGCAGTAATCTGTAACATTAACATCTGTTTATTGCTTTGCTCAACATTTTATATTCTTGAGTTCAGTTGCAATCATATAGAAGTATCTCAGTAGACCTTGGAAAAGATCACGGTATAGATCATTCCTCACCCGTACCTCTCTCATTAAAGGCCAGGAATATAAGACCGGTAAAAGGCCAAAACTGATCCACTATACCAATGATGAACACATTGGTCACACAGAGCCCCCTTCAGAAGGTATACTATAGTGTAGAGTTTTTACTTTGTCCACCAACATCGGCACAATAGAAGACCATGAAGATGCTCCAGGGATGGCACTACTGACTATGGCAAACAGGCTTGTATTAGGCAAAATATGAAATATACAGTCACCGTACCACAGTAAGCTAAGACCCTTCGAGAATGTCTTTGATCTACAGCAACAAAACTCTTCAGATGGCTACGTCGACAAAAAATGTTTTTGAAGTTATGATTCGTGGAAAGTCATGAGGGAAGGACGACATTTGAAAAACAAAAATAGCAGGGTCCTCAAGGAGTTAGGACAGAATGAACATTGCATTAGGATATGGTTAGTTGGGGCTGGGAAAAACCACAGCGAATCAGGAGAATAGCGCAGCATAAATTCACTGCAGGCCAATGGAGGTTGTGGATTTTTTCTGCAGCTGGTGGACGAGATTTCTTCAAATCTCATCCACATTGCTTATAAAGTAAAAAACAATGGATTTCCCATGGATATTTCTGCTGTAGTAAATCTGCAGCACTTACATTCCTGCGCGATATCTGACCATGTGACAATCGGTCAGATATGGTGCCAGAAAAATCGGTCCAAGTGAATGCACCCTTAGGGGCTCCATTTGGAGGTTCTGCTGCCGATTTCTGTTGCAGTTCTAGACAAGAGAGAGCAATGTGGGGGAAATGATGGATAGCCAGACAAAAACCGAACGAACCCCATTATAGTAAATTGGGTCAGCAAGGCAGCATTCAGTTCTGCCATAAGATGACTAGTGACACATGGCTAGTGACACAGCAATGTATTTTGGCCACATTTTTGCACCCGTAATAAGGACATCGAGGACCTCCTACCTCAAACTCCAAACAGGATAGGAATTTATTTTCCTACTCTGCTGTTTGAAGTGGTGTGAGCAGGGTAGGAGCCGGGCTATGCCGAGCGGGAAGCAACAAAGCTGCACCACAGACCTATTGAAGAAGTCGCACAGTTCTGGTGAACAAAAGGTGCGGTAGCTTATGTAGCGAGGGGGACCTTTGCTATAGCTATGCCACTGGTCCTTTCAAAGGCCAGAAACTGGAGCATGCATGGGACCCACAAGCAGAATGTTATGTGGCAGGAGGAAAGTGACAGCAAGGAGGAGAACGCTGAGCACGCAGAGAGGTGAAATGATTCGTAGTCTAGACACACACTGTTAAGGGAGCTGCTGTGGCTGACCATGAGTAATGGTGTGGTCAGTAAAAATAGCATTAGGTACGATTGTAAAGTTTGCCTGTGCATGCTGAGCCCTGCATGCCTTCTTACATCTTCTAGCTCCAATAGGGTGTACCCATTTTGATTTTGTGTATTAAAGGCTATATAAACTATTCTTAAAGTATAGTAAAATTCAATTTTCCACGATTTTTTATGGTTTACATTTATATGGATAGTTGGGTGACATTGCACATAATTTGCTTTACAGATTTTGTGCCAACTTTGGGTCATTCCATGACTTTAAGTCGTTCATTAGCAGTAAGCAAAGGGAAGGATCTAATAATGTAATCCATACTTTTGTGAATATTTTACTGCATGATGTACTTTGTTGTTCACAAGATTTTTCCTTTATAAAGTTTTCACTAATAGATTATGTCTTTCCCATAAAGCCTCTGCCACGCATTTGGGGGGGGGGGGAAAACAAACCTTTCCTGGATCAAGAGGACACTGAGCACATGACACCTTCTCTTCTCATGTGAAGGCTATCACATCTCTCCAGCCTTGTTACCAAACTAACTACTGCACTGTGTGTTTGGGCACTTAGTAATGACAGATGGTATGCACTATGCTATACCCACGTCTCTTGTATGCTGCCATGTTGCAATGTGCTGGGCTAGTATTGCAATTATCTGAGTGCTTGCCTTCCAGTGATTGTTAATATACTCCGCTCAAATGAGTAATTCTAATGTCTATATAAACTCGACAGCAATTTTGATACCAGATGTATGTGGGTCCTTGGCAAGATTGGCAATAACCAACATAGAAACTGTTAATAAGCAGCATATGCCATTGATGTGAGAAATTAAATGTTAGCTACGAAAGTGAGTGAGGGCTGAACGATGTGCTACAGAGGAGCAGCTCACCATGAAAATGAACCAGGGGGCTACCAGACACACGTCTAAAACAGTTCAGCGATCCCTACTACGTACATGGCTCCGAAGGAGATGAATGGCCACTGCTCCTATGCTAAGAGAGATCGATTGGAAGAAAAGGCTTTAATTGGCAAGGCAAAGGGTTGATTTCGCCGATGAATCATGTTTTCTGCTTCATCAAGCAGATGGACGTTGGCATGTCAGGCAAAACTTCAGAGAACAAATACCCAGGAACCATTGATTTGAAGAACAGAAGCTGGTAATGGCAGCATTATGGTCTGCGGAGATTTTTTGTGGCATTCTCTGGGCCAACTAATCAATGTGAAAGGCACTCTGAACATATTTAGTTAAGAATCTATACTTGCAGATCACGTACACCCATACATGCTGTTTGTCTTCCCTGGGGCAGATGGGATCTTCCAGTAAGATTCTTCTACATGTCACATGGCTAGGAACAGCAGTTGGAAGAGCATGGCCAAAACTTCCAGATACTTCATTGACCCCTAATTTCCCAGACTTGAACCCAATTGAGACTGTGGGATCACCTCGATCTTTATGTTCGCTCTATGAACCCCCCCTATATACCCTCCAGCAACTGTGGGATGCACTGCAGTCAGCATGGCTCCAGATACCTGAGACAAACTACCAGCACCTTACTGGGTCACTCCCAGCCGGTCTAGCTGCTGTCTGTGCGGCAAACAGCGGTTACCCTGGATATTAGCTGGTGGTCATAATAATGTGACTTTTAGGACTCTACAGGATGGAATAACAGTCTAAAAAAATGGTATTCCTAATGGATAATGGTACAGACAATGGAAGCAGTGGATGTAATCTACTCTCCTGATATGGGTGTGATATTACACAGCACCATTAGCCTACTCCATAAATGTTGTACACGTGCTGTGCAGGTGAAGGATGTGTACGATAATGGAGTTTTATGTGGTGCAGGAGATCACAGGATCGGCCAAAAGGATTGTCAATTTATTAAATACTGTAAAAGACAACGGGTTTCAAATCTGAATAAGATTCTGCTCAGGTGAATATGCCAATGCAGTTAGCAGCATATATCTTAGTCGATATATGCAAGGTATGCAGGTTTTGACAAAATGTTTGACCTTCTAAAAGCACAAGATTTGAACTGTTAATATTACAGACTATGACAGCTAAACAGCACTGGCATATTAGTGTTCAGATTAGAAACACCTTGTGGGGTTGTGGTAGTCAATTACTGAAAATCTTCTTTGGCCGATCCCATGATGACATGTGCCAGATAGAGCTCCATTATCCTACCTTATCCATCTGATAATTGACCCCCTATGGACACATTAAGCAGGTACATCAGCAGCATTCCCAACGTAAATGCTAACCAGAGAGGAAACGTAGTGTAAAACCAGCTTAAGAAACAATATGGAACCTGGACCTGCTTATCTATGTGTCGTCACTAGATACTAAAATTCGAATGTATGTAGAGAATTCAGTATACAATATAGAGTGGTTAAATGTCAAGCAGACTCGAGGGCTTTCCATGATAACCAGGATAAGATGTCTAAGTACTGTGAGAACAAAGCTTGGGAATAAGACTCAGTCCCGTCTATGAGGGTTTTATAGACATAAATGGGTGAGAGAATGCAATCCAGCTCTTTATGCACTGTATATGGGGCGTGTAGAGTACGGAGTAGATGGAAGATTTCCAAGGAAGTACCCAATCTGCACAATGCTCAGTTCAAACAACGTCACTTTCGGGCTTAAAGAATGCAGGAAACTATATGGTGTAAAATATTACCCAACCATTGGGCTGGAATGTAGTTTTAGGTCAAAAGAATTCACTGATGACAAGCAGATGGGTCCGAAAGAGAAAATAATGAAATGTGCATTTGCCTTCAGCTTGAAAGTTAATGCACTATAGGACAATTGTCATTGAGCAAATACTGGGATTCACAGCTCATGGACCTCCATGGATAACAGCATGTATTATAAAGTCAAGAGGAAATTGTCAGCCATTCAAGGGGTATGGCTATGGCAAACAGTGCGGTCTGATGACCTCACCAAAAGCAGTGGTCTGTTTATGGTCTAATTAGTTGGTGCTAAGTTTAATCGTACAGAATTGTGTAAACGTTTTAGGCAGATGTGGAAAAATGCTGTAAAAAAAGAACGCTTTCAAAAATAGAAGTGTTAGCTTTTTACCAAATAAAATGCAAAGTGGCTGAATAAAAGAAATCTAAATTAAAGCAATATTTGGTGTGACCGCCCTTTGTCTTCAAAACAGCATCCATTCTTCTAGCTACACTTGCAGTTTTTCAAGGAACTCGGCAGGGAGGTTATTCCAAACATCTTGAAAAACCAACCACAGATCATCTATGATTGTCGGCTTTCTCAAATCCTTCTTTCTCTTCATGTAATCCCAGACAGACTAGATGATGTTGAAATCAGGGCTCTGTGGGGCCTTATCATCACTTCCAGGACTCCCTGTTCTTCTTTACGCTGAAGATAGTTCTAAATAACATTGACTGGGTGTTTGGATTTGTTGCCCTGCTGCAGACTAAGTTTGGAGCCAATCAGATACCTCATTGATGGTATTGCATAACGTATAAGTGTCTGCCTGTATTTCTCAGTTACTTTCGCACATACTCGAGTCACTTGGCCTTGTTTCTATGTCAAAGGTATTTTTTGCCGCTATTCTTCCATTAAGACTTCTCCGATCAGTAGATGGGCGTACAGGGGTCTAACTGGATAGTGCCAGTTCTGATCTGATAGCCTGCTTGGCATCTTCTGATTTCAAAGGGAAGTAAGCATGATGTGCCTTTCATCTGCTGCACTGTTTCCTTTGTTGACCACTCCATCTACGATCTTCATCTTTGCCCCTTTTGTTGTGCTTATTCCAAAGAGCTTGAACAGCACATTGTTTTGCTCAGTCTCACCACGGAGAATGACCTGGGACATGAAATTGTCTTCCACAACCTCACCTTTGCAGCAGAGTTTGGTTGTTCCTCACCCAGTTTCAAGCCTTATACAAAGGTGTTTCTATTTCAATTAATGGCTGTATCTCAACTTACACATGAAAATGATGATAGCAATCACCCATTTGGTATAATTTACGATATTACAAAATCCCTGACTTTGTACAAGTGTACCCGAAGAATTGATGCTGTTTTGAAGACAAAGAGTAGTCACACCAAATATTGTTCTCATCTAGGTTTTTCTTTTGTTCATTCACTTAGAATTAAGAATATGAATTGGGTAGGATACCGTAACACAGGAGGTGGACAGAAATATGGAAACACCGTATTAAATGCATGGGATGGTTTTGGGAGCCAGCTGGTGGCAGCAGCTGAGTGGCTGAAACCCCTGACCAATGGAACCTTGTTGCTCAGGCCGATGTTCACTTCTGCCCGGCAGCATCTGTATTGTATTATCTCCACTTAAAATCAGTCTCTACACGTCTTATTGAAATATGATTTATAATCGCATGTAACTTAAGGCATGCATTTCGTACAGTGTTTTTATATTTTTTCCACTTCCTGTATATGGAGGTTACATGTGTAATACATTACAAACACAATAGGTGTATTTAGCACAGCCAGTACATATTACTGGGAAATCAGGGCTGATGGGCATCAAACAGACAATTATTTAGCCAAAAGTTATCAGGTTGAGATTCAGGGTTTGAGTCTTGGTGGTATGTTTTGAAGCCCTTCCTTGGGCACTATAACAGCTTGCCCCACGCTCACATGAAGTTCAGGTAAGTGTTCTTGACCGCTCGCAGCACGTCCTTGTATTACATTGGCCTGATCCATCTGTTACGAACTTTTACTATGTCTTTACTTCATCTTTGCCTGTAAGCCTTCTGATATTTGCACTGGTTTTGGCTACATTTCACATAGAGTCTGGTGTTTCTGACTGCATCCCCATTTCTGAACCTTGGCCATTTCCCACCTGCTCATCCATATCAATGCCACATCCCTACCATCAGCAACATACTTGCTGCCATTTGGTTACTTCTCTCGGGATGCTGATCTAGGGATTTGTCCAGGAAGGTCTATAAGTTGATGAGAGGGCACAAGGTGGAGAATAAGTAGGTCCTTTAGACTCCTTGCCCTGGTTGGTCAGCACACAAGTTGTGTACACTTAGTTGCGGCACTACAGGTTCAACTTTCGGCTGTGTTCAGTAAAACAGTATTGAAAGTATAACAGCCAAATATTGAGTAGATTTTCATTAATTACTTTGAGCTCCAGAGCTTGTATACTTCGTGATGTAGAGTGGCTAAGCTCAAAAGGCGCCAGCATAAGGGTCAACACTTACCCGCACAGGGGCTGTGCGGCCATTCCTTGGGAATCAAACATTGAGTAAGGAATGACAAATGAGTTTCTGTTCTAAAGTAGAGTTGTGATCTGTGAGCCAGAAACCGTATTGATATATAACCAGGATTTCCATAGAGGAGGGATCAGGATCCACAGACTTTTTATTACGTTTTAACAAGTCCAAATATGTAATACATAATCAAATGCATATAAAGAACTTATTAATGCAGCACAGTTCCTATGTAAATACCACAATGTGTAAAATGAAACAGTTAAGGCTGCCTGTCCACGGGCGATAAATCGCCCACGTATGATGCTCTGTGAAGTTTTCCATAGCGTGCAGCGCTGGCGCCCACGAGCGGAGAATCTCAGCGATTCTGCGCTTGCGTGATTTAAATCGCGGCATGCTGCGATTGCCACTATTCTCCGCGGTGAGCCTATCTGTTAGATAGGCTCATGGAGGAGACCTGTCAGCTCTCCCACCACATCCCCAGCGGCAGAATATCGCGATATTTTGCCTCCGCCGTGGACAGAGGGCCTTAGTATAGTAATAAATCTCTGCTGCTTCAATGTCATATGTAAGTAGCACAAAAATAAATGTAATCATAATTCATCAAAGTGACTAATAATTTAAGAGACACAAAATGCTAAAAATCAAGATAAACCATCCAAAAAATAGCATAATAAATCAATACATAAACGCCACAATATCTATTGATTTCTATCTATCCATTTATATCTATTCACCTTTGCCATATCTACATTGGTCTGGAGGAAACCAGGCACTGCCCATCACCTGCGGAAAACTATCCCTACAGTGTAGCCTGGTGGTGGCGACATCATGCTGTGGGGGTGTTTATCAGTGGCTGGAACATGGAGACTTGTCAGGGTTGATGGAAAGCTGAATGGAGCAAAGTACAGAGATAGATATTCTTAATGAAAACTTGATTCAGAGTGTAAGGGACCTCAGATTGGGCAGAAGGTTCACCTTCCAACAAGACAATGACCCTCAACACACAGACAGGACAACATAGGAGGGGCTAGGCGACAACTCTGTGAATGTCCTTGAATGGCCCAGTCAGAGACCCAACTTAAACTCAATTGAACATCTCTACAGACCTGAAAATGGCGTCCACAGAACGACCCCATCCAACCTGACAGAGCTTGAGAGGATCTGCAGAGAAGAAGGGCAGAAAATCCCCTAATCCAGGTGTGCAAATCTTGTGGCATCATAGCGAAGGAGTTTGGAGGATGTAATCGCTGCCAAAGGTGCTTCAACGAAGTATGGAGTATGGTTGTGAATATTTAGGTCAATGAAAAATGTTTGTTTTCATTTTGAATAAGTTTCAAAGATTTCTAAAATGCTGCTAAAACTTTGTCATTATGGGGCATTGAGTGCTGAATAATAGGGAAAACTTGAACTTTTTTTAAAAATTTGCACAAGGCCACACAACATAAGAAAATGTACAAAAAAGTGAAAGTCTGAAGACTTTCTAAATGCATTGTAGATCTGTGCTCCACCTATCTAATTTAGAATATGTAGTATCTATCCCATCGCTATCTCTCAACCCCTGCTATATCTCCATCACATATCTCTATAGCTCTGTATCTCATCTCATCATTTTTCACATCGCTCTCTAACTCATCTTACTTTGTTACCGAAGAAAGAGGTTTTTTTTGTCTTTGGTAACAATTGCTTGCTTATAAAACATATGAAAACTTATAGATCGATTATTGGTAAACTGTCACGGTGCTAACAGCGCTGTGACTTCCATCTTGTGATGACAGCTTCAGGAGGACGTCAGCATGGTAGCCCCGAATCATGTGATGTGTAAGGAGGCATAAGCGCGGTGTCATTCAGCACTGAGGAAGTAACATCTCCTTCTTGTGCCACAACCAATAGGCTGGCTGGGTTGTCCTTCAGTCCAGTTATCCTATCAGATTCCATGTAAAGGTATTTAGGTCGGCCCCATAGTACAAGGGTTGCCAGTTATACATCCTGTGTACTGGCCATCGCTATGCCAGTGTGTTCTGAGATTTAGTATACAGAGATCCTGTATTCAGGGTTTCTGCTACAGTTAGTTTTGTACTTAGTTTCCCTACGTTTCAAGGATTCAATGTTTAGTCTCAAGTGCAGGCAGTATGCCTCGGACTGTTTCTCTGTCTCTCTTCCGCAGTGTGGTCACCCTTTTCAGGATTGGAACTCTGCATGCGGGATGGTTTAGGTGGTTCTGGTATACTAGCTCACTGACCTCTCAGCTCCTTGCTACATTTAATAACAAACTTGCCCACCGCTTTGACTCCAAGTTCCCAAAAAATGTCACATCTAGTTCTTACTGGTTGTACCAGACATGACAAACACTTTGACCTTGTTATGATGACTTATACACACTTGAAGCTTATGGAGAAGAAAATGGGATTAACTGTCTGCTTTTCAGTCATTTGTCACCTCTCAGAATCCTCCAGATCTTTAATGAGACATGTAAATCTGATCCTTAAGTGTTCTGTAGCTTAAAAAGTGCCATTAAACATTTCCTCATGCTGCAGCATGTAGAAATATTCCTCTTCCCTACAGGTCAAGGGGATTCCATTTCCTGCGCCATATCACGTTCAGTGTATAGGCTGACTTCCAGATAAGCAGGTTCTAAAGTCCTTCGTATAAGTGGTATATTTTCCATAACGTTGAATAAAAAGAAATCAGGCTCATGAGTTCATAACGGTGCAGGTTATTGACATCTACACCATGAAGCTCTTAGAGAGGTGCTGGGTAATTCAGATGTAAATTGTACATAAGACATATGCATGAAGGCAGTAAGCCTCCCAACAAAAAAATGAAAGTCTAATGGCATGGAAGAAGCCATTATTACCTGATCTCCAATGATCCAAGATCCATAAGATGTTTCTTGCAGATTGCTGCTGAAGGTTCTTAACATATTCCTGTACTAGACACAGACCTATCCAGGAAATAATCCCAGCACCTGGAACATGAGTAAGTCGTCAACAAGAAGACCCCATGGGATCTCTGGATCAGTCAAGATCAGGTAAGCATTACCTGGAGGGTTTGACAGGTGCTTCCACTCAAAGTAGAGGCTAGATTTTCAGCACTCACCTGATTACCTTAATGTTCTTCCTACAATTCCATATACCTACTGTAGATACACATGCATAACATATTTTGCTAAATATGTAGATACACAGAATGGTATCATTAAGTCATATTGAGTATATTATACATAATGAGACAATTTAAAGGGAACTGGTCATCAAATACAAACACCATAAGCTAAATTATGGTACTTACAGTTCGTAAACAGAAGCTATCTCTAATACTCAACCGGTCCACCTTTCCTGTGGTGTCCCCCAGCAAAGACAGGACATGTACCGCAAGAGTGACTCTTTTCAGCAGGTTGTGTGTGTGCCTCCCCCCCCCCCCCGCCCAAAGAGAATTTGTGCAATTTCTAGAAAAACTTGTGTGCACATGTTCCCCATTATAAGGAAAATAAAGGATGCAACAGATCGTACTTAGAGGAATACTTTGCACTTCACTTACATTTTACACTATTCCACAGTTCAAAGGAGTTCTAGGAGATAAAAAAAACAAAAAAACATGGTGGCTTTCTTCCAGAAACAGTGCCACTCTTGTCCAGGGGGAGTATCTGCAATTGCAACTAACGTACATTCATTCACTTGGCTCAGATACTTGAGTTATGCGATAAGAACAAGGCTATCAGGTGATGGCAGATAGCGAAATGAGCGACATTTGTAAGCACTGAAACCAGCTATGTGTATGAATGAAAGATAAAACATGAAATAACTCAAAATGTATGCAAAGACAGTAAAAAACTTACATCCCCATGGTGAAATTTTGCTAAAAGATTGAATTTCCCTTTAAGTGCTACTAATGTTAGAGAACAGAACAGACAATGTTCTTACATTCCTAAACAGGTCTTGGGATATTAAAAAATATGTTGTATTTTGTCAGGTGAGATCTCATTCCCATCTTGCACATTGACCCTATAGAAGGCCAAAGACCAAGCAACAGAAGGATCCAAAAGGGAGAAACAGCTGTCCTTCTATAGGTCCCCACTGGTTTTGAACTTCCTTTCCCAGGGTAAACACTATGAACTGCAATGTGTACTCAAGTGAATATATAATACGTCTCTGTCATAAGTGCAGAAATGGATACACTGATGTCAGATGAACAGGACTTTGCTTCTCTTTGCATGTTAAATTCCAATTTATGCAAGAGAAAGCATCTTACAAATACAACACAACGGCCAGTTCCTTCTCGTCCTACAATATTTCCACTGCATAGTAAACTTATTTTCTTTCCACATGAGTAGTCCATTGACCATCATGCAAAGATGTTATATAACAAAGTAGCAAAAAAAAAAAAAAAAAACAAGAAAGAAAGATTCTGGGAACTATTCAAGAGTTTCCAGAAGAGTGCTTTTTTCCAAGTATTATACATGTTTGGCAAAGATTCTCGTTCCTCCTCTTAGCAGGACATTATCTCTTGATGCCAAATGTAGGTGTTTTAGATCAAGGCCTATCATCCTTAGTCGCTAAGATTTAGCATGACAGCTGATCAGTAATTCGATCAGGTTTAATTTTAAACAGCGCCACTCCAAAAATGAGTTTGGGTTTATCTACCCTCACGGCAACTGGACTAGGCTAGGTTTGAATGTAGCAAAGCATCACGGATTTGACTGAGGACCATAAAATATCTACTCATTGGATTTTATGTTTAACTCAACCGTACATCAACACCTATAACTGGATGTTAAATCTATTCGTAAAAGTAGAAATGTTCGTTATGCACTGATTAAAATGTTTCCAAAGGCAATTTTCTATCCGGTAATTAGGAACTCTAAATCTAATTACTTGCCTTAATAAAGTGTCTCGCCGAGGTTTTTCCGTAGACATCGATGGAAGCGTTACTAATATTTTATGTGAATGATTGCTTAGCTGCTAAATCAAGTTTCTTTCAACAGTGAGCACATCTTATTAATGTGATCCATTTAATGGTTAATAAAAAGAGGTTTACATCCAACCTCTGGTAGCTATGCTTAATTATTCAACATTTAGTTTGGCATCTCTTGTTGGCAGGAGGCTGCTGCTTACGGTTGCTGTAAGCGCAACTCGCTGTACATGCCACTTTCTCAGAAGGGTGGAGGCTCCGTGAACTACTGACTGCAAACTCTACTTGACCCCGGATAACTCTTCACCTTTATGCAACTGTGTAAGCTTCAGATTAACACAGTAAATGCTCTGACATCTATTTTCTGACTAAGTTAAATGTTAAACTTGGACAAATTCGGAAAATTCTGCTTTTGCCGCATTACGGTTTATTTCCCTCAACTCAAAATCTTACATATTTCATAGAAGTTCAAAGCTTCTTTCTGCCTATTTTAAACATACAGTAGCGAAAGAGATCCATCTGCTGATGGTTATCTGTAGGAATATATACTCCCTCTGCTAGATATTATAGACTCCAACCGAGGGAGTAGTTATGGATACAGAAAACAGGAAGGGCCCTGCCACCACACAGTTGCTCATGCTATGGAGGAATTTAGGAAGGTCCATCTAGATCTACCGGTTGTTTTACAGTGTTGATCCATAAAATATCAGAACCATCCTTTGAGGAAGTTTCCAATTACCTCAAATTAGTCAACTTCAAAACAAGCATGTATTAGATAGGACTTGTAATATTTTAGAATATTCTTAAATATCAATTAACCAAATTAACCTAGGAAAATAGTGGATACGCCTTTCGCTAGGGGCATGAAGATAAAAAGATTATTAGATAGATCTCAATAATGATTAGTGCCATATTTCTATATAGTCATTGAGTGTGATAGCTTAAATGAAGCTGGACTGATGTTTTGGGTTCCCTCTGCTTTTTTGACTTCTGCAAGTTCTTATCAACTAATTTATGACCACAACAAAGTTTAATCTATAGCCATAATTTAGCTGATAAGAATGTGCAGGACAGAAGAGATAAAGGCTTAAAACCAAGCTATCAGTCCAGCTTCACTGATGGACTTCCTAATGAGACTTTGGGTCCTTTTAGATAAACCAATTACGATTGAATGAGTGAATGACGTCACAGTTAGCACGTTCGCTCTTGGGCAGCCTGTTCAGACAGGCAGATGCATCATTGGCTCATCCCAATGAGAAATTGTTCAGTCATTCACATTAGCTGTATAGGTGAAGGAGAATGACAATGAGCACTGTTTAAACAGAACGATAAATGAACCAGCCAGCGATGATTTTTATGCCTGCATAAAATGAACGACCAGTGAAAAGTGATTGGATATTGTTCGTTGTTTGGTCATTGACATGTGTTTAGACAGAATGATCATTCACTTCTGATCATTTGAATGATTTTTTGAACGTTAATTGTTCAGATTCTTACTTGATCTTGGGAACCTCAATGATTATCCTTCAGTGTACATGCATGCTCCAACTGAATGGCGAATAAAAAGTCTTTCACTTCTCATTCATCATTCAGTTTCTGAATACAGAAAAGTGAAGGCCATATCATTCCGTGAAAACAGGCAGTTCACTCATGATCGACTGCCTGCTTCCTGTGAATAGAGGCGGGTGGGCTTGGGGGAAGGATTTCCGGCCTGCTAAACCTCCGTTCATTAGTAAGGTTTGTTTCTGTGTAAGAGCACAGGAATAATTATTAATTATCTATTAAAAAAGTGTTTGAAAGGAAAAAAACTGTGGATCCTTTTATTGCTTGCATAATATACTGCACTATTTATGTAATGCAGTGGATTATGTCTGTGACAGTCAGCCCTACTAAACCTTGCCTCTGGCAGTATTTAATAGGCTATCATGCATGGCATAGGCAATGGCCATTGTCAAGCCTTCAGCTGCCATGGCAGACCATTGGAACACCACAATTGCATTGCAGGGAGGCCAAAGGAATGACAAAGTGAGCCCCCCCTTACTCTGAAACCACATAGACGCCACAATTGCTATTGACCACAGCATCTAAGGGATCTGAAATTTCTCTAAGGTCGCACTCACACCCAGCAGATTTGGTGCAGATTTTCCACAGAAGAAAGTCTACACCAAAATCAACATCACATTCTACATCAAAATCCATAGCATTGGTGCTGATTGTGACAAAGATCTGCAGCAGACTTTCATCCTTCAATTGAAAAGGTAAAATCTGCTGCAAATTTGGTATGGATTTTGGTACGGATCCACACCAAAATCTGAAGCGCATAATATGCAGACTTTGGTGTAGAGCTGCACGAAAATCCAATCACAAATGAACGAATCCTAATTCTAGCAAAAGCCCAACTGTTCGACTCCTCTTTTCTGGCATGGATTGTGAGAGAGAAATAAAGAAGCTTCTCTATAATGAGCCATTATAGAGCAAGAGGCCCTTATGTAAGTCTTGCATAGGAGCCCTTTGCTACCTGTTTCTGTCCCCGATTTGATGGTGAACTATCCATTTAACTTCTTACTATCACAGCCAATTTTCATGGCCTCTTTTTATTGCCACTTTGAAAAAGCTATAACTTTTTTAGACACGAGAACTTGTTTTTTGTGACACAAGTTGAATTTTTTTGTGGTATCATTTAAAGTACCATAAAATGTATTGAAAAACTTCTAAAAATTTTAAAGTGGGGTTTAATGAAAAAGCTTGTTTTTTATGGTGTTCATGATGTGGTAAAAATAACATCTTAACTTTCAAATGAAGGTCAGTAAAATTATGGTGATATTATACATTTATATTTGTTTTCTTTTAGGTTTTATTACTTTTTTAAAAAAATAAACTTTTTTGTTAAAAAAAAATTGCTTTCTATCGCAATATGGCATGGTTAAATAGAATAACTAAGATGGCAGGAGTAGAAGCCTTCGCAAGGCCATAAGAACCATTAGGCATCCTAAAATAGTGTCGCAAACAGGGGAGTTGAAGGTAACAGATGAATCTTCCTCCTACTATCTAACCACTTAGATGCTGTGGTCACTATTGAGCGTAACATAGAAGGGGTTAAACAACAGGGATCAGAGTTTTCTCCAATCCTATTTGTTGCAGTCAGAGGTGAATAGTGTAAAACCATCCGGCATCGGCCACATATGAAGCAGGTGTCATCTCCTAAGCCCGCCTCCAGACAATCCTTTCCGACTTCCACCATAGATGTACTGTGGATGACGGGAAGGGGTTAAAAGGCTTAGCCAGGATATATCCTAGGTCTGTAGAAAGGAATGCCTCCCCTTTTCTGAAAAGCCATAGTCATCAACTACGAAATGCTGCTGATAAGTCAAGCACTGAAAATTTCAAGTACACTGGATGAAATTTAAAGTTTTACACCCAAAGAGTTAAAGAAAATGTGTGAAACTTGGATCAAAGTCTCTCCATATGGAGGGTAATGAATAATTAAAAATTGAATGAAGTCTATGTATGAGTATGCAAATTATAGGGCCTTTGTTATGCAAAATGCTACATTGTTCTAGTTTATAAGTTGTAAAGTGTGTTATGTAGGAAGATCATTTTTTTTGTCCACAGATTGTTGGTGACCAGGTATGCCACATCATCGAACTCCATACACTCAAATATCTGACTTTGAGAGAGGGTAAACTAGGGGGGCATCATACTGTGAAATCTCCATAAAGACCGGCCATAGTGCAACGCGAGTACAGAGAGTGGTTGCTCAGTAGACACAGGAAGGCTCCAGTAATCGCAGACCTGACACATGTCCATGCAGAAGGACAACGCCATGTGAAGACCACCAAATTGTGCAGACGGCAGTTGCTGATAGATGGGCGACTGTAGTACAGATCTGAGCAGTGGTCGGAGTCAGAGTCACCACATGAACAATTGTTGTATTCTCAGGTGCCCATGAAGTATGTTCAGTTAACTCGTTTTCACTGCCAGCAATAACTAACCTGGTGTGCCACTAGACAGAACTGGACACATAAAGGGAGAACAGTTGTGTTGGTGAGGAGTCTTAATTCTGTTTGGGGCAAAGTGATCATTATCTATGTACCTACGAGCATTTTGGAGAAAGGACCTATCCTACTGTGATTTCAGAGCACTACACAGGTCCAACCCCTAGTGTCATGGTTTGAAGATAAATGGTTATGACTGCAGAACTGAGTTGATGGTTGTTGAAGACATAATGACTGTCCACCAGTATGTGGAGAGAGTGTTTCAACCCTTCATGATCATCATCCAAAATTGTATCTTTCAACAGGATAATGCCCGACCATATACTGCAGCCATCACAAGACAAGCGTTGCAAGTGTCTGGACCATAGATTAGCCTGCGTGGTCCACAGACATATCCCTAATAGAGCATGTTTGGGATGCCGTAGGTAGACAACATACCTCACATGGTCATTTACCAAAAACTGTACAACAACTGATTGCACAAGTCATAGAGGCAAACCCAAAGAAGACATATTCGAACATTTCTTGATGAAATGCCTCAAGGATCCAAGAGTGTATAGGTACTGAGATGTGTGATTGTCCTCAGTGGGAGAAACTAAGTAATCTTGTAGATGTGCTGAGATGGGCACACTTCTTACCGAAACCAGTACTGAACAGTAATTTGCTATCATGTATTCTTGGCACGGCTCTGTACATATCTATCATGTTTCATGAAATTCCACCAATTTCCTTTGGGTGTAACACTATCAATTCTCACCAGTTTATTTCTATACTGAGGTCAACCGCTTCAGAGCAGATTCTAAGTTCTACAGTAGCAGTACGGCAAAAAAAAAAATCTTACTCTTTGTATATAATTTATAAATCAACATAAATAGTAAGAGCTTGTTTAGCGCTGCCATTTTCTATCAATGTACATGCGAGAAAAAGACCCAGAAGATTCAAGGGGCCAAGCGAAAATAGACACATCAACAATGCAGGGTGACTAGTTCTAGTTAACTCAACAAGGAAAATATTGTCCCTGGGATTAGATGTTCTTTCTGCTGCAAACAGTCAATTTACTTCCGTATCTGACTCTTCTGCTTCATATAGCATAAGAAAAGTACAAGTACAAGACATTAATCTGCATCATATAACAGCTGTAATAGGTATAAACACGCTTCATAAGAAACATGTCAACGCTATAGACATCACCTGTCAGTCACAGCACGGTTATACTCTGAAGAGATTTGCTGGTACAAGGGGCTCTCCGGACTGCTCTGTCTGCTATAGGAGGCTATGAATGGTAAGGCCCACCCTTTGGATTAGCCTTACCCCCTCAGCAGTTTGCAGCCCAAAATGGAACAGATCTGAATGTAATAAATACCAGATTTCTACAAACTGACAAACATTCGCATCTACAGTAAGTTTAGATCTGGCAAGTGACCAAACACATTTATAAAGTGTATCCAGGAACTAGAAAAAGAAAACCCCACATAAAAACAAAGAATACAAAAAAATCCATAAAGATGATGCTCTGGTAATATTGAAATCTGTGTCCCATTGGAAACCAAATCAGCAACCCCAATAAAGTCTCTGTGCCACCTAAATTATTGATATTATTACAGTTGATTCAATGATTACACTTAAAGGAATTGTCCACTTTTAATGGATGATCAGATTTTCACAGGGTATACACAGGCCAAACCCCATCCCCCAGTAATCCATTTTAAATCATGTGGAAACCCATTAGCAAGTGTTCCATTTCCCTGCAGTGTGAACACAAGGGAAATATCCGACTTTAAAAAAAAAAAAAAGAGAAAAATAGGTGAAAACTAAAAAAATAAGGATACCCGCCTCTACAATCCGCCAAAGAAGCTCCGGTGGTCATTCCAGTATCTGGTTACAAGTGGCTGGCATTTGACTGCTGCAGTGAGCCAAAGAGTGACTGTACCTTTCATATGCCATGCTACAGGCATTATGGTTGCGATCACTGAATGGTAAGTAGAACCCCACATGACTTCTGCAGCTACTGATTGGCTGCAGCAGTCACATGCTACCCGCTTGTAAGCAAAAGCCAGGAGAACTACCAATGAGCAAGAGCTGGATAAGCACTTGCAATGGTTGTACATTTTTTTCCTTTTAACCCCTTGAGTGGCAGGTTTCCTACCACCCTGTCGTGCCCAGCAGGGCAGGTTTTTTAAAATGGTCTAATCATTGAATTTCAACTAGTTTTGCAGTTGCGTCTCAAGAGCCATAACTTTTTCATTTTTCCATTGACATGGCCATATAAGGGCTTGTTTTTTGCGGGACAAGTTGTGATTTTTTAAACAGGGGGGAGGAAAAAAAGAAATGGGGAAAAAAGAAAAAAAGGGGCCATGTCATTAAGGGGTTAAATAATGTATTAACTTCCTTCTCTGGGTCATTACGACGCACACGGATACCACATGTGTGATTGTATTTTTGATTTTTTACAAAGTAAAGGGAGACAAGTTTTTTTTAACTTTTTTAATAATTTTTTAAATTTTTTTTTTTTTAAATTTTTTTTTTTTTGTCCCTTTAGGGGACTTCCACAGGGACCCATCAGGACCCCTGATCACATTCCCGGGGTCCGATGGTGACAGCACTTTACATGCTGCAGTGACAACCCTTTACATGCTGCAGTCACATAGACTGCAGCATGTAAAGGGTTAACACAGCAGAGATCGGAGGTTTTCTCTGATCTCTGCTGTAAGAGCTAGTACCTAGCTGTCCTCTGACAGCTAACAACCAGCTCTCCCTGCCACAGAGACCATCGGCTTGCTTCTGACAAGCCGATGGTCTCTATGGCAACCTGTAAACAAAGCAGGAGGTTGCCGACATGTCGGCAATATCTTCTGCTGGTTTTTCAAAGCCCTTGCACTGCTCTCTGTAGGTCTGTGCAGGCAGAGCACACTGTCACAGCTTGTGGCATTGTGCTCTGCAGCTCCCATAGTGATACATAGCCCGGAAATCTTCCGGGCTATGTTGCTATGAGCAGTGGAGCTCGTCCCCGGAAATTTTCCGGGCGTGCCACTCAAGGGGTTAAAAGTGAGATAAACTCGTTTAAGGCCTTTCCTAGTTTTTCCTGCACTTAAAGGAGTTTTCCAAGACCAGACTCAAATTTCAAAGTCATAATTCAGCTCACTGTAGTAAAAGTAATCCATCCATTACCTTTCCACCCAATCTTGATCATTGCTGTTGCTTTTGTTGAATCTAGCAGGCAACATTTACTTACAGATGCCACTTCTGATCGATGGACAACCGCAGCTGTTCCAACTAAATTTCCATATTCCCCTTGCTAGCACCTTGGCTATGTATTCTCCCCCTGCATGCCATTGATCTAAGGCCTGCCCACTTCACCCTAAAGCACCATCTTTTAAACATCAACATGAAACAAACTTTCCCCTTTATTGATCAGGCCGCCCTTCTTCTATTCCATTGCAGTATAATCATTCTGCTGCCCCTGAGTGCGCCACAATCACTTGACTCCCGTCAACATCACAGGGCGTATTGGACGCATGCGCAGTAGAGCTGACATATTGTGCATGCTTTCAGTAATACCACTGGCACATGAGAAGTACAGGGAACTAAAAGGCCAGCCCACCCAATGGCAGCACATAACTGAGCTGCAAAGGCTCATTGATTTTGTGTACGCAACGTCAGTGAATGTTAGTGGATTTGTCAGTGGGATTATGCTACCAGAGTCCAGATTGGTGAAATAAAAGTAGGCGCATTTTGAAGTTGGTTACTGCCCCATAACTAGTGGTTGTTGGTCTCAGAAAAAAGGTCTGACACTGCTCCTTGCTAATCTGCTGATGTACAAGTTCAACATCTCATGAGGGTAAAATACAGTATATAAATCAGAGTAAAATTTTAATTAATTAAATTCTGTTTTAAATTTTATTTAGTGTGTTGAAAAACTGATTAAAAACCTATCTACTAACTCTTCAACCCTTTTGATATAACGATATCAGAAATTAATAGCATATTCATGTTAAGAATAACCCTTTCAATCATGTATTTCATGAAGGAAAGGAAGAAAAATTCTTAGGTAACAACAAAAATGATCTACCAAAGGAAAAAGCCTCCAATTAAAAACCCAGCTGCAAAAAGTTTGTTTATGAGCAGGTTATAGGTGCATATAACAGTACAAGTAACAAGACATATAGAGGAGGTAAGTTTAGAACACACCTTTTTGGTACTGGGTCACAAAACCACACTCCACCCAGGGAAACCTTGAAGCCCTTACTATCATTGTAGAGGTATCAAGGTAAATGAGCTCCTCAAGCTTCTTCTCTACTCAGATGCTATAGTCCAATGTCTACTTAGAGGGGCCCTTATAGACCCGACGTCCTTCATGCAAGATGATTTCAGCTTTGCTTTGAATAACACAGGTAGTAGTAATTCCCAAAGTAAACAGAGGCATTCACATGATCAAAAAGTAATGTTATGATGTTAATAACTAGTGTTGCTCGTTGTGATAGACCAAGCATCCCGATTTTTAACAAAAACAGCCAAAATATTGACTCCCTGCTTTAAGCAGAAAGGACAGGTATGTTGGCTTAGCACTGCTGCCTTGCAGTACTGAAGTTCTAGGTTCAAAATTGACCTCAATTGGGGATTAGAGCCTTGGACCCCACCACTGCAAGGTGGCCAGCATCACCTCCTTCACTGTTCTTCAAGGTACATTTTGGGTGCTAAATTAGAGAACATGATTTTTACTCCTATTGATTTTAATGGACGTTGGAATTGGGAGTCCCGATTCACAATTATTTTTCAATATCGGGTCTGTCACTCCTGACTCAATTATTTCAATAATCGCTCCACACTATTAATAAGCTATTAATTAAAACAGTAACCTATAATAGTTACCTTATTAACTGGGATAGCATTCTTCACATTGAAATAGAATCCAAAGTAAACCATATTGAAGACTCCATGGCGACCCAAAGTGGCAGTCAGTCCTTTGTTTAGACCTCTCAGTCCTATGCCCTCTGTTTTGATCACATGACGAGCCTGCGCCAAGGTAGATGGTTGCTAGAAGATAATACAAGGGCTTATATTAAGGACAATGCTGTAAATGTCTTACACAACATGAAAGTTAATGGGTAAAAGAGAAAAACGTTGTAATGGTTACACTAATGGTTGGATCTTATAAGATGTTGGCCATTATATAAGGGTTAAGTAAAACCTAGCATGGACCAGATGTGTCCTGCAGACCCAAAAATCAATGTCCCTCCTTTAATACGATCTAAATAATTACAACATTTAGTAATGAATAATTTCGTAATATATTCTCACAGCAGTCAGAGCTCTGTTTTTCTGCCACCTCAGAACCTGTGCTGTTCAGGGAGGTGACGGGTGATGTATTTTGTGTACTCATCCACACCTTGTTCTCATGCGGTCTGCCGTCCTTACGTGGTCCATAATTTGGGTGCTTTTCAGACCGCAGTGCGCATGCTCTCCCATAGAAGTGGTCTGAAAAGAGTCAGATTTTCAGATTGCGTGCGGACTTCACTATAGGACAATAGGGAATGGGTAAGTATAAAAAAATATATCCCACGGCTCCGTCACCTCCTCAAACTGCACCATAACTTCGTTTATAGTGCTGTTCCAATGTGATCCAATTCCCTTTAAAACATTACATTCCAAATGATTGCATCCACCACTAGAGGGAGCTTACTGAATACACTGATATACTGAACTCAATAATAAAACATTATACAGTGAGCTCCCTCTAGTGGTGGCTGAAGAGAGATGAAATATACTATTTTAAGCCCTTAGCGACCGGCCTATTTTGTGCCTAAAGGGGCCAAGCAATTTTCATAATCACCTTGCAAGAGTCATAACTCATTGATATAACTGTATAGGGGCTTGTTTCATTGTGGGATGAATTGTATTTTTTCTTCAATATTCTCCTTTTTTAACAACTTTTTAGGGAAGTATTTAAGGTGGGGGGTGGGGCAAAAAACAAAGAGGAGTAGGCAGGAGTACAGAGGAGGTTAGAACAAAGAGGGAGCCAATTTGGAATATTACAGAGTTCACCATTTGGTAAAAGTAATATGATAACCTTCTTATCTGGATCATCATCTTGATTCTCATTGAGTAAGGTATTTTTTATGTGCTCATTATTCTTGGAGTTCTAGCGGATTTTCAGGACCCCCAGGTGAACTAGACAACCTGTATGTAATTTAGAGCTCAGCATCAGGAGAATGGAGCTATATCAATAAGGACATGCTAAGAATATTGGACCTAACAATGACATGACGGACGAGGGTGGAGATTCACTTTAAAACGTGATTTTATTTAATGCTGGTCACATGTGGTCAGTTTATTGTCACCCTCCAAGCATAGCTGATTTTGATATTGCATATCACAAGCACTTATGAGCCCTATTATTTTGAAGCATGTTATTGTAAATGGAATATAAATGTATCCACAAACTGATAAAGGAGACCAGTAATCATCTTCCAAGCATAATGTTGAGCATCTCTTACTTTATTGGTTTTAACAAGATAGGAGGTCCAAAATTGTTCTTACAAAATACATGTTAACCAACAGTGATATATTTACTAAAACAAGCACAAAAAAATAGCAATTTGCAAAATATAATCTGGGTGCATAATTGAAATATTAAATAGTTGAGCTTGTTAATTGTATTATCTCGGAAGAACATCTCGTACAACCCCTTTAAATGACAATTTCAACACTGCTACATCTGCCATTTCCTGTGTGTTCCCTGACAACGTATGATTTGATCTGATACAATCTGAATACAATCATCCTCTCTATAACACTGGTGGTGGACCACCTGGAATGTACAAAGTCATCTGCATTAATGGGTTGATTCATTCAAGACTGATTTGGTAATGAAAAATATCAGGTGGATTTATGGTCGGTCCTTGTCCCTACATAGGAGTCGGTTTTCCTGAGTTGCACTTGCTTTGTTGGTTTTGTTACTTAGAACATAAAGCTTCATCCTCCCTGACACTTGAAGGAGAGGAGAACACAGAAGATTTACAAGGATTAGAGATGAGCGAACGTGTTCGTCCGAACTTGATATCCGTGCGGATATTAGGGTGTTCGGGATGTTCGTTATTCGTAACGAACACCATGCGGTGTTCGGGTTACTTTCACTTCCTTCCCTGAGACGTTAGCGTGCTTTTCTGGCCAATTGAAAGACAGGGAAGGCATTACAACTTCCCCCTGCGTCGTTCAAGCCCTATACCACCCCCCTGCAGTGAGTGGCTGGGGAGATCAGGTGTCCGCCTAATATAAAAGTCGGCCCCTCCCGCGGCTCGCCTCAGATGCCGTGTGAGTTAGATGAGGGACAGTGCTGTTTGTACCGGAGCTGCTGTAGGGAAAGAATTGGTAGTTAGTGTAGGCTTCAAGACCCCCAAAGGTCCTTATTAGGGCCACTGATAGCTGTGTGTTGGCTGCTGTTAGCAGTGGCAATTTTTTTTTCTTCTCAAAATCGGCTCTGCAGAGCGTTGCACCCGGCATTTGGTACAGAAGTGGTGTATAGGCAGGGAGAGTGTTAGGAGTGAGTGTAGCCTTCAAGAACCTCAACGGTCCTTTCTAGGGCCATATTTACCCGTGTGCAGTACTGTGCTGGCTGCTGTTAGCTGTGCTGCATATTTTTTTTCTTCTCAAAATCGCCTCTGCAGAGCATTGCACCCTCCATTGATACTACAGGGAAAGAATTGTGTAGGCAGGGCCACAACACAGTTATTATTCATTGAATATACGCAGTGCGGCCTTTTGCTTGTAAAACAAGTGAAAAAAAATCTATTTGTCCTGCCTCTGTCCGTCCTAAGGGCTGTGTGTACGTGTCGGCTGCGTGTGCAACGTTTAAAAATCAGACGCACCCAGCTACGTTTTACTGCTGGCTTCGCCATTTGCTTTCCTTAATTGGGAAAAAAATACCTGCTCTGCCAGAGTTATAATAACTCTGCTACCCTCACGTTCTGTGACACATTAGCAGGGCCACAGCACAGTTATTAAACTTAGATTATTCATTCACTAGAGGCAGTGGGGCCTTTCATTTTCAAAAAAGGGAAAAAATTATATTTGGCCTGCAGTCTTGCGCCAATTTATTTCCTGCCTGTGAAATTAAATCACTGGTAATACAGCATGCTGAGGGGTAGGGGTAGGCCTAGAGCACGCGGCCGAGAACGCGGAGGGCCAAGTCAGGGTGTGGGCACAGGCCGAGCTCCTGATCCCGGTGTGTCGCAGCCGACTGCTGCGCGATTAGGAGAGAGGCACGTTTCTGGCGTCCCTACATTCATCGCCCAATTAATGGGTCCACGCGGGAGACGGTTATTAGAAAATGAGCAGTGTGAGCAGGTCCTGTCCTGGATGGCAGAAAGTGCTTCGAGCAACCTATCGTCAACCCGCAGTTCTGCGCCGTCCACTGCTGCAAATCCGAATCCTCTGTCTGCTGCTCCTCCTTCCTCCCAGCCTCCTCACTCCACTACAATGACACCTGCTCAGGAGCGGGAACACTCCCAGGAACTGTTCTCGGGCCCCTGCTTAGATTGGGCAGCAGCGGTTCCTCTCCCACCAGAGGAGTTTATCGTCACTGATGCCCAACCATTCGAAAGTTGCCGGGGGCCGGGGGAAGAGGCTGGGGACTTCCGCCAACTGTCTCAACAACTTTCTGTGGGTGAGGAGGACGATGACGATCAGACACAGTTGTCTTGCAGTGAGGTAGTAGTAAGGGCAGTAAGTCCAAGGGAGCAGCGCACAGAGGATTCGGAGGAAGAGCCGCAGGACGATGAGGTGACTGACCCCACCTGGTGTGCAACGCTTACTCAGGAGGACAGGTCTTCAGAGGGGGAGTCAAGGGCATCAGCAGGGCAGGTTGCAAGAGGCAGTGCGGTGGCCAGGGGTAGAGGCAGGGCCAGACCGAATAATCCACCAACTGTTTCCCAAAGCGCCCCCTCGCGCCATGCCACCCTGCAGAGGCCGAGGTGCTCTAAGGTCTGGCAGTTTTTCACAGAGACGCCTGACGACCGACGAACAGTGGTGTGCAACCTTTGTCGCGCAAAGCTCAGCCGGGGAGCCAACACCAACAGCCTCACCACCACCACCATGCGCAGACATATGATGGCCAAGCACCCCACAAGGTGGGACGAAGGCCGTTCAGCGCCTCCGGTTTGCACCCCTGCCTCTCCCCCTGTGCCCCAACCTGCCACTGAGATGCAACCCCCCTCTCAGGACACAGGCACTACCGCCTCATGGCCTGCACCCACACCCTCATCTCCGCTGTCCTCGGCCCCATCCAGCAGTGTAGTTCAGCGCACCGTTCAGCCATCGCTTGCGCAACTGTTGGAGCGCAAGCGCAAGTACGCCGCCACGCACCCGCACGCTCAAACGTTAACCGTCCGCATAGCAAAATTCATCAGCCTTGAGATGCTGCCGTATAGGGTTGTGGAAACGGAGTCCTTCAAAAGTATCATGGAGGCGGCGGCCCCGCGCTACTCAGTTCCCAGTCGCCACTACTTTTCCCGATGTGCCGTCCCAGCCCTGCACGACCACGTCTCCCGCAACATTGTACGCGCCCTCACCAACGCGGTTACTGCCAAGGTCCACTTAACAACGGACACGTGGACAAGCACAGGCGGGCAGGGCCACTACATCTCCCTGACGGCACATTGGGTGAATTTAGTGGAGGCTGGGACAGAGTCAGAGCCTGGGACCGCTCACGTCCTACCCACCTCCAGAATTGCGGGCCCCAGCTCGGTGGTGGTATCTGCGGAGGTGTATGCTTCCTCCACTAAAGCACCCTCCTCCTCCTCCGTCTCGCAATCAAGATGTGTTAGCAGCAGCATGTCGCCAGCAGTCGGTGTCGCGCGGTGTGGCAGCACAGCGGTGGGCAAGCGTCAGCAGGCCGTGCTGAAACTACTCAGCTTAGGCGATAAGAGGCACACGGCCCACGAACTGCTGCAGGGTCTGACACAGCAGACCGACCGCTGGCTTGCGCCGCTGAGCCTCCAACCGGGCATGGTCGTGTGTGACAACAGCTGTAACCTGGTGGCTGCTCTGCAGCTCGGCAGCCTCACGCACGTGCCATGCCTGGCCCACGTCTTTAATTTGGTGGTTCAGCGCTTTCTGAAAAGCTACCCACGCTTGTCAGACCTGCTCGTAAAGGCGCGCCGGCTCTGCGCACATTTCCGCAAGTCCCACACGGACGCTGCCACCCTGCGCACCCTGCAACATCACTTTAAGCTGCCAGTGCACCGACTGCTGTGCGACGTGCCCACACGGTGGAACTCTACGCTCCACATGTTGGCCAGGCTCTATGAACAGCGTAGAGCTATAGTCGAATACCAACTCCAACATGGGCAGCGCAGTGGGAGTCAGCCTCCTCAATTCCTTTCAGAAGAGTGGGCCTGGTTGGCAGACATCTGCCATGTCCTTGGTAATTTTGAGGAGTCTACCCAGGTGGTGAGCGGCGATGCTACAATCATTAGCGTCACCATTCCTCTACTATGCATCTTGAGAAATTCCCTGCAAACCATAAAGGCAGCTGCTTTGTGCTCGGAAACGGTGGCGGTGGAAGACAGTATGCCGCTGGATAGTCAGGGCACCCTCCTGTCTATTTCTCAGCGCGTACAGGAGGAGGAGGAGGAGGAGCATGAGGAGGATGAGGAGGAGGGGGAAGAGACAGCTTGGCCCGCTGCTGACGGTACACCGGCTGATTGCCGGTCATCCTTTCAGCGTGTATGGCCTGAGGAGGAGGAGGAGGAGGAGGATCCTGGCAGTGATCTTCCTAGTGAAGACAGCCATGTGTTGCGTACAGGTACCCTGGCACACATGGCTGACTTCATGTTAGGATGCCTTTCTCGTGACCCTCGCGTTGCACGCATTCTGGCCACGACGGATTACTGGGTGTACACACTGCTCGACCCACGCTATAAGGAGAACCTGCCCACTCTCATTCCCGAAGAGGAAAGGGGTTCGAGAGTGTTGCTATACCACAGGACCCTTGCGGACAAGCTGATGGTAAAATTCCCAGCCGACAGCGCTAGTGGCAGAAGGCGCAGTACCGAGGGCAAGGTAGCAGGGGAGGTGCGGAGATCGAGCAGCATGTACATCCCAGGCAGTGCAACAGTCTTTAAGGGCCTGGACAGTTTTATGGCTCCCCACCAAGACTGTGTCACCGCTCCCCAGTCAAGGCTGAGTCGGCGGGAGCACTGTAAAAGGATGGTGAGGGAGTACGTAGCCGATCGCACGACCATCCTCGGTGACGCCTCTGCCCCCTACAACTACTGGGTGTCGAAGCTGGACACGTGGCCTGAACTAGCGCTGTATGCCCTGGAGGTGCTTGCTTGTCCTGCGACTAGCGTCTTGTCGGAGAGGGTGTTTATTGCGGCTGGGGGAATCATCACAGATAAGCGTAGCCGCTTGTCAACCGACAGTGCCGACAGGCTAACACTCATCAAGATGAACAAAGGCTGGATTTCCCCAGACTTCTGTTCTCCACCAGCGGACAGCAGCGATACGTAAGCAATACGTAGGCTGCACCCGCGGATGGAAGCTACGTTCTCTCTCACCATCCAAAATGGGGACATTTCTGCTTCATCAATCTGTGTCTAATATTCCTCCTCCTCCTCCTGCTCCTCCTCCTGAAACCTCACGTAATCACGCTGAACGGGCAATTTTTCTTAGGGCCACAAGGCTCACTCAAATAATTTTTCTGAACAATTTTTATAAGTTTCAATGCGCTTAAAAGCGTTGGAACTTTAACTTGAACCAATTTTTCGTTACACTGGGCTGCCTCCAGGCCTAGTTACCACTTAAGCCACATTAACCAAAGCGATTCACCTGTCATCTTGGTTGGGCATGGCCAATTTTTACTGAGGTACATTAGTACTGTTGGTACACCAATTTTTTGGGGCCCTCACCTACAGTGTAATCATAGCAATTTGTATGTTCTTCGCCTGCACTCATGGTACAGAAAGGTGTGTGGGGTTGGCCTACACTTTAGCTACATAAATGTAACTTGGGCCTTGGCTATACTAAGGCTACTGAAATGGAACTAAGACTGCGCTCCCACTATACTGCTGCTTCAGAATTGTTACTGGGGCCTGTCTTGAGTGCTACTATTGCTGACATGGAACTAAGACTGCGCTCTCGCTATACTGCTGCTTCGGAATTGTTACTGGGGCCTGTCTTGAGTGCTACTATTGCTGACATGGAACGAAGACTGCGCTCCCGCTATACTGCTGCTTCGGAATTGTTACTGGGGCCTGTCTTGAGTGCTACTATTGCTGACATGGAACGAAGACTGCGCTCCTCCTATAATGCTGCTAGTGATATGTTAGTGGGGCCTGTCCTAATGCTACGGCTGAAATGTTACGAATTCTGGGCTCTGCCTATACCGCTGCTAATGGTATGTCTCTGGGGTGTGGAAACAGAGGCTTCCCAAAGACATGATGGCGGCGAGGCCATTTCCCACCAACGCGGTTACTGTTAAGGTGCATATAACCACGGACACGTGGAGAGGACACGTAGTGCCTCAAAAACATCCCCCTCCTCCTCCAACAGGGAAAACATTCTTGGCAAATGCCTTTGCATTGGTTCGTCTGGTGGCAGTCCAAGAATTTCACCTTTACCGACACAACAAGAGAGCCCCCACACCATCCCCCCGCCACGGCCCACTTAATCCTGGCCGCATTCCGAAAACCAACAAAATACAACCGTGCTACTAGGTCCGCAGTCACCACCACATTACCACCAACGCGGTTACTGTTAAGGTACATATTACCAGTCTGACTGGGGCATGCAGACACCTTGACAGAATGAATAGTGTGTGGCACATAGGTTCCCCATTGCTATGCCCACGTGTGCAGCTCCTGATGGCGGTGGCACAGGATTATATTTCTCATTGCTTCTGTACAGCATTGTGGGCTATCGCCCCGCCCCTTTTAAAGAGGGTCGCTGCCTAGCCGTGCCAACCCTCTGCAGTGTGTGCCTGCGGTTCCTCCTCATGGCAGACGCACTTATAAATAGACATGAGGGTGGTGTGGCATGAGGGCAGCTGAAGGCTGCGCAGGGACACTTTGGTGTGCGCTGTGGGGGGGAGGGGGGGCGGTTGGTCAGCATGTAACCCAGGAGAAGTGGCAGCGGAGTGTCATCCAGGCAGTGATTGTGCTTTGTTGTAGCTAGTGTGGTGCTTAGCAAAGGTATGCCATGCTAATGAGGGCTTTTCAGAAGTAAAAGTTGTTGGGACTGGGGGGGGGGGCCCACTCTTGCCGGTATTGTGGCTTAATAGTGGGACCTGTGAACTTGAGATGCAGCCCAACATGTAGCCCCTCGCCTGCCCTATCCGTTTCTGTGTCATTCCCATCACTTTCTTGAATTGCCCAGATTTTCACACATGAAAACCTTAGCGAGCATCGGCGAAATACAAAAATGCTCTGGTCGCCCATTGACTTCAATGGGGTTCGTTATTCGAAACGAACCCTCGAACATCGCGGGAAGTTCGTTTCGAATAACGAACACCCGAACATTTTGGTGTTCGCTCATCTCTAACAAGGATCACTGATAAAGGAATTAAGGAGAGAGAGAGAGGACCAGTGCAGCAGAGCTGAGGTGCTGCAGGCTGGTGGCCTAGCAGAGGCCAGAGTCCGACAGGGGCGACAACCCTGGACTCACACCCAAGTGGGGTGCATATGGACGGTGTATATTGATATTGCTGTGTTTTTTGATTGCGGTGATGACAAATACAGGCTGGCAGGAGCCAAATAAAGAAATACACATCTCCTGAGCCATTTCTACACGTGTGGTGTGCCATTTCCATGAGCAAGAGGTCAGCGATCCGCAGGCAAGTGTACACAGTCTTAACCCCTAATGACCGCACATATGGCTTTTTATAATGGCAATCACTAATGGGCCTTATTCTGCTCAATACGTCTTTTAACAGAGCATTGAAATCAATGAGAGCTGTGCCTGCAGTTACAAGCGCCAGCCACTACGTGGAGGTCGGCACAGAGACCTCTGCTGCTTCAGCTCCGACCTCTGTGCATTTGCGGCGCTGACAGCATGTACCCGCTCCGCTGATCGGTCGGGGTCCCAAGTGATGGCCCCCAGCCAATCAACTATTTATGATCTATCACGAGGATAGGTCATCAATAGTATTCTTCCATGAAAACCCCTTTAACTGAATCAGTCCAAGACTATAGATTTGTAGTTTACAATGAACTTAAACCCTTAGGCCTCATGTCCACGGGCAAAAGAAGAATTAAAATCTGCAGCGGATTTTAACTCTTCTCCTGCACGCGGATCCGCATCCCATAGGGATGCTGACCACCCGCGGGTAGGTAAATACCCGCGGATGGTCAATAAAAGTGATTTTTTTTAAAATGGAGCATGAAAAAATCCGGACCATGCTCCATTTTCGTGCGGGTCTCCCGCGGGGACGGCTCCTGTGGGCTTCTATTGAAGCCTATGGAAGCCGTCCGGATCCGCGGGAGACAAAAATAGGAATTTACTCACCCGCTCCGGTTCTTCCCTTCGCTGCGGCTCCATCTTCTCTCCGTCGCGGCCGGATCTTTTTTCTTCGGGACGGCGCATGCGCGGGGCACGTTACCAACGTGCCCTGCGCATCCGCCGGGCCGAAGAAAGAAGATCCGGCCGCGACGCAGAGAAGATGACGCTGCGGCGAAGGGAAGATCCGGAGCAGGCGAGAGGTAAGTTTATTGTTATTTTAAGCGCTCATGTCCGCGGGGCAGGAGGGACCCGCTACGGATTCTACATGTAGAATCCGTAGCGGGCCTGATTTTCCCCGTGGACATGAGGTCTAAAGGAGTGGGGCAGTTCTTCAATGCTGCACCTAGAAAGAAGCACTCTCAGCAGATTATACAGAATTTCGTACCAAAACCAGAGGGTCATTTAAAGTACCATTATTTATTTCATTCACTTACACTCTTATGCATCGTTTTGGGTATAGTCCGCTGGATTTGTTTGTGCATACATTAGGCAAGACTGTTGTCCTCTACACTTTATGTGAGTAAATTTAGGATCTCCAACAGCTCCCATATTAACCAATGGCCTCAGAATTCTGTGTCCAATACAAAATTACAACATAGACTAAAGTAGCCACAGACAAGGTGATATACATAGGCGTCTATCGACTGCTGGATGCGGCTGCCAAGCAGTTATGGCAAAGCTGTGGTCTATCTACACACCACAACTGTGAACAGTCTACTTCGGAGTGATTGATTGGAAACAGATTGATCTGAAGAGCTCTATAGACAAATTCCACATCAATGGATGAGCATATAAGCACGAGCTAGCTGAGCAGTCAGGGTATCAGAGATCAATGGTTGAAGATATCAGTAGATGTAGCAGAGTCTTGGAAAATGAACTAGCTGCGTATTTTGGTTACATTAGGTGTTTATTAATAGTCTAATTTCTGATTCCATATAGAACGGCCTTATGAGCTATATATGTAAACTAGTAAATGTCGAGACTCTTACCTGGGCATATAGATTGCGGTTAGCTTGTAGACTGACTTTTACAACTTCAAAAGGATTCACTACCACGGCTTCTGTTAATCCAGCTCCAAGGCCAGCAATTGCAAAAACCTACAAAGAAGGCAGCATGTACAAAAATACTCTAGAAATACAGAGGGCATCTACAAATCTCTAAACTAAAATAATGCCTGTAATATAGATCAGATTTATCCCTTTCATGACCAAGGATTACAACTTTCTTGTTTTTCGAACAACATATCTAAGGCTTGTTTTTTGCGGGACAAGTTGTCTTTTCATTGGTACCATTTAACGCATCCTATAAAGAAATTTTAAAAATTTAAAGTGGGGAAAATGGGGGAAAAGCCCGCATCTGTACTACAAAGACTCTTACAGAGTCAAAACGTCATGGCTGTCTGCTGGTGTATATCTGTGGGGACAGAAGTGCACCATTTATGCTGTCAGATCTCAACTCGTGACATTTTTCTGTACTATTCATGGCAGGGGTTACTTTTATGCGTTTATGTTGTAGTAAAGATGACTTGTCTTTTTTTTGTTGGTCAGTGTGATTGCTGCGATACCAAATTTAGATACTTTTTTAAATTAATATTTAAAAAATTAAAATATCTTAAAAAAAAAAAAAAAAAAAAAAAAAGATTGCCTTCTACTGATATATTTTGACTCCCATAACTTTTTACTGTCAATAGGGCTGTGGAGGGGGCTCGTTTTTTAGTGGGCGATCTGAAGTTTTTGTATTGGTACCATTTTGGAGAACATACAGCTTTTTGATCTCTTTTTATTCAATTTTATCTGGTAGACATAGTGAATTAAAAAAAAGCGCAAGTCTGCAATTCTGCATTTTTTCTGATGACGACGATCACACGGGAATAATAACGTGATATTTTAATAAATTGGACCTGCACGGACATAGGCATATCAATGTATAGTTTTATTTTTTAAGTTTGACGACTGGGAAAATATTTATTCTTTTAACTTAATATTCTTTATTTTTAGAATACCCAAAAAAAAGCAAAAATACGTAAAATAAAGATTTTTTTTTATTAGTCCCCATAGGTGGCTTGAACTTGTGATTGCTTGATTGCTTATACAGTGTAATACAATACTATGTCATCCTATTAAGATGTGCTCTAGGCACATCTTTAGAGGGAATCTGTCAGTTCGAAAATGCTGTCCAAACTGTGGACATCATGTTATAGAGCAGGAGGAGCCGACTGTATATAGTTTTATGGTGAAAGATTCTGTATAACTTGTATTTTATTCATTTATATCCCTGCTCATTCTGAGCTGAACAGTCCAATGAGCGGAGCAATCAGTGATTGAGAACTGTATATGATTGTACATACAGGGATAGCTGACAATCACTGATAGCTCCGCCCATTGGGCTGTTCAGCTCAGAATGAGCAGGGATATACATGAATAAAATACAAGTTATACTGATTCTTTCCCCATAAAATTATATATCAATCTGCTCAGCTCTTTAACATGATGCCTGCAGATTGGACAAGGTGTTCAAGTTGTCAGATTCTATTTAATAGACAAACAGTTATGGCAGCCCTGGGGGCCTTCAGAAAGCCCCAGGCTGGCATGACACCGGATGGCACCCCTTTGATCTTATTGCAGCAGAGCTGTTTAGGACATTTAAATCCCGATTGATCAGAACTAGAGATGAGCGAGCGCGCTCGTTTAAGGCTGATACTCGAGCGAGCGTCGGTTTTCTCGAGTAACTGATTACTCATCCGAGCAAATGCGGGGGCGGCGGGGGTGAGCGGGGATGGGGGGGGGGGGGGGGGGAGATCTCACTCACTCTCCCCCGCCTCTCCCCCACCGCCCACCACCCCCCGCATTTGCTCGAACGCGTAATCAGTTACTCAAGAAGACCGATGCTCGCTCGGGAATCCGCCTCAAACGAGCGTGCTCGCTCATCTCTAATCAGGACATTTAAATACTGCTTTCAGAACTGACAGCAGCATTTAAATGATTAACAGCTGCAAAAACCGTTAAAGACATGCAGTACCCACCATGTATGGAGCAGGTTTAACTTCCAAGCCAGCTCCATATACAGCATATGCTGTGGACGGCCACAGACATTCTAACTGCACAAGTCGTATGTAGTTAGGACGTATATAGCCTATGTATGATGGGAAGGAGTTATAGAATTATGTTACTCATATCACAGAACTTTTAGACAATGTTGAATGATTGAATTTCAGCACAGTCAACATTAGAACAGAGTGCCATTCAAGTGAAAATAGCTGAGCTGTATTACCAGGCACAACCACCTGCATAGAATAGGCGCTGTACCACTAAGGCCTCATGTCCACGGGCAAAAGAAGAATTAAAATCCGCAGCGGATTTTAACTCTTCTCCTGCCCGCGGATCCGCACCCCATAGGGATGCATTGACCACCCACGGGTAGATAAATACCCGCGGATGGTCAATAAAAGGGAATAAAAAAATAATGGAGCATGTAAAAAAACGTGACATGCTCCATTTTCGTGCGGGTCTCCCGCAGGGACGGCTCCTGCAGGCTTCTATTGAAGCCTATGGAAGCCGTCCGGATCCGCGGAAGACCTAAAATAAGAATAACTTACCCACAGCGGACCGGGCACGTTTTCTCTTCCTCACGGCCGGATCTTCTTGCTTTGGCCCGGCGGATGTGCCCGGCGCATGTGCGTGGCACGCTTCCGACGTGCCGAGTACATCCACCGGCCAAAGCAAGAAGATCTGGCCGTGAGGAAGAGAAGACGTGCCCGGTCCGCTGCAGGTAAGTTAATTCTTATTAATTCTTCTTTTCAGCGCTCATGTCCGCAGGGCAGGAGGGACCCGCTACGGATTCTCCATGGAGAATCCGTAGCGGGCCTGATTTTCCCGTATAAATGAGGCATAAATAATAAAGATGATGCAGCACTGCCTGTAGAAGTAAAGATGCATGATTAAAAAAGCTGCACAGTGGGAGCTCCAGGGGATGTATCACCACCAAACAAATATTGAAGGTCTACCTTAAGGACACCATTAAGTATGATATGCTACAATAGGGCGCACACCTGGACAGTTATCAGGCAAATATTTTTATATCATCTTATTACTGTAGAACAGGATAATTAAACCTTGGTATATATCAGGTACCATTAAACATCAGACAATTCTAAGACTCACCCATGCAGGAGGCAAGGACAACGGAGCGAGCAGCTTTTTGTACTGTTCAAAGGTGAAAAACTGGAAGAAAGAAAAATCAGGTCAAATCATTCGCTTCCAGTTACATATTAGTAGAACATGGAATACAGATCTAGCTTTACCCTAGAGATATATGAAAGAAGGATTAAATCCGTACTGGGTTTGTGTTTCCATTCAATGACAGCAGGCAATAAGGCATTACTGTATAATACGGTATATTGACATTTTTACTCAAAGTGCATTTATCCTTTTTTTTAGGTAAATTAAACACTCCTAGGCAGATTATATCTGATCACCCATAATCAGTACCTATAACAAAATGGGATTGCCTGCAGTGGACAACCTCTTTCAAGGCTCTGGGCACCTTTGGGAGATAATATATATGTATAATTTTTTTTTTTTTTTAACTGGAATCTATGCATTTTCGACTAAAAATTATTTTTGAAATGGTGTATAAAAGCACATAGAAAGTAGCAAAAATCCGTCAGCCGTTCTCCAGTCCCTCTTTCTCCTCTCCTTAATGACCCTCTAAGATGATTTATGAACAAATAAAAGTGATCGGATCATCAATCAGCTTGGAAAATTCTTCCAGAGAAGCGATTGGGGCTGGAGACCGAGCATTCCGGGAGCTAATCTGATGGATTTGCTATAGAGCAGCATTCTTCAGTTTGCTAGGTACTGGGATATACTGTACAGAAGCTGTATGAGTTACCTGTGGAGAATTTTTTTAAATAAATTACAAAAATATATAACCTTAACTTTCAGCTGACTTTTCAGAATAAGTTGTCATGTGTGTCTACAAGATCATCACCAATGTTTAGGGTCATTATACTGCGTTTCCCTGATAAGCCCTACCCGGATAATAAGCCCTACCCTGATTTTCAGAGGTGTGGGGGTTTTAAATACAAGCTCCGAAAATAAGTCCTAGTTACACTACATGAAAAAAAAGGAAGCAATACTCACCTAGCAGCCAGCGTTTGGGTCTCTTGTGCTGGGCTGCGGTGCTGCTGCAGGCTTCCGTGTTCTCCTGAACGCTGACAGAGCATTTCTTCCTGGTAGCGGGGTATGAATAACTGCCTCCAGCAAGCGATTATTTTGATTATTTCATCAAGCACCGCGTCAGCCAATCAGAGACGGCGCCTGATTAACGAATCACAGTCATTCAATAATGTCATTCAATGAATGGCTGTGATTGGTTAATCAAGCGTTGGCTCTAATTGGCCGATGTGGCACTCTATGAACCAATCAGAGCAATTGCTTGCTGGAGGCGTGGTATTCAAGCCCTGCTACCAGGAAGAAATGCACCATCGGCGATCAGGAGAACACGGAAGCCTGCAGCAGCACCGCAGCCCAGTGCAAGGGGCTGAACGCCAGCTACTGGGTAAGTATTATAAGGCCCCCCCCCCCCAAAAAAAAGAATATAAAACAGTGTCTTATTTTCAGGGAAACCGTATCACTTATATCCTTCATTTTTATCTGTAGGTGGGTAATTCTATGTGGTTGCAAAATTGATGCCTTAGGCTACATTCACACGCACGTTTTTTACGTCAATGCGAGGAGTTTTTGATTCTCACTGTGCAATTGCAATCCGTAGGCGCATGTTTCACGGGTGTCAGAGGGTCGCAAGTGTTTCCCATTCATTTCAATGGGACTATCACATCATACCCGCATGCACATCGCACAGCATGAGAGTCCAAGGCAATGTCTTTTAAGGTCCCATTGAAAACAATTGGCAATGCCTTTCAAGGGAACACCAACAGATGTGATTTTTTTCCTTGCAGCATTGCTGTGAGGGCGGAAAAAAAAAATTGCTCATATAAAAAAGTGCATTTAAAAGAATGAAGTTCATATTCGTGTGAATGTAGCCTTGTTGACATTTTTTTGGCTTAAAAAACAAGCTTAAATAACAGCACTTGCAGTTTATTTTATAATACACACTGTCAAATACAGTCACGTTTCCTAATAAGGGTCATACAATTTTGTAATCTCTGAGCAAATGTACTGCTTGTTTTGTTATGTCATGATGGAATTACTCATGTCCAATTTCTAACTGTCAGCTTTCCCTGAACTGGCAGGTGGAGACAAGCTGCTAGGTAAGGTTTGACCATTTGCTGATGACACAAAAATGTACAATAGGTTTGATACTTCTGGCTGTGTTTGGAACATGAAAAACAATATAGCTTCATTGAATAAATGATCAAACTATGGAAACTACAGTCCAATGTTTCCAGATGTAAAGTAATGCACTCGGGGAGAAGAAATCCTCAGACTGAGTATTGTATCGGCAGCTCTTTGTTAGCCAGAACTTCGGAAGAGAAGAATCTAGGGGTTCTGAATTCCGACAGCCTCAAATTGAGTCTACATTGCAATCATGCTGTACAGAAAGCAAGTAGGCCATTTGGCTGCATAGTTAGAGGTATAACCAGTAGAAAGAGGGAGATTGTGATCCCATTGTATAGAGCTCTGGGGAGACGACATCTGCAATACTGTGTTCAGTTCTGGAGACCTCATCAAGACATTGATAAAATGAAATGAGTCCAAATACGGGCCTTAAGAATGGTGGAAGGTCTCAAGAACAAAACTTATCAGGAAACACTTAAAGAACTTAATCTGTATAACGTAAAGGAAAGAGGGGAGAGGGGGACATGATCAATATCCAGGTATGTTTCACAGTAAGAAAGAAGGGGGGGGGGGAAGGGGTTACATAATGGAAACCTGTATATATGTTACAAAAGAAAAGAAAGGAGAGGAGGACATGATGGAAGCCTTTATAGGTGTTACTGGAAGAAAGAAGGGAGAGGACGACATGATGGAAGCCTTTATAGGTGTTACTGGAAGAAAGAAGGGAGAGGACGACATGATGGAAGCCTTTATAGGTGTTACTGGAAGAAAGAAGGGAGAGGACGACATGATGGAAACCTTTATAGGTGTTACTGGAAGAAAGAAGGGAGAGGACGACATGATGGAAACCTTTATAGGTGTTACTGGAAGAAAGAAGGGAGAGGACGACATGATGGAAACCTTTATAGGTGTTACTGGAAGAAAGAAGGGAGAGGACGACATGATGGAAACCTTTATAGGTGTTACTGGAAGAAAGAAGGGAGAGGACGACATGATGGAAACCTTTATAGGTGTTACTGGAAGAAAGAAGGGAGAGGGGAGACATGATGGGAACCTTTATAGGTGTTACTGGAAGAAAGAAGGGAAAGGAGACATGATGGGAACCTTTATAGGTCTTACTGGAAAAAAGAAGGGAGAGGGGAGACATGATGGGAACCTTTAAATATGTTGGTTATAAATAAGGTTCAGGAAGTAAATGCTATTATCGGGGAACTAGACTTAGAACAAGGGGACACAATCTGAGATTAGTTGAGGCAAGATCAAAAGCAATAATAAATAAATGTAAGCTGCCTGGGATAAGCAAAGATCTATCCAAAGAAAGAGAGAAAAATGAAATAATAGAACGGTGGACTAGATGGACCATGTGGTTCTTTTCTGCAGTCAGTTTTCTAGGTTTCTATGTTTGGATATCTCCCATGTGCTGCACAGAGGTGATCCTTAATCCTCTATCTTTCATATAACAGCAGTACAGAAAACATCACAGAGAAATACTGAGTAGTGTAGATGTGATTCCTGTAGCTGGGAGACTAGTAAAACACTTACTATTACCTACTGTACAATAGCACATGTGAGAGCCTCTCTGTTTCTCCCTGACGTGGCTCCACCTCTCCTCTCTATAGACTTCTATGAGCAGCATATAATCTGATTTGCCAGTGAGCTGTTAGTTCGTCTTGTCTATCAAGTTGGATTTAGCAGTGAATTCAGAGTGACTGACAAGTTTAGGAACCCCCGGGGAGAAGGAAAGCTACCTCGTCAGTGGAGAAAGCAGTATTCTTCTCTGATAACATATATTACAAGGTTTCTCTTAAATATTCACCTGTACTATTTATTTATGCAAAGCTTGTAGATAGGTTAGTAATAATTTAACTCTCTTCAGTAGAAGGAACCTGGGGAACTCCACATAACAAAAAGCGCAGTACCAACCTCTGCAAATATATACTAGGACTTAATCAGCACTGAGGTTGGGAACTTCTTAGGCAATTAACCTTTAAGGAAGTAATTGATTCTAAAATGCAAATAATAATGTTGATTAATACCACTACTATAATAATTCTGACCAAATCTAGCAGGCATATCACTTTTACAACACGTAGTAAGAGAGTGAGGGAGCGAGAGAATAAAGTGGAGAGAGGAGGGAGGGAGGGACTGAGAGAATACTCAGGAGATGTAAACTTGGCTGAATGTTTGAGTTTGCTGTTAAAGGTTGCTTTGCTTTGGTATAATTATGTGCGATGAGTGATCCGCAGTCACGTGGGCACGCTGGTGCTGAGATATTCCTACAAGAGAGTATTCTAGATGTCAGTATGTAAACATTGTGCACTTAAAACTCATACAGTACTGAGATTTTTCTAAAGGAAGCAATGCAGAGGTCAACCTCAGCCTGACACAAGCATTGGAAGGTAAAAGCGAGCCTCCCACTTTATTCTGGTTACATTGTAATAAGGCTCAAAATTATAATAAACTGCAATCAATTTATACTGGAAATGACTTGAAAAAGCAAGATTTTTTTTGGTAGACCAAAATTTGTACATGATAATTTTTTGTACATTTTTTGACATCTGTGCACCTTATACTGCAATTAGATGCCCATAGCTTTATATCCAATATAGTGGCTGCCAAAGCAAAAGATGCCCTACCACCGTAGCAGTTCAATCATTAACCTTAAATTTCTCTTATTTTCCCATTAGCTCCAAAGAGGATTGTCATTACCCATTCTATATATTAACACCAACCCAGTAGTATTGTTGATGCAATGTACGCTGATATTTTGTAACACTTGCCTCCATTTTCTAAAACCAGCAGTCTTATTACATGATAGGAATAAGTCCATTTCTTGGCTTTAGTGGCCTTCAAAGTCTGGGACATCCAGTCTGCTTGTATACCAGTAAGGCTACCCATATGGAGGTAGAGCACTGTGTATACAAAGTCATCAATATCTTAGCAGAAATCACCTTTTTTAGTTAATGCCCAGCAATATTCCTAAATACGGCCAGTATACTGCAAGTGAAGAGTCCATAGAAGAAACAGGCACAGCAAATTTCTGATGAGATGCTAGTAGAAGAGTATAAAATGTTAAAGGATAGGGGATATCTTGCTGATTGGTGGGGGTCTCATTGTTGAGGCCCCCGATCATCTTGAGATTGCAGGTCCAGTGTCCCCCATCCTCCTCGTTGTCGAGGAACAAGGAGACTGGATGGAGTGCTGGTCATGCGGCATTCATTTTCAATGGGACTACTGAGATAACCAAGTGGCACCAGCCCAGATTGCCGCATTCAGTTCATATTGAAGTCATTGCAGGGAGAAAAGTGACTCCTGTAGTGACAGTCAGATCGGAACACAAGAGTCCTGTTCTGGAGATTGGCTGGGGTCTCTGCAGCAAAACCCTCAGTAAGTTGTTCCCTATCCTGTGGATAGAAGATAACTTGTAATTTTGGTCCAGCTCCTTTAAAACAAAAATAATGGTTAAACGAACGACAGATATAAAAGTATTGTAAATAAAAAAGCAAAAATTAAATATAAAAATTCCATTTGCTGTTTTTTTTTTGTTTTTTTTTTATTTGCTGGAAGTGAGGTGCAGTTCTTCAAAAGGAATTGAAAGAGGATTTCTCAAAAGCTGACAACATTCTAGCCTCTAGAAAGCAACTCATCCCACTTCACCATGCGGTTGGTGCCTACGGCCGTTCATGCAGGCTGTATGGCTCCTTTGTATGGAGCCTTCCATCCTTCATGTGATGTCATGCAGCCTCTACTGGGTTCTGTATGTATCCAGATATTCTGCCCTGGAAGCGATGCTTTTACATGTGGCATCTGATGAAACATCCAGGGATGAAATCAAGGTATCTGCAGATACATTAGAGGGCACATGCACCACTATGGGAACCTATTATGGCTCCAAACAAAGCAGAGCCCTAATACAGCATGAATGTCGTCGACCTAAAAATAGAAAAATCTTAATTTCACATTTGTCGTTTCGCAAATATAGCTATTGTAAAGCCCAAGTGTGCTTTACAGCATTAAGTGACTATTAACAAGGGTTTGGAGATTTGGACCAAACAAAATTAAAGGAGATGTCCCGCGCCGAAACGGGTTTTTTTTTTTTTAAACCCCCCCCCCGTTCGGCGCGAGACAACCCCGATGCAGGGGTTAAAAAAACCACCCGCACAGCGCTTACCTGAATCCCGGCGGTCCGGCGTCTTCATACTCACCTGCTGAAGATGGCCGCCGGGATCCTCTATCTTCATGGACCGCAGGGCTTCTGTGCGGTCCATTGCCGATTCCAGCCTCCTGATTGGCTGGAATCGGCACGTGACGGGGCGGAGCTACACGGAGCTACACGGAGCCCCATAGAGAACAGGAGAAGACCTGGACTGCGCAAGCGCGGCTAATTTGGCCATCGGAGGGCGAAAATTAGTCGGCACCATGGAGACGAGGACGCCAGCAACGGAGCAGGTAAGTATAAAACTTTTTATAACTTCTGTATGGCTCATAATTAATGCACAATGTACATTACAAAGTGCATTATTATGGCCATACAGAAGTGTATAGACCCACTTGCTGCCTCGGGACATCTCCTTTAAATCTTTCTTTTTTTTAAATCTCTTCTCAATTTTTGATTTTAATCTCAGTTCTCTTCTTTTTTTTTTTGTTTCTGTTGCTAAACAAGCTGAAAATACTAAGACATCTTTCTTTTAATTAAGGGTGTCAATCACATAGCAATGCTTGGCCTCATTCTATTTTCTATGGGCTTCATTGATGTGAATGGAGTTCATAGAGGTCTACTGATGCAGTCGAGCATGCTCAGTAAGAACACATCTTGGGGGAAAAAGGGCATTTTACTGTGCATGCTTGGCCTCATTTTATATTGTATGGGCTACACTGATGTCAGTGCAGCCTATGGAATTTTATGAAATGTGCCGAGCATCTTGGGAGCAGACAGAAAAAGTTTGTTTACCGAGCATGCGCAAAACTTGGGAAAGAGATGCTCGGATGACGAAAAAAGTGGGGCCAAATATGCTGCCTCAATTGGGGAAAATCCATTTTCAAATACCGTTACATGGAATTTTTAGATACAAGTGGGTAGTCAACTATTCAGAATGGATGGTGGCAACAATATGCATCTTGCACTATGGTGGTACCAGCATATTTACGCATTACACAGACAACCCATTGATTTCAGTGGGAACTATGTAATGCTGCATTCTCTCTGCAGTGGTGCACCTCGTTCACAAATATTCCAACATGAATGGTGCTATTTTTTGTAATATCTACGGTATTTCACTTGATGACTGTGCTTCATGCCAGAAAAGACCAGTCTCCATATATACAAGAAGAAGTATTGGAGCCGTATCATTACCACCCCGGGTGAGCCATCTGTACTTATAGGAGTTTAGGCAAAGTTTTCCTGCTATGGTGTTTTGTATAGAATAAAGTAGGCTGTTCTATTACACCTGCACTTTCGGGATGTATAGAGTTAATGCTATTTTTTTGCTTTATTGGAGACAAAGAGTTGGAGCCTCCAGTTCTTTGTGCTGAGCTGCCAAAAGTTCTGATTTGCTTCCCATGGTAATTTCAACGTTATGTAAATAGCGCAGGTAAAGTAAAGCTTTGCATGACATGTAAATAGAGAATTTGTTTTACAGAACAGGGGACGATTTACTAGTTTCCTTTTCATTTAACAAACGTCTCTGATGATTTTGGTCAGAGGTCGAGTCCCCAGTTAGCTGACAGCAGCTAGAGCTCGCCGTTTAACCCTTTCCTTACACACCAAGTGGCTGCATGTAATATTCCTCTTGGTTTACATGATTCATGTGGCTAATATTTTCATAAGGCAAATAAAAAAAATCAATCCCGGAGACGAGGATACTGACCGCACAGTAGGAGGGGTGACATCATATGTAAAGTTACGAGGAATAGAATTCTTTGAGGGACTTACCTTAACGGCTCGTTTTGGGGTCTCGGCCAAAATAGGGGGCAGTATTCCCTTATAGAAACCAAGCAACCTACAAAATGATAAAAATAAGTCATTATAAACATAAATGAACTAGCGTATGGTATTAGACTTTTCATTACTTAAAGCAACCCTCCGGGTTTTGGGACAAAGTTCTGCCCTTTGACAGGAGGGGTACATTACCTGCATTTGTTCTTCTCTGCCACAGGCCCTGGTTTTGGTTGTCCAGGATGGCTGCAGCAGTTTTCTAATCACCTAATGCACACTGTTCCCTGCCCAGTGCTGGTCACATGAGGAGCTGTGGCCAATCAGAAAGCAGGTATAGGTAGTCTAACACTACCCATGCACTGTGGGAATTAGGTACTCTGAAGATTGCACCAGCCATCCTTGGACGGCTGAAAACAGGACCTGCAAGCGGTTGATCAGAGGGACAGCAGAGGAAAAACGATGGCCATTAACTATAGCAGCAATTTCCGATCTTGGCTATAAAAAGCTAAAATGGGGATACCCTTCCCTGCCCCTCGTCACCTGATTGCCTGTCACATTTTGGATATCTCCTATGTATACTGTAGTCACTTCCATGCAGTGCAACTTCCTGACTGGTACTTATCAGGCACTATCTTGATGCAGAGATTTCTGCTTTCACTTTCACTAGCCTATGCTATCAATGCCATGATGCATCATCACAATATCATGTGATGATCTAGAGGACTGTACCCATCTTTGCCTGCAGGGAAGACACAGTTATTAACTTCTGCATTATCTATCTAATCTATCCTGGAGGATGAGCTGTGATTTCCTCTATTAGGCCTATGCCCATGACCAGAAATCCGCAGCGTTACACCGCAGCTATTGCACTATTTTCAATGAGGAGAGGCGGGATGGGGTGGAGCTAATTCCTGGAATTTAGCTCCGCCCCATCCCGCCTCCTCTCATTGCAAATAGTGCAGAGGGGCGGAGAAGGGGTGGAGAGGAGGCAGAGAGGGGGCGGGAGCTCAGAGCACTGCTCCCGGCTCTTCCAGCCTCCTCCCTCTGCAGAGAGAGACGCCATATATCGGCCAGCGTAAATACCCGGTCGATATACAGTCGTCTGAATGCACCCTCATGTGCAGCTGACATGTTAGAGCGAGAGATTGAATATAGGTGGTAAAGGAGAGATTGTGGTCAAATATGACCCCAAGACAGCGGGCGTGCTGTCTGGGAGTTATGGTGGTGCCACACTCTGAGATGCAGATGTCAGGATGAGGTTGATTAGTAGAAGGTGGAAACACCAATAGGTCAATTTTTGAGAGGTTTAATTTTAGGTAGAGAGAGGACATAGCGTTAGAGACATTGGACATAAAAGCAGTGGCCTTCTGGAGGAATGTTGCTGTGATGTCACGGGAGAAGAAGTATAACTGGGTGTCGTCAGCAAAGAGATGGTACTGAAAGCCAAAACTCCTGATGGTTTGTCCAATAGGGGCTCTGTAGATGGAGAAGAGGAGGGGGTTGAGAACCAAGCCCTGGGGGACCTCAACAGCAAGTGGAAGAGGAGGGAAAGTAAAGCCAGCAAAGGAGACACTGAAGGAGTGGTCAGATAGGTAAGAGGAGAACCAGGAGAGAGCAGTGTCCTTTAGTCCGATGGAGTGAAGCTTATTGAGGAGGAGTTTATGGTCAGCAGTGTCAAATGCTGTGGAGGGATCGAGGAGAATCAGTAGGGAGTAATCGCCCTTCGATTTGGCAGTCAGAAGGCCATTTGACAGTTTAGTAAGGGTGGTTTCTGTCGAGTGTAGGGGGTGGAAGCCGGACTGTAGGGGGTCAAGAAGAGAGTTTTTTGATGGATAGCTTATAAGTTGGGAGTAAACCAGTCATTCTAATAGTTTGGAGATGAAGGGGAGATTTGAGAAGTGTCGGTAGTTGGCAGCATCGGTCCAGGAGTCGATTTCTTTAGCAATGGGGATAGGATAGCATGTTTGAATGAGGAGGGGAAAATGTCAGAAGTCAGAGAGAGGTTAAATATAGTGGCAAGATGGGAGATAACCACCAGGGAGAGGGACCAGAGAAGGCGCTGGGGGGAGAGATTCGCTAGAGCACGTGGTAGGGCGAGCAGAGCAATCTGGAAACTCCTTCCTCTGTCGTTGGTCTGAGTACAGAGAGTGAGCAGAAGCTAGATACAGTACTGAAGTGACTAGGGTCGGGGCTAATCTGGGATTGGGAGTTTATTTCTGCCGGATGTCCATTTTCTTTTTGAAGCAAGCAGCCAGGTCTTCAGCAATAAGATCCGTCATGGGGGGCTGCAGTTTAGGGCTGAGAAGAGAGTGAAAAGTGTCGAAGAGCCGGTTAGGGTTGTGAGATAGTGAGGAGACGAGAGAGAAGTAGACTTGTTTGGCATGGTGGAGGGCTAGGTTGTAGGTTCTGAGCATGAATTTAAAGTGGAGAAAATCTGTGTCCGTTTGATACTTTCATTACAGCTGTTTAGCACACCTACAAATGAAACGCATTTGAGGCATGAGCCAGGGTTGCCGCGGTCTGCATCGAATGGCTTGGGTGATGGAGGGTGCAGCTTCATCAAGGGCATGTTTGAGAGTGGTGGTGTTATGTGCGACAGCCAGCTTGGGATAGGAGAGGAGAGAGATAGGGAACAGAAATGACTGTAGAGACTTAGCAAAGTTTTGGGTGTGAACGGCCTGAAGGTTCCCGTACGTACGGTAGGAGGGTCTGGGGAGATACTAGGAGGCTTGACAGAGAAAGAGAGAGGTCCGAGAGCGAGAGAGGGGAGTTCGTGAAGTGTGAAACAGAGCAAACACGGAGGAAGACCATCTCAGTATTGCCAGATCAAGAGTGGGAGAGACTGTGAGCTGGGAGAGACCAAGGGAGGAGGTGAGCGGTAGAAGCTGAGAAGCAAATGGGGAGATGGGGTCATTTGTGGAGATGTTAAAGTTTCCTAAGATGAGGGATGGGATTTCGCAGGATAGAAAGTGGGGGAGCCAGGCGGCAAATTGATCCAAAAACGGGTGCGGATGACATGGGGGGGGGGGGGGGGGCGGTAGATAACTTACTTGCATAGACAGCAGACGGAAAAGTCATAGCGTATGTACCTCAAACGATGGGAAAGTGAGTGAGGGTAAGGGGTGGGGGGGATGACCTGGTAGGTACATTTCGGGGAATGAAGAGCACCTACTCCTCCCCCATGCCTGCTTTCTGGTGTTGGGGTATGGGAGAACTGCAGGCCATTGTAAGACAATGTAGCAGGGGAGGCCATGTCAGACTGCGAGAGTTAGCAAAGCTGCATGTCATCATCACACAGGAGTAAAGCTGACTGAGATACTGGCTAGTTTGAGAGCACATAAACTGAAGTACATCTGAGCTGGTCAGAATTGAGATCACAAAGACCCACCTGAGTACGACGACTCCAGGAATTTCAAATAGAAGTGACCATGGTAATACAAGCTGATTTATACATACTGGAGACTCCGTTACATAATAAATGAGGAGGGAAAAATTACCAGAGTGGCCCTTTAAAAAGAGAGTTTGAGGTAGTCTGAAATCTATCTCCGATGTCATTTGTGCTCCATTGTATACACCTGCACTGCGCTATACACTGCAGCTCTGCTTTTTCAGATCAGGCACGGTGTAAAACATGACTACTACAAGTTCATCAGGAGGTAAATGCATGAAGAGTGGACTTCCTTTCCAGCACGTACAGAATTATTATGAGCGGCTAATTCATCAATGAGTAATTTTTAGGTAACAACCACAGATACAGTATGTCACATAAGTCTTAATAAGAAGTAATCCTGAAGATCTGGCAGTTGCCCATTTTCTCCAATGCTTGATTCACTTCTTAGTATCTGTTTATGTACTGAGGCTGTTATGACTAAAATAATAAAAAGTGAGTACTGGGATGAAAGACCTTTCTATTTTTACTTCTTGCTGTTTATTACTTGGCTCGTGGATGTTTTTCTTTTTTTGTATAAAGTCATTTTTAGTAAAGTTTTAATCAAGTACAAATAAAAAAATTCACAAAATTAGTCAAAGAAAGTAAATAAGAACTACTCCAGGAAATATGAACATTTAAATAAGTCAATACTTGAAAATATCATGCATTCTCCATGGAGAGCCCAGTAAAATATCAATATTAGCAGATGATACAAAATTATAAAAGATAATGAATACAACGGAGGACAATGTACGACTGCAAATGAATCTAGATAAACTGGGTAGAAAAATGGAAAATGAAGTTCAATTTTGATAAATGTAAGGTTATACACATGGCAAGAGAAATGGATGTCACCATTATACACTAAATGAGGTACTGCTAGAGAAAAGTGACGTGGCGATACCAAATATTTATTTTTGTTTTATGATTTTGATTTTTTTCATTAAAGATATGGCAAAAGGGGGCGATTTAAACTTATTACCTTTTTTTTTATGATTAGTAAAACTTTATTGATCTAATTTTAACTTTTTTTTTTAGATCCCCTAGGGGACCACAACTTGCGATGCTTTGATCGCTCCTACAGTATGATGTAATACTATAGAATTACATCATACTGCTATCTAACAGGCAGTCTATGAAGCCACCCTACGGTGATAGCTTGATAGGCAGTCTGCTAAGGCTGCCCTGGGGCCTTTCAGAAGGCCCCCGGCTGTCATGACACATGCACGGCTCCCTGCGATCTCATTGCGGGGGGGGGGGGGGGGCGGCGGGGGCGTACAGGACCCCCAGGCTCCTCCTGCCTTCCTATAAAATCCAGCTCTTGCTGTTGGGAGTGGCCGATTACTGTTCTGATTCTCTTGTCCGTTGGAACTTGCTATTGTCTGCTTTACTTTCTGTTATCTGCCAGGCCTGTCCGCTAGACCTTGCTTTTATTTTCAGTTTTCGGTGTCTGCTGAGTAGTCCAGCTACTTTGACCAATACTTCAGTCTTCTAGCCAGTCTGCCTCGTTTTGGTATCCTGCTTCTGTCAGCTTGTCTGCTAGACCTCGCCGTTATTAGCCAGGGGTTTCCAGACCGCCTCAGTTTGTATCCTGCTTTTGTCACTTTGTCTGCTAGACGTCGCGTTTATCAGCCAGGCCTTACCATCTGCCTCTGTTCTGTTTGTATTGTTTAGTGTTCGTTTTTGTCATTTGCCTTTCCTGTCGGTGCTAGTGGGTAGTTGTCTCTTGCATAGGTACTTAGGTCCCTGCCTGTCCCCCCTAGTAAGCGTAGGGTCAGAGTTGGCGGCCTGGACGTGTCCACCATCAGGACAGTGGCGTGGATGTAGATCAGGGAGCCCTGCGCCATGCGTACCTAAGCACCCCATTAGTACCATAACAGAGATTACTCTGACTGCCATTATAAAGTCGAGAAGGAATTTCTTCCCCTAGAATGAGGGTAAATTGGCTTCTGCCTCTGTTTTTTTTTTTTGCCTTCCTCTGGATAAACAAGGGAGGGGGTGAAAACAGTCTGAACTGGATGGATATTTGCCTTTTTTCAGCCTAGCATACTATGTTACTATGTATGTTATCTGAAGCCTTTTGAGGTTTCTTCAAGTTAATTAGGTTGGGAGGGAAAGCGAAGACTAAAACTGGTTTACAGCAATAATTTGTCTACATCTTCAATACATGTCAACAGAATAAAATGTAAATGCGGTCAGTGGAATCATATCTCTAGCAGAAAATCTATGGTTCTGAATACAAAGCTGACCTGTAGTTATACAGTCGCAAGAAAAAGTAAGTGAATTCCTAGATTTTTGCAATAATTACTAATAATATGTAGTCTGATTGTGGATAACTGATTTAGATAAAAACAGAATCTAACTAAACTAATAACACACAAACAGCTGTACAGGTCATGCTTTTTAGTGAGCGCATTACATAGCAATCAATGAATAATCCATTCAATCAAAATCAATTTTCGCTCATTTTATGGATAATTATTACTCTTCTTCGTATAGATCAATTGATTACTGCTTCCTTAAGTTCACTCAGGCTAGTATTGCTGTTAGATTCTTAAGCAGCTTTCCCTCCTACTTCCGCTGACCATTCCCAGCAAGAGTGCCTTCTCTAGTGAATTGCTACACATAACATGGCTGAAGTAGGATAGTTTCTGTTTAGTGATCTTGACTTTCAAGGAGGTCTTTGGCTTGATACAATCTAGGACTTATTCGCCGGTCATTCTCACTGTCCATGGCGTGAACAACAGCCTCCTCCAACATCACAACTCAAAGGTGTTGATTTTTATCTGTCTGTCTTCATGATTATTCTAGTCTCGCAGTCATAGATAGCTATGGGAAAGGCAATCCTGCTGACTAGCATGGCTTTAGATGTGGTGTGTATATCCTTACTTTTCCAGATGGCATTCATGCTCTGCGTTGCTTTCCATCCAAGGTCTCATCATCTCTTGATTTCAAGTGTTGTGTCCCCATTTCTGCCAAGCTTAGAACCAAGGAAAATAAAGTCTTGAACTGTGTGATTTCTTCACTGTGGATCTTTTCAATGGGATAGCAGAAGGGGTTGTAATTGCATCCGGGCCTCTAGGCTAGGGGAGACCCCCTCACCACTAACATTGCTGGGCTCCGCTCACATGAACTTACAAATGAGACATCCTTCTTGCTGAAGGATTTCCGATAATGTCATCTGTTGTAAATCCATCAGTGCGCTCAGTCTGTAATGTGGCCTTCACAATTCTTCTATATATCTACAACCCTTGAAGTCCTAACTAATTGTCCTCCCTGCTTCAGCTCTGTGTGAGGAGCACGTGTCATCTCTCAAGCGGTGAAAGGGTTACAACCAGTGATTTACACGAGCCCTTGCCAGCTCTCAGACAATGGCAACTCATACTACTGGCCACATAGCCAGGGCAGGCAGTGTGATTGCAGCCCTGCTGTTTGCTGACTCAAGAAGGCTGTATGTTTTTACTTACACCTTTGATTGGCTGCAGCAGCTTGTGACATCCTTTTAACAGGCTGCTGCAACCTGTGAACACAGACCCAGTGTTGAGAATGGACCTGTGGGGAGTCGAGAGCCAAGAGAGGTGAATATAAATTGTTTATTATTTTTTATACATAGGTTGCAGGAATTACAAAAGAAAATAACTTGGACATCTCCTTGAAGGGACACAAAGGGACCACTATAACGTTATGAGCATGTAGGGGTATTATTACTTTTCTTGGACACAAGGGGGGGGGGGGGAAGACACAGAGGGGAATTACTACTAAGTGGGGCATAAAGTGTATTATTTCAGTGTGGGGTCACAATGCAGGCACTATTTCTTGTGTTGGTCACTACAGGGAAATTATTACCGTGCGCCAGCACTATTACTTTGTGGAGCACAAGAGGGGGCACTTTTATTGTGGGAGGCACTTAGTGGGCATTTGGAGCAGCAGAAATGAGAAGAGAGTGTTCAGTTGAGTCGTAACTTTAAGAAATCTTCATGGCAGTCTGGGCTGAATGGAGAAGGGAGTGAATTTCTTACCGAAAATTCCTTTTTTCCGAGTCATCCTGACGGCAGACATGGAGGTTGCACCATGACCTCGTAGGGACAGGAAGCAAGAGACTTTAAAAGGCTCCTCCCGTCTCCCATTCACCAGTGTCTTCTAAATTACTTACATGGACATGTCGTGGTTAACCAAGGAAGATATTTATTTGCTCCGAAAAAAAATAACACGGTTAGTTCCATTTGAGCATAAACAGAAGAGGGTAGCTTACCCGGACATAACACAAGATAATATGCACAAATTTTCCGCATAGAAGGGAATGTCCAACATAGGAGCCTCTGGGCTACAGATTCGTGCCCGCATAAACGTTAATATAAACGTGTGAATTTTTGGGAGGGAAATACGTGCCGTCAGGATGACTCGGAAAAAAGGAATTTTTGGTAAGAAATTCACTCCCTTTTCCCGGCGTCATCCTGACGGCAGACATGGAGTATACCAGATTAGCTCTTTAGGGAGGGACCACTGCTTGCAGGACCTTTCTCCCAAAAGAGAGATCGGAGGAGAGGTCCGCATTCAGCCTGTAATGTTTCTTCTGGCCGCATTTCTGTGTTGCCAGCCTAAGGTTTTCCTGCCTGGGTGGAGGCAAAGACAAGATCTGAGACACAGTCTATCTGTAGCCCCAGGAGGTCTTTCGCGTCTCGGGGAGAAGACTAGATTTAGGGAAGTTAACTATCCACCCCAGTCTCTGAGATAGGGAGATGATTCGGCTGGCATCCTCTTTGAGGATCTTCGGCGAGGACGCAATTACCAGGAAATCGTCCAGGTATGGGACAATGTTTATGCCTGCCACATGGAGATGCGCCACCATCTCTGTCACTATTTTAGAGAATATCCTGGGTGCCGTTGAAATTCCGAGGGGTAGGCACTGGAATTGAAAATGGTGTACACGGCTGCCCATCCTGATGGCAAACCGCAGGCACTTGTGATGTTCCGACAGGACTGGGACGTGGTAGTACGCGTCCTTTAGATCGACGGTACTCATAAGGTCCCCTCTTTTGATCAGAGTTACTGCAGACCTGACGGTTTCCATCTTAAACCTTTTGTAGGTAATCAACCTGTTCAGGCCCTTCAGATTAAGGATCATCCGAAACTGTCGTTCGGTTTTTTGATCAGAAATAGGGGTGAGTAGAACCCCAAGCCCTGTTCTACTGCGGGGACCCGGACTACCGCCCCCATCTGTAGCAGCTTAGAAATTCCATTTTTAAAGACATCCTGCAGGGCGGGGGATTGCATGGGGGCCGGGAAAGCTCAATAGTCTGCCCCCCGCCTGGTACTCGCCTACAGGGGAAGGGGTTGTTTTTGTCTTACCCCTGCCTCCTTTGGGGTAGGACCAGCGCCCCGTCTTTCCTTTGCCTCGGTATGGCTTGAAGGATGGCTGAGGTTTGTGGGGAAAGCCCGTTCTTGCTTGGTCCGGGAAACTGTGGGTCCTGTCGGTAGCTCTTTTTAGGATCTCCTCCCAGTCCGCGCCAAAGATGTGCTGGCCATGAAACCGAGATGTTACACGGCCTTCCTTTGGAAGCCGTATCTGCTTTCCATGTTTTCAGCCAGACCACCTGTTGCTGATCTAAGTAGAGGCATGCATTCCAGTAACGCATCTCTAGGGGCCTTCTGTTTAATCTGGTCGTCGAGTTCCCCCAACCAGAGGAACATCGACCTCGCCACAGAAGTTGCTGCGATATTGGACTTCAGCGTATAGGCTGTTGTTTGCCAGGCCCGTTTCATCAAGGCGTCAACCCTGTCCATCGGGTCTTTAAGATGAGAGGAGTCCTCGAATGGCAGGGCTGTCTTTTTGGCCATTATGGCTACTGTGCCCGACGCCGCGCGCGGCCGCACCGGCATGCCTGGAGGAGAGAGGCATCTGAGCCTATGGCCCGCCGCTCTCCCCAGCTAAAAACAACTGCGTCGAGCTGTGGCAGGGGAAGGAGGGGACCCAAGGACCTCTGGTCCGCCGCTCCGACCGCTGCGGTGGTGAACCCCGGGCGGTCAGACCTGTGGCCCGCCGTGCTCCCGGACCGCGCGTAGATGCTCACGTCTTTCTCCACAAAGCGGAGTCTCTCTTCATATTCGCGGGACAAATAGAGGTGTTTGTCTGCGCAGCCCACTCATCCGTGATTACTTTCTTCAGGGTATCATTACCCGGAAACACTGTGCGGTTCCTTGGTCTGAGCCCGCCGGATATGTCATCCTGTACGGACCTTGGGTCGACCACATCCTCGACCTTCATTGTATCCCTGACTGCTGTGATCGGGTCAACCAGGCCAGATGAGAAATAGTACTTTTTATTCTCGTCCCTGGCGTCAGGGGGATGGTCAAAGAGTTCGCCATCTGACAGGTCGCCCAGGGATTGCTCAGAGTCTGAGCTCGTTAGCGGTATGTGGCTCGCCCTTTTAGCGGCCCTTCCTTCCCGCTGAGCTGGGGGGAGACTGGAAATTGATGCCCGGACATCCTCTCTAACCAGGGATCTAATATCTTCCCTGAATGCGGCCTGTTCATCCGTAAGGATCTTGGAGGTACAATCGGGGCATAGCGGCTTTTTATACGCCTCGTCCAGTTTTTGTTTGTTTTTTTTTAAAGACACAGAGCGCCGTTCCTGTGTTTTTTCTTTAGGTCCTATTTAGACCGGGTGGATTCCCTGTCCTGCAGAATATACATGCATGCACATAAGGGAAAACCCCCCACACAATGCTAAATCCCTGAGCATAACATCCCTGCAACAAGTAACACTTACAGTTTGCAGGGCTTCCATCTCTGGTTCCTTTGTAGTCATGATGCAGAAACGCAGACAGAACCAGATTAGACAGATAAATCCTTCCCTGAAGGTGTGCTGTCCGTGGAAGCTTGCCGGGGGGTCTCCATTTTCAAATCTCCCGCTGTTCCGGGTCAGCTGACGGCGTCTGACGTCACCGCGTCACGCCGTGTCATTGGCTCCGCCCCCCGACGCCGCGCGCGGCCGCGCCGGCATGCCTGAAGGAAAGAGGCATCTGAGTCTATGGCCCGCCGCTCTCCCCGGCTGAAACAACTGCGCAGAACTGTGGAAGAGGAAGGAGGGGACTCAAGGACCTCTGGTCCGCCGCTCCGACTGCTGCGGTGGTGAACCCCGGGCGGTCAGACCTGTGGCCCGCCGTGCTCCCGGACCGCGCTGACACCCCGAAGGGAGATGAGAAGGGAAGCAGCCCTGTGGACCGTCAATCCCTACAGTCAGCCTGCTTTGGAAAAAGGTGAGGGGGGAAAGCAGCCCTGTGGACCGTTCCCCCAGCTGTCATCCTGCAGCTCCCTGGAGGGAGCTCCTCTTGCATGTCCCTGTAGGGACAGGAAGCACTGGTGAATGGGAGACGGGAGGAGCCTTTTAAAGTCTCTTGCTTCCTGTCCCTACGAGGTCAAGGTGCAACCTCCATGTCTGCCGTCAGGATGACGCCGGGAAAAAAGAAAGTGGACAGCATCAATCAGAGAAGATGTCATCTGTATTCACTGGAGGTAACTCTGCTGTAATCTCTAGCACTCTGTAGAACTGATATTTGACTATTTATGGTGCACCGTATAGAGGTTTCAAGAGCTGAGCCATTGTATCTAAACTGTCGAGTTATGAATGTCATTTTAAGATATGCCATCTGATACATATATTTTATATATTATGCGTGTATGTATTTTTTGGGGTTGACCCCAGCCAGTAGTCATGCGGAGTAGTGTCGGGAGGGAAGGGGGGGGGGGCACGAGACTAGCTATTCCCCTACAATTCTGATTTTGGAGGTCATAACCTTCAACCAAGATATACAGATATATATCTATTGTTCCTCATTACAATATATACATGCATGTAGGTAAGTCTTTAAGATGTTGCCCTGGTTGCATTTCCAGCCTTGAGCTCTGAATTATAATGCTGCATTACTAGCTACTAACAAATCTAGTGGTATTGCAAAGCAAAATGTAAGCCAAGGGAGTGCATAATTAGACAAATATGGGTATCAGCGTTATCAGAAAAATTCCTATATGCAACAGCACTGTCAGAGAAAGTGGAAATATAAATCACTGTCAGTGCAAGACTTACTTCTAAAGAGCTTCTACGGTAGGCACAAAATGCCTTGAACATTGAGGGCTTTCCTACTAGTAAAGACACACCAAAAATATACCCCTTATGCAAAGAAACTCAAAATGTTAAAGGGATTGTCTATCTGGACACACAAATGTAATAGAGGGGAGTCTTCTGCTCAGGACCCCCTCTTATATTCCGAGCAGCTCTTTCTATGGAGGATTCAACTCATCCATACATTTATTAAGCGCTTGTCCAATCTAGATGACCAATTTAACGAGAAACAAATTTCTCTGTAAGAAGTGATTGATAGAGAAGCAACAATGAAAATGAGAGACAATGTGAAATAAAATCCCACAACAGAGTTTCCAAAGTCTAACAAGTGTGCCGGATTAGCAGTCTCGTATGTCATAGACAGCGCCTAAAATAAAGCCTAAACCGATGACCTTTATAACTCTACAAAACATAACTGAAAGCCAAAGAAAGTCAGTGACAGGAACAAACAGCTCTTCTGCCTGTCCAATTGATCACAACGACTGACAAAGAAGCATCCTGTGTGCTACCTGTGAAATAACCGCCGGCCGCACCTTCCTAGTCTGACAGCCAAATATACGATTTGCTTTATGTTCTTAAAAGCATCCCCTTCTCCTGGTATAATGTAGCTGACTGTGCAGGATAGGGGCCTGCAAGAATAAAGCATCAGTAACCTGAACTAACACAAACAGCAGCAGAAAATGGCAGGGGCGCATTAGAGATGGGATCTGAGAATAGATGGGCATCAGAGCATTACTGAACAAACAGCACACCTGAGAAGAGGGCCTTTCTCCATTCCCGATGCCCCAGCCCCCTCATTTATCTGTCATCAGGGCTGGACAGCAGAGTAATAAACGTACCCTCACCCACACAGCTGTATGCTAAGATCGCATAACATTATCTTAGAAGACTTCGTTTTTTCAGAAGCGGGTACAATGACTGAGGAGAAGTACAATCAATGTTTTCCTTGCCCAAATTTTATCCTGTCGATATGACATCCATTGAGAAGTACAGAAAATATATCACTTGGAAAACATTCATCTTTTTATTAGGCTGGGTACGTTCACATCCGAGATGGAAGCTCAGTGTGGAGGCTTCAACGCAGATTCAATTGTTCTTAATTGGAATTGTAGCTCCGCATCCCGCACTATTTTTCTCATCAAAATGACAGACAACTTTACAGCACCCACATTATAAGTCCACAGAGTCCTGTGGGTGGTGGATGTATCTGTCACGTGATAGATCCTGTACCGGGTCGTAGTATTCATTTATAACAGAATTTTCAGGTTTGAGTTTTCGAGCTTGAAGTCTGGTCTAAAGGGTTTATTTCAACTTTACAAAAATTGCAGTTTTAAAGGGAGCCTGCCACCTTGACAAAGCTGTTATATATAAGATTTTATATTACATGTAATTTATTGATTGAAATCTACTTCTACTCATAGGAGTCCAATGTGAGGTTTCAGACAATGATCGACAGGCGTCCCTGTGTGAGTGGGCATGCACTGCTAGTTGTCAATAACTTATGGGACCGCCCACTGGACTCCTAAGCCAGAAAGAGAGCAGAGAACTCTTTACTATTTTCAAGAGCCGGGCAATATAGCAGGAAGGGAAACAGGCAGTACTGGAGGCTTGGGGAATCTGGCAAAAATGCAAGTCAGCAAGACCAAGTTACTTTAACCCAGTTAATCTCAACAATCCGAATGCTCAGTACCTCACAGCACGAGAGGCCGAACTGATCCAGTGCAACAGGAGAAAGTGCCCAAAGAGAAAACAGACTTTCCGTGATTTAGCGAAACTCTGGCACTGTGCCACTCTAATATGTAGCCTTCCCATTTCCGCCTCGGATACCACCGGAGTCCCTCCCCTTTTTAAAGACATAGTAACACTACATAAAGTAGCATAAACATTTCAAACTTAGGGCCAGCAATGCACCACATGAGATTCATACTGTTAGGTCCTTACTATTCAGGGGAAAATGTGTATTTAAAAAAAATTCCTCTCTACGGTTAGACATGTCCTGGCGAATCCCATCCTATCAAAGTTAACGTGTCCCTGGAAATGTAAAATTACTTGCCATTTAATTTAATGGACAGAAACAGATTTTTCTATTGATATTTGGGAACTGCTACCAGAAAAAAATTAAACTTTCAAGTGAAAGATCAGGGAATAAACAGTCATCACTACTGATAGGAGAGTAGCATTCTGTCTTTTACAGTGTTACTGCTAGTTCTTGACATTCAATCTATAAGAAGCCGACCTCTTGCGGATGGCGCTAGTAGGGCACAGTCCTGCTATAACAATGCATAGGTCTTCTAATCACCTTCTAGACAATTTCATCCTCATGTCACAGCTATCTGTCCACAGCCATCGCCCCTATTTGACTACGTAACTCTTCCCCTTCTCTACTCTGTTGACACACAATAAATCTCGTGCTCCCGGCTTTACCTGCATTAGAAGTATTTGCTTGCTCTCACAAAAAAAGAACAAATGCTTGTGTTGAAAATCTGGCAATAGAGATGGCAGCTTCCTGCTAATGTATTTTTGTTGCCAGATAAGAGAACTGTAAGGGCAGAGCTGGGATGGATCCTGGCATCCTGCCCTCTACCAAGGAAGATGAGCTGAATGATTAACTCCTGCATGGAAAAAATTGCTATGTTCAGTTTTCCTCTCCATTTCTTCATGAGATCATATTCTAATATCACAACCACTGCTATCCAGAGGCCTATACATTAGATTAGCCAAGATTAAAGGGATTGTCCAATTGCCAAACATTGATCACCGATCCTCAGGATAGTCATGAATAGAAGATTGGTGAAGGGTCAGTCACCAGGGACCCCTTCTGATCAGCTGTTCTCTGGGCTAATGTGCTTGTGCACTGAGCTGATTTTTGCAGGAAGCGAACACCTCCATTCTCTTTACCGTGGCCAGACTTGATATTTCAGGCAAAGTTTCCATTCACTTCAATTGGAACTCGGCCTGTAATACCAATCCTGGCCACTGTAGTGACAACGGAGCTGTACGCTTTCTGCAGAAATCAGCTCAGTGCACAAACACACCAAGACAACTAAACAGCTGATTGGTGAGGGTCCCAAAAGAAGGACACCTGTCAATGTAGTATTGATGACCCATCCTGAGGGTAGGCGATTAATAGTTTAGAACTGAAAAACACCTTTAAAAAAAGGTCTCTATACTACACAAGCCACACAACAGTCTTTTTTCACATGTGTCAAGTGGCACTAGGTTTCTGTTTTTTTCTTAGCTGTACGAGTACTAAAGGTCAAACCGGTTAAAAGCACTTGGTTTCCCCTGTAGAAGCAGTGTGGCTAAAATGGGAACAATTTGCGATAAAAAGGGAACAATTTGTGATAAAATAAGCACAATTTTTGATTAAATAAAGATGGCGCCATCTGGCAGGTGTGTACACCTTTGAAGAACAAAAATCGGAACTGGGTCGCCATAGATATAGCTAGATTCAACAATAAACAGGGATGCCCTCATTAATGAAGCGGTTTATGCCATTTCTTGATGTAAACTACATCTAAACGTCACAAATGGTGATGCGCACCAAAATTTGAGCAAAGCTTTGCATTTGTTGTGACAGGTAATGTCACCAGAAGTTAGATTAAGACTGCAGCCAATCAGAGGCTGCAGCTTCACATTCCCGAAGTCCTGGCATCATGGCACTCAGGATGCGAGTGCTGATGCCAGGAAAATGAGCAGTGATGTTGCAGCCTTTGATTTACTGCTTCGGTCACCCAACTTCCAGTGACATCATCTGTCACAACAAATTCCAAGACCACAGTGGGGCTGCAGCGCTGGATCGGGGTGGCAGGAAACAGATAAGTACACTTCCTTTTCTTATTTTAGTCCAGTGGGCACTAAATGGAGTATGTTGCTCAATAACTGGGTAACCCCTTTAATATTTGCATTCATAGGCTTATGAAAATACGGTGTTAATTTATATGAACAGCAATGATAGAAATCACTCATGCCCCTGGCATAGCAGTTTTTACTGGAGTTTTCCTTTAAAAGACTTGTTCACTTTAAAATGCCTTTTTTTCATATACACTATTAGTGGATTCACAGTTAATAGATGGGTCCTTTGTTCGTGATACTTATCCCCTAGGTCAGTATTCCCCAACTCTAGTCCACAGGACCCCCCAACAGGTCATGTTTTCAGGATTTCCTCAGTATTACACAGGTGATGTAATTATTGTCGGTGCCTCAGACATTGCCACAGGTGTTCTTACTATAGGATATCCTGAAAACATGACCTGTTGGTGGTCCCTGAGGACTGGAGTTGGGGACCCCTGCCCTAGGTAGACAAATAATATCGCTCACTGCGGAGGACTTGTCTGTATAATGCAGAACAGGACCAGTGATTTCAGTGGACACCATGTAATGCTTGAAGGATTTTCCAGACAAAAAACCATTGAGGACCGATCTTCAGGATAGGTCATCAGTAGTTAATTACCAGGCACCCGCCGAAGGGGATTCTCAGTGATTGCCTGGCTGGCTGTTAGTGCAGCAGGTCAGATGTGCTTCATGGTAAATCGCACAGGAAATAGCCTAGTTGTCTTCCCTACCATTGAAATCAATGGGAGCTGAAGCAGTTATTACACTTCCACAGCAGTCCCTGGTCTGAATGGTGGATGTGCCGGAGGTGTAATAGCTGGCTTTAACTCTCATTGATTTCAATGGGAGTGAAGCCAGTTAGGCCACTTCTGGTGCCATCTATCATGACGCATACCGGGTCCTCTGCACCGATAACCGGGCGGGCGATCAGGCAATTGCCAGAGATCCCATACAGCGGGTCCCTAGCAATTAACTACTGATAGCCTATCCTGATAACCAATGTTTTTTGCCCCGAAAACTCCTTTAAACTTCCTTTGTGGTGGAACTTGCGAGAAACTGAAACCTTTTTAGCGTATGTTTACAAATAGCTAGTTTTCCACAGCGACAAATTCACTGATGATTTTGGTGCAGATCAACATGAAAATCACATTATATGTGGATTTTGATGCAGATTTCACACGCTTATTTTAAGAGATGAAAACCACATTGAAAATCCATAGCTTAAGCTGACTTTTAAAAACATCATTGCATGTCAATTCCATGACCAGTTTTTCAGCGCCAAGTGGATGAGATTTGTTGAAGTCCCATCCACACAGTCTGTTCTATAAATGCTGCAGATTCACCATGCAGAAAATCTGCAGCATTTATGCTACATGTGAATATACCCATACTGTCAGTTTTCCACATAGATAACAGAGGTAGATCATACGACTGTTACAGGGCCAATCCCCCCTAATCCCCCTGTCCCATCCACTGTACCTTGACTCTATGGCTCAATTTCCCCGCTCCCCAACTGGCAGTGAGAATCTTCATAAAAACTTAGTCACACGGATGTCAGCCGCAGCATTCTGAGCATTACCAGACTCCTCCCGTATGCTGCAAGAGTACAGTGGGTGGGAGACAGATGATTCTCAGATCGCTCTGGTTGGTGTCCGCGTGACTTTTTATGAAGATTCTTACTGGCGCCTGGCAGTTCTGCAGGTAGGACAGGGCTCGGATCTGCCATTACTAAGTGGGGGCCACTATAACTAAGCAAGGGCCACAAAGGATACCATTAATAAGTGAGACTAACAAAGAGGGACAGTATTACTAAGAAGAAACCACAAAGGAGAACACTGTTACTAATCGAGGGCCACAAAAAGAAAAACTATTACTAAGTGGGGGCTGCAAAGGGGGACACTATAAGTGGGGCGTTGAGGGTAGTGGTAAGATGGGGTGCAGTTTGCAGAGCTGAGTGTGTAGAGATGAGTTGTAGCTGGAAGAACACTTCATGCAGCCTGGAGCGGAATAGAGAAAGGAAAGTATATGTCACCGGAGACATTATCAGAGAAGACATCACCTCCGATCACTGGAAGTAACTGCACTGTAATCACTATCACTGTGAAGAGATGGTATCTGACTATAATGTAGTGACCGCAATATTTAAAGGTACACTAAATTTGAGCTGGTGTACAGATGGATTATTTTATAGTTTAAAGGGGTTGTCCCGCGCCGAAACGGGTTTTTTTTTTTTTAACCCCCCCCCCCCCCCCGTTCGGCGCGAGACAACCCCGATGCAGGGGTTAAAAAAACAAACCGCTCAGCGCTTACCTGAATCCCGGCGGTCCGGCGTCTTCATACTTACCTGCTGAAGATGGCCGCCGGGGTCTGCTTCCTCCGTGGACCGCAGCTCTTCTGTGCGGTCCATTGCCGATTCCAGCCTCCTGATTGGCTGGAATCGGCACGTGACGGGGCGGAGCTACACAGAGCCGGCATTCTGCACGAGCGGCTCCATTGAAGAGAGCAGGAGACCCGGACTGCGCAAGCGCGGCTAATTTGGCCATCGGAGGGCGAAAATTAGTCGGCTCCATGGGAACGAGGACGCTAGCAACGGAGCAGGTAAGTAAAAAACTTTTTATAACTTCTGTATGGCTCATAATTAATGCACAATGTACATTACAAAGTGCATTATTATGGCCATACAGAAGTGTATAGACCCACTTGCTGCCGCGGGACAACCCCTTTAACTCTTAACGTGATATGATGTGCCATGCTATCAGGGTGGTTTATTTACACCTTTAACTCTTTCCAATCCAATTTATATCCTGGTTTTCCTAAGGGGCTTACTCTTTTTCTGCCATTATATAACGGCGCTATATGCTGGCTAAAGCCAGTACTGCATGAGGTGACATGTTGGATAGGCTCCGACAGCAGAGAGGCCAGCAATATACAGTAAGAGAACCCCAACAGATGTCTTCCAACATCGGAGCTGTACAGCCTTAAATCATAATGTCTTCAGAGGTCAGACAGTGGATTGGAAAGGGTTAAGGATTTCACAATGGGTTTTGTTGTGTTTAGAGAACGATGGCTTTTAAATGGGTTAAGATAGCACAGCGCAGAAAGTTATCACAATCAAGGTAAAATTTGCCCCATTGGTATCTACGCCCAATGCATTATACATGTTGTCCAATAGAAATATATAATTTTCTCTCTTGTAGAGGTCCAGTTGCAAATCTTGCTATGGGACCCCATGAGTTCTATGGAAGCCCCTGATAGCAGCTACTTGCTGAGGTCACAACAGGGGGGCACTTTGCAATTTGCTGACTGTGAAGGGGGCCTTTCGAACAAGTAGGGATTACCCAAAGCAGATAATGCCTTTAAATTAAAGATTTCTACTGAGGCACCATATCAGAATCACAGAGGCTAATAAGAAAAGCTTTGCAAGGCAGAAAAATAAGAAACTCTCTTACGAGGAGTTTGTTAGGAATTTAATCCCATTACCCTTTTTATCTGCGGTGCTTGTATATTGCAATGATTAGGAGCTGAAGTCAGAAAATAACAGCAGGTGACTGACAAATAAGCGAGCCAGGAATATTCAACATAAATAAGCAAAAGCCACGTAAAGGCTCTGAAATGTCTGGAAAAACAACTGTATTGGAAAAAGGCGCTATGTGCCATTCGTAGTTATAGGCTGGATCCTGTTAAAAATAATGCCATAAAATAGGGCTGTGGGGTTTCCAAGCCAGCTGGGGGCCACAGAACTGCCTCGTACATCTACATACAGCATATGCTGGCTTAGTCAGAAGGAAAATACAACGCTAACGAAAAAAAGACTTCTTTAAAAAGCCATTAATTCTTTACTTTGACATTTGAGGCTGAAGGGATAGGGAGCAGAGAACACTAGTGGCATGTAGAGGACAAGCCGATGGAAACTACGAAAGGAAAATTTAAACACCATCTGATCCCTGAGAGTATTTGCAAATGTCTAAAGGCCGGAGCCCAGGTTTCTAGGCTAATCCTCCGTACAAACATTTGCCCCAATAAACATTCAATCTGTTAATGCTAGCCATAAAGCTGTCAGCCCTTCATAAACAGACTGCCTTGAGTAGCTTAACTTTCCTGTGGCTGTCAATGCGAACCGGACCCTAAAAACTCCTGCAGCCAGAAAACGCCTCTTCTCATACACCTGTTCTGTGAACGCTTACATAGACACAGATATCCGTTCCTAGGAAAGATGGAGTTATCACATCTATATAGATCAGACTTCAACTATTGGTCCTTTTACAAGGCAAGATCATTTTGGAAGGAGCGACCAGCGGTGACGCAACAATTATATATGGTTCGCTTGGCATGCATTAACACTGACCAATAATTGGGTAGTTTCAATCGTTCATTAGAAGATAACCAGACCTCTAGTTAACTGCTTTCTATTTGGCACAGCGTACAACGCCTGTTTACACCAAGTCATTTAGCGGCAGAAGACTGATGATTTTCAGGTCTGCGTGAAAGATCCGATCAGCGGTACACTAACCATTTATTGCTGATCGTTCATTCTCAGCACCCTTTCAGATGCGAAAGTGTTCATTCAGTCTAAATGCGAACCAACAACGGAATTACTTCTATTTTCATTCTTCGTTCATTTTATGTAGGACTAAAAATCATCGTTGGCTCATTCACTTATCGTTCAATTGTTCTTATTGACTTATACAGCGAATGACTAAACCATTTCTCATATTGAACGAGACAACGATGTATCTGCCTGTTTTACAGGCTGCACGAGCGAAGGAGCGAACTCTAAGGTCATTCGCTTCTTCAAATCATAATCGTTTGGTATTAACGGATCGTTACACCTAATAATTATCGTGCAAACCACTCCCTCTAACGATTATTTGCACAATAATTGTGCCGTGTAAAAGGGCCTTTGTATATCTACAACAACTAATTTGACTGGATTTCCCTTTTAAACAGAAGGTCACTCTATAATGTAACTATTAAATAATAACCCGATTACATGGCAACCTTCTGCGGCCACTCCAGCAATCAACTATAAACTGCAAAACAGTTTGACAGCAAGTGTTTCATTTCCCTGCAGTGCCTCCAGAGGAGAAATGAAGCACTACACCGTTCCAATTTAAATAAATGGGCTATCTATGCAATTCACTGGTGTGTGTCCTCCAGAGAAAGGCATGCTGTTACCATGCGGCGTTTGCTGGTCCTCCCAGGGCGGCGGTGTGCGGCTTGTTGTCCGGCTGCCAGGGTGCACAGGTGCGTACAGCTGCCGTGCACGAGCTCCCTTTTATCATGTTCTGTTGGGAGTTGGCAGTCTCCCTCTCCCCCTCCCCCACGGGCGGAGGCTTTTGGTTTAAGGTCGGGCAGAGGCTTGCGATCACTGCCAGTTATTGGTTTCCCTAAGTGTGCTAGCTAGTCTGTCTGTTGGTCTCCTGCCTCTGTCAACTTATCTGCTATACTTTGTCATTGTCCGCCAGGTCTTTCCATCTGCCTCAGCTCTCTGCTTAGTATTGTTCATGTTGGTCATTTACATCTGCTTTTTCTGTCGGTATTCTACCCTTTCTATCCAGGTACGCCAGCGTCCCTTTCTGGTCCCTACTGAGAGTAGGGACCGCCGCCCAGTTGCCCGCCTGGGGTTAGCCAGGAGTGGAGGCAAGCAGGCAGAACAGGAGTTGTGGGTGAGATCTAGGGCCCCCGGGCTGGCGTATCAAGGGTTGTATACCATAACACATGCTCTTAGTAACTGCTAAGCACTTGGACTAATAGATGAAGTCCTGCATGAGCAACCCCCTCTATAAACTAATTATAGGAATTAGATTTATTAATAGGAATTCATCAGAATCAAGCCACTCTTACACAGGTGACAAAATCGCACGATTTTGCTGTAATGCGATAACCCATGCTTTACAGTGGGTTCCTTCATGTTAGTGACGTTTTCTTTGATTCCATCTTTTGAGAAAAAAAATGTAAAAAAAAAAATGTAAAAAAAAAATCGAGGCATGCTCTATATTGCCGTGATTTTTTGTAGCCCGTGTTCCCCTATGGAGCATTCATTTTTGTTGCATCACGATGCACAAAATCAACAGTCAGTGAGTTGTGGAGGCGGGATTTATGAATTGGCTTGTCCATAAATCCCGCCACCAGAATGCGATGGCTGTGAATGGTTTTTCGGCCGCTGCTCAGCCAATCAATGCAGTGCTGAATGAACCAATCACAGCCATACTATTGGTTTATCGAGCGCTGCATTGATTGGCTGAGCAGCGCTGGATGAAACAACATTGCTTTCTGGAGGCAGGATTTATGAATCAAGCAACCTGGAAGTGATCTTCTGAGGGCAAACGAGGACTGCAGGACACGTGGCAGAGCTCCGAAGAGCAGCGGGAGGACCTGGACCAAGCCTGCTAGGTAAGTTTTTTTTTCTTTATAGAATGCAGCTAGAGCTTATTTTTATCATGGGCAGCAGCATATGATGCACGATTTTTCACAAGAAAATGCACCGCCGCTATAAAATCATGGGGACAAAGCTGCAATAGTGCAGCGATCTTGTAGCGGCGATATTGCTGTCACCCGTGTGAAAGAGGCCTAAATGTTAGAAATAGCAGGGAATTGACACAAAATACTGGTCACTTCTAAGCATTGTGAGATTGAAAAAGAAACCGTAGAGATTAAGTGATGGATCTAGTTTACGGCAGTCTGTAGTATGGACTCCAATCACAGAATATAGAGCATTGCACACAGTATCCTGTAGACTTGTGAAAGGTTTACAGGGAAATCTTTAGTGCAAACCTATAAGATAGCAGATAATTAATTACTGCTTATAAGCAAGCCCCTAAGGTCCGTTTTATACCACATTTGGAGGTGAAATCTTCTGTACATACATCTGGAACAACTTACAAAACTTACATCTAAGGTGACCAAAGACCTCCATTAGCCAAACATGTGCCAAAAGGGTGTCTGTCTGGATGTTATTGGCTAAGTTTTGCACTACAAATGTATTGATGGAAGCGAGTGGCAGAAGTCTGCAACTGTATAGGCAGACCACTTCACTTGGTCCTACAGAACCAAATCTCCAGTCTTAGCATGAACCTAGACTAAGGGTGGCCATGCACATTAGACTAGCATTTGCAAAACTCTCTGATTTTGGCTGGACAGCCCAACCATCTATTGTGTATTAAATAGTCAGTTGATGTTCAAGGAAAAAAGGTTCATTGAAATTCAACATGTCCGACTCTTAAGGGTAGCTTTACAAGGGACAATACTCGTTGGTCGGCCAAACTGAGCCAGCATGCATATAGGGGAGGTCGTCAGGAATAGCTGTCGGCGAACAAACGTTTTTCTGGCAGTTATTGAAGGTGAATGGCCACCTTAACAGATTTTTGAATTGTAGTTTCACTATGAATCCAAGGTACCTACCTGGGAGATGGTCTCTGAAGCTGTGAACCTTTGTACTTTTTACCAGGTTTTATTATAAGGTGATGAAAACTAGGAGCTAGTATCCGTTCTCTTACAAGCGATAGATAGTAGAATTATCATCTATTCCCTCAGTGTTCCTAATAGGTCATAGATTTGGTTTCAGCTCAATTTAGCAGAGAGATTTTGAAATTTGATAGGAGGTAAGGAAGCACAGGCCATTCTATGCCAGAATCCTGCACTGCTATGTGCTTGAGGTGAAGCATAAAAATCTGAAGTGCAGTCACCAATCTGTCTTCCTTCTTGATAACTGATGCCAATTACTGTTAAGCAAACTAAACCAGTAAAACATTGTTTCCGGTAGAAGTTTGCTAAAACTTCTGTTTGGCATGAACTTGAAACTGGGTTCTACTGGTTTGGTTCAGTCAACACTAGTACCCTCAGAGCGTAATACAGGGGTCTTAGACCATGTTATACACCAGTTTTAGGGGTTGTGGTTCAGTACAAACTAATTCGGACCAAACCAAAACTTTTTGCAAAAGTTTGCAAAAACCAGCCATACTGAACTTTTGAAAAGTTCCCTCATTACCAACTTCTAATTGTAGCAGCCTGGCAATCTGCTCGGTCATAAACATAAAAGAGGAGTAGTCTCTCATACATGGGCACTTTGTTATATAACCAACATAAAGCCATGAAGATAGCTTCACATATGTAACAACAGGTATCCAAATATATATAGTGATGTGGGAGTGTAGATGTATTTGTCAGGCAGGTACCATGGTTCCCCCAAAATAAGACACTGTCTTATATTAATTTTTGCCCCTAAAAGGGCACAGGGTCTTTTTTCCGAGGAGAAGAACTTCGTTCTCCTCGTCTCACAGCTGAGCTTTGAATACCCCGCCTCCAGCAAGGCGAACGCTGTGATTGGCTTATTGAGCGCCAGCAGCCAATCACAGTTGGCGTTCAATGAGCCAATCACAGCCATTCAGTGATTAGCCAATCACAGCGCTTGCTTTGCTGGAGGCGGGGTATTCAAAGCCCCGTCACCAGCAAAAGCTCAGCTTTGAGATGTGGAGGACAAAGCTTACCACAGTGTCGCCGCCGAAGACCATCGGGAGGCATCGGGACGCCACGGACCAGGTGAGTATTGATTGTTTTGGGGCGGGCACTTTAGCTAGGTGCTATTTTTGGGGAAGGTCTTATATTTCAAGCCTCCCCCAAAAACCCAATAGGTCCTACCTCGATAGTAAGACCTATTTTCGAAAAAACACAGTATCTAGTATGTGTCAAAAAAATGTTTCAGTGCATGAAATCATATTTGCAAATCTGCATTTTCTTGTTAAAGGGGTTATCCCAAAACCAAAAGTTAACCCATTTCCACAGAATTGGGAACAATATTATGAATGGTGGGGATCTCACCACTAAGACCCTCACCAATCCCGAGAACAGGGATACCCAGTTGCCTCTTCTCCTCACTTCGGGTTTACTGCACCCCCCTTCACTGAAGAGCTTAAATGGAGGGGCAGTCGTGCATGTGCAGTCTCACTGCATTCATTTTCAAAAGGAACAGCTGAAGGTAGGTTAAGTAAATGCGATCAGCAATTTTCATCAGCCCCATTGAAATGAATGGACGACCAGGATTCCATTCAGTCTGACGTCACTGTGGGTGGGAGAAGCGACCCCACAGTGACAAGAAGGGAACACAGAACCAATATGAAAATTCAGCAGATTGCAATGGCTTGATATAGTAACATAAGAATAATTTAGGGTTTGGTTAGATGGTAATTTGCTAATAATGGCAGCAGAGATAGTATGCAATGGCACCACAGCAGTGGAGCAGTGTAAATTTTGTTTCTAGTTGTCCCATTTATGATATCAAGAAGTGCTTGAAGCAGAACGACAGTGTTACATCGCGTCACAATCCCATTGCATATCATCACAAGGCTTCTGCTGTCAGGATGCGATGTGTCTGCAGTACCATATCCTAGTTTCACATTTATTAATAGTGATGTATGAATTACAAAACCAGTTTCTTCAAACCTCCTATAGGGAAACTAAGTTAACAGACTAGGTTTTTCCATACAGGCCTAATCATCTATGAGTCAGATCAGACAGCGACTGTAAAGAGCAGCCATTGCTCTGACACGTCCTACATAATACTTCTTTTCTCATTTGGTGGCATTTCGAGTAACAACGCTTGCTTCTATGTTCTTGCTGATTGTTAGGGGTTCCAGTAGCAGGATCCCCTAAGATTAGCTCATCTTTAGGGTCTCCTTAAGAGTATGTCCACGTAGTATATACATTGTGTATTTTCCACCATAGACTTATGTGGAAAATACGCTGCACATTACAGTACAAGAAATGTGGATGAAGTTTTAAAAATTCTCATCCACACACTAGGGAAAAAATGCTCCGTGCAAACAGACTTGTGGAATGGATTTTACATTGGTAGCATGTCAATGTGTAATCCAGAGTTTCACAGCTGATCTAATTAGGGGGTAAAATCTGTGGGAAATTTACACCAAAATCCGCAGTCACCCTGTTGCACATTTTGCATCGGACTTGCAGAAAACCTGCTGTGGACAATTTGTCTTGTGTGGACATAAGATAACCAAAAAAGGTTGTCCAATGCAATCTTTTTACTAAAGTAGATTACTTTGTAACTCAAGGAGAGATTTTTATATTTTTGGCTCTCCAAACTTTGGCTTATGATGAGCTTGAGCATTGTTCTTCATAGGTTTTTAACTTTCTTTCTACGACAATGGTCTAAACGGTTAGCATTTTTCTAATTACTTATGTGAACATTATTGGAGCTCTCACTTGCCTCTTTCGTTGATATTAGTATTTTGAGACTTAGTTTTGGCTTGTGCTCATCATATATGCTACAGTATGTCCTTGATGAATGATATACACTTACCCTTCATTGCAATAGATCTTCTTGAAGCAGTCACCCAAATTCTTATAATTGGATGGATCAGACGTATTTCTTTGGATCTGAAATCTAAACAGATAACATGCAATTAATATTTAGTTGTCTGGTAATTTTCTGCACTCTGGAGGTGTAATCTAGTAACATAGTATGTCAGGCTGAATGGAGACAATGCCCATCTAGTTCAGTCTGTTTCTACCTCCCCTTGTTGATCCAGAGGAAGGCAAAAAAACCTGGATTGACACATAGAATGCAATAGTAATAATACTTTAAGTAATAATAAAAAAACAATAGTACTAAAAAGAGCACATTACATCCAGCGAGCACAATACCTACACAGCACCTGCATGAAGCACATAGCTCCTGTGTATACTGTGGACTGTAGTATATCCTACCACAGGTCTGTCTCCAAGCTCCTGAACATGATGCAGGGTCATATTATTGCATTAATCAGCATTGCTTTAGGAATGAGGGATTATAATATACTATCCTCGTACACAGGACCTTTAGTGCATTTCCTTATTACCTGATATGGTATGGTTATAGGGTGCATATTCACAGCTCATACAGCCCTAGGCACCATGGCAGGGTAATACCACCACACTATGACAAGATAACATCACCACGCTATGACTGAGGTAATACCGTCACACTGTGATGGGATAACATTGCCAGACTGTCATAGGGTAATGGCCTCTCACAATTATAGTAAAATGCAATACTGTATATAGAATAAGTAAACAATATATAAATGCAGGTGCGTACTGTACACACACACACTATACATATATACACACACACACTCTATTATATATATATACACATACATACACATATTAAAATTAAAATGGAAATTAAACTTTCTGTTCACCCCCCCCCCCCCCCATTGATTTTAATGAGTTTTTTTTTAAGTAAAAATGCCTTAATTCGCTTTAGTTCCATTAGGCTTCCATCTTCTAACGGAACAAATAGTAGACCAAAAAATAGTGTCTTCTCCTGTGGCCGCTCTCTCTCTCTGTCTGGACGCCCTAGGCACTGGCTTGTGTATAATCAATGCACCAGAAATGAAAACTTATGAAACAAACTTAAAAAAAAAGATCAAATAATATAAAAATGTCTTTCTGCAAGAATGACAAAATATTGCTAGTGCTATATTGCGGCTTATAGTTAGTCAGGAAAAGGCTTTGTTCCATCAAGTTTTTGCAGTGCGCTGGCCACAATCAGGAAGTGGAACAGTAGTGACATCATGACCAGCCCATCCCACGCGCCCTTCCTGTGGAAGCTTCACTAATGGCACACATTTATGCTACCTTCTTCATGTCACTGTAAAAGGCTCCTGAGGTGTTGTCTTTAGAAAATCCCTCAGTGGGCGAGTGTATAATGTGCCCTTCTTCATAACCTTGCTACAACAACTTCTGTGTTGTATAGCCCGATTGGCCAACAGGGGGATGTTTACCCCTAGCAGACCAATCAACTATAATGGAAGAGTATTTATTCTGGGGCCATGTCAACTGAGCTCTAAAAACGTACCTCTTCAAGGAGGCATACCATATTCCCTAAACCAAAGCCCCCTGTACTCCACCTGATAACATGCTCCCTGCCCTACCGACTGCAATCCCTGCTAGCGGTAATCAACCAGCACCTGCAGTCATACCGATTCCGCCACTATACAGCCTGACCTCTGTGTGTGTGTATAGCATCGCACACTCTCTACCTCGCCATACCGCACACATCTCCAGCCCCTTTACCTTCTGTATCACCCCATTATCTGTAGTATGTAAGCTCGTTGGAGCAGACCCCTCACCCCTATTGTTTCCATCAATTGATTACTTCATGTAACCGTGGTCTTGTGTTATTCCCCCTGTGCTGTAAGCGCTGTGGAATATGTTGGCGCTCTAGAAATAAAGATTATTATTCTTTATATACATTGCTCTTTCAATCTGATTTATACACCTTTCCTATCCTCCATCTGGGAACGGACTAGGCCTCCAAGGTTCCGAAAGTAGAACGACTGCCATACTTCTAAGCAGGGCCTGCCACACCAAAGTTGGTTAGGGATAGCGTTCCCATTGCCTCATTTGTGTTACCATTATTTGTCCTATTTTGTGTTCCCACATTTTTTGGTGATACAATACATATCTATATTGGTCCATTGCAGACGTTAATTACATCTGGGTCTGACATATTGGTGACGTCTGTGGAAGGTCCCATAATTGTGCCCGTTACAAACAAGTCTGCTGATATCTGCACATTTATTAATTATTTGCTCCGGAGCGCAGCTAACTTTTCCAGGGCATAAAAGAATAGCTGCAATTAGAGATGAGCGAATATACTCGCTAAGGCACTTTACTCGAGCGAGTAGTGCCTTAGCTGAGTATCTCCCCGCTCGTCTCTAAAGATTCGGGGGCCGGCGCCGGTGACAGGTGAGTTGCGGCGGGGAGCAGGGGGGAGAGAGATCTCCCCTCTGTTCCTCCCTGCTCTCCCCTGCCGACCCTCGAATCTTTAGAGGCGAGCGGAGAGATACTTGGCTAAATATTTCTTGAAAGGGGTTTTCCCATTGGAAAAAGTTATACATCAACATAGGGGTCGCCCTGATGAATTTTACAATATTTGGGGTCCATGACTAGATTCAAATTCAATGCTGCGTGCTGATCGATCTTATCCCTTGTTCCTTGACTCACCTCCCATAAATTACCCCCTCCCTTGGAGGCAAAAAACACACATAAGCCTATAGGGTTTATTTACCGGTTTTCTTAATTGAAAGGTTAGTAATGTTCTTTTAACTATAGGCCAGGCTCACACGGGCAGATTCCAATTTTGCAATCTGAGATCGGTGTCTGTGCGGTGGATCCGCGGCAAAACACAGGCTTTGAAAAGCATGTAAAAATTGCTTTTTCGCTCACATTTGCAGATAAGAATTGTGTATTCTGCCGGCAGAGGAAAAATTGCAGCATGCTCTATTTTGCCGCAGATTCCGCGCAGACAGCCTCCATTGAAGTCAATGGAGGTCATCCGACACGCAGCCCATACGCAATTAACACTGTGTATGGGCCAAAATGGTTATACAAACAATGAACAGATATGTGCTCCTTATGGCAGCCTGCACATGACGGGGCCGGATTCCACATGTGGAATCTGGCCCTGGGAGTAGCGGCGTCCGCATGTATCTGTAAGTTTCAGTTTTCATCTGTAATGCGGATGGTCTGCACAGCAAGCAGTACAGGTTTTTACGGTGCAGTACAGATTTTTTAAAAAAACTTTTAGCGATAATATGGAATCCGCAACCTTTCCACAATGTGATTGCAGAAGAGCTGCGGATCAGACAGCTTCCATTGACTTCAAGGGAAGTAGTCAGTGTGGAATCTGCACAAAAATGGAGCGTGCTGTGATCACTTCTGCGCTTGCGGAAACTGCAATTGTTTCCGCAGGTTTGCGGGAAGAATCAATTTCACATGCTATGGGCGCTATTTACTGCGGATCTGCGCTATAGACGCCCCTGTCGGATTCCGCAGCAAATATCCATCCGTGGGCAGCAGCCTTCTGGTGATATTTCTACTTTATACTGTTACTATTCTGCAATTTGTTCAATAAAACAATGTTTAAAAAAACACGCTGTCGTACGCTACAAGTTTGTTGAGGCTTACAAGTAAAACATAAAAGTGACTAAAAGTGGAAAATAAAAAACATAATATGGCCCTGAATAAAAGTGCCAGTTAGTGCCTAAGTAATACTGCTATACAGCTGAACATTCTAAAGTTACAGTGAACACATAATTGGGTTATACAGTAATAGTAATGAAGTAAAAATCTTAAGCAAGTTGCAGCAGCATATAAAAGACATATATTGATTGTAAATGTACAATACATGTGAAGAAGATATCAGCATTATACACTGGTACTGGGGCTACATCTGTGCTCTAAACAGGTACAGCGCTCCCCAAGATCATTAACATGTCACACCTCCAGCAATAACAATGCTGCAGCACAAATAAGTGATTGTTCCCCGCGCTGGCTGCCCCCACAGTCCCACCTTGTCCCAGGGTTCCCCTGCAGAGTGTGGATGGGGACAGGATGCACTCAGTTAGTGGCAGGTTTCACGTTGCTATGTCTGGAATTTTGATCTTCAGATCCTGTTGCCTCCGATTCCTCTGGACTCCAATTTAGCAGCAGGGACATTCTCGTTTTTTGTGTTTAATGGCCGTAGAGGGATTTACACGAGAAGAAAGGTGCAGTCCACATTTTTTTTGTTGTTTCAGCCTTTGAACAAACCGTTTTTATGATCTCTGTGCAGCATAAAACTTTGTTTCCATGTTAACATCTTATCATTTATCCTATGTTATACATACAATATAAGAATTACTTCAAACGATGCTGTGTACATCGCCAGCGCCATTTGTATATGCTTGATTTCTGTACAATAATTTTTAGATAAAATCCATGCACTCTATATGAATATACAGTTATATCTTGGAGATATATACACACATATACATAGTAACTTCTGTTTCTTGAATTAAGCACGGTACACTTATGAAGGATGAAAGTATGGCGACCCTCACAGATGTCACCGTCACGACAAACCTTGATTGTATTAATGTCTGTAATAGACCAACAAAAGCATGGATTAAGACACCAACACCTGAGTAACACTAATATAGAAGTGAGAATGCTCTCCCTAACCAACTTTAACTTAACACATCCTGCTTAAAAGCAGGGCAATCATCCTAATAGAAATGGCCCCAAGTCTAAAACCTAGGGAATCTAATGGACAGACAGACAGACCAAAGCTAGGCACAGGTGAATAAACCCCACCGTAGAAGTATCACAAGTGGTACTTAAGTGCAGATGACTGCCAGCACACCAGACTCCTGGGGCAGGAAAATACCCAGCACCCCTATAGAGGCGGGCCAAGAATAAATATACTTCCATTATAGCTGATTTGCCAGCTAAGGGAAACAAGTCCCTTTTGGCCAATCAGCCCATACACCACAGGAAATATTGTAGCAGGAAAGAGAAGCAGGGAACACTAAACACTAAGGGATTTCCAACAGACAGCACCTAAGAGAACTCAGTAACAAAAAAGGCTTGACCATTCCAAAACTTTGATCATCTTCTGGCAAAGCCATTCTTTCGTTGATTTGGAGGTCTGCTTTGGGTCATTGCTAAAAAGCTGAACATGAAGAGGATTTTCACCTTTTTGTACAAAGGTCTGAAGGTTTTAGGCCAAAATGGACTGAGATTTGGAACGGTTCATAATTCTCTCCATCTTAACTAAAGCCCCAGCAGCAGAAAAGCAGCCCCAAAGCATAATGCTGCCTCCACTATCTTCACTGTTGGTAGGGGGTCTTCTAGTGATGCGCAGTGCTGGCTTTGTGCCACACATAGCTTTTGGAATTATGGCTAAAAAGTCCAACCATGGTCTCATCAGACATAACACATTATCCCACATACTTTTGGCAGACTTGATGTAGGTTTTAGTAAAACAAAATATTTTACATAAAACTGGAATATACTTTATAAGGGTCATCGCCATTACAGGCCACAACACCCAGATTACCTTGCCCAACGTCTGTTACAAACTTTAGCAGGAGATGCAGCAAGAAGTGACACTTTAATTCCCTACGAGCTGCATTATAGGTGCTTCATATATTCTTACATATACATAATAGGTCCATCTGCAGTTCTAGGGAAATCATAGATAACAAAAGTTGTATCTTTATGAATAATGCAATTTTGTTACAATCCCTATAGATCTAACAGAACTGCATTTGGCAAGTTACTCCCTATTTTGTGGTTTAGGGGTTAACTTGTTGCTCAGTGGGGGTCCCCAATGATCTCGAGAAAGGGTCTCCCATGTCTCGCTCTCCTGTCACTGTGGGAGTCACTTCTTTCCCCACATTGGCCTGCTGGATCACCCAGTTAGGGGATGGGAGAGAGTAGAGGTTCCCATTAAATCTGATCAGTGATGTAATATAATATTATGAACTGGATAAGAAGGTCCTCTAAATATCCGGTTGGACCAGTTTGAACTGTGAATTGATCTTTGGATAAACAAGAGTCATAAAGAAGAATGTGATGATTGTACACAGTCGCCACCATTGTCCTGCTCCGAAGACTTCATTATTATATTTTTTTATAGCATTTAGTTCTGATAATATAAATTTTCTGTAAATGTAATATAATTCTGCATTCTGATGTTTGGTTAGATTATAACCAGTACGCAAAGGGGGTGGATAGCAACCATTCTCTCAAACGTGGCTTATGTCTAACACGAGTATGTCTTACAAAAATTGACGCCTCTCGCGGTTGAAAAACTGGCCTATATGACCTACACTTAATAAATTGAGTTATGACAAATATATATCGCCGCCCCTGCTCCACTTCCTGATTATGGCCGGAGCCGTAACAGGGCATTTGCTACCCAACACTGCACGAGGTATGCAGTAGTTACAGTCCGAGGGGTGCTTTTATGCAGGGCACAAACTAATAACTTGAGATGGGGTTTCATGACCTGTGATGAGGCCACCACTTGTCACAAAATTCAAACTATTCTAGGGCATATATTTTATTAGCACATTGGTTTGTTCATACAGTTTTACTTTTCTATCTGTCTGTGAAGCCAGGACATGATTGGTTCGCCAACTAAAACATGTGACGCAACTCTTCTCTCTCCAAATCAAGGACGTAGACCGTAATGGCTGGCATGAAGTTTGTCTTGGGTGCTGGGAGAGTACCAAGAAGCCACTTTGACTTGGCCACAGCATTTGTGTAAAGGACTAGAAAAGCAAGTTGAACTTGGTGACGGAAAGCCCAACTACGACTCTGCTGAAGTCAAACTTCGATAGAAATAAATGGGGAAGCCTCAAGACTTCCTGGGCCCTGTTCACATAGAATTACCAGGCAAGAACTATGTAACCTGAAAACGAAAGAGGAGAAGCATCTAAAGTTCGTCATGCCCAGAACTTACTCTACAAGCTAGAAGAAATATGTTGATTATTTTGCGCTACACACTAAGCAAGTGGAACATGCAGGCAAACCCTGTTCTTATGTGAGTCAACAGAGCTGGGTATGCACAGTATAGTGTTTCGACATGAAATACGTCTCTTATTTCTGACATCTACTGTGTGGAAGATCATTAGCCGACTGTTTACAAGAAGCTCCATCATGTTATTTTATCACGACTAGTGACTCTACTGCTGGCGGCAACAAAACTCTAGGAATCTCCATTCATTGACCATCTACAGGCACCCAGGGAGTAACAAGCTGATGTGTTAAAGATGTTCCCGTGAAACCAAAGCAGGTTTTTATATGGGGCAGGGGAGACACTGGGCAGCCAGGATCTGTTTAACTTATAGTAGATCGAGTTACAGACCTTACCAAATCAATGCAATGTAAACTGCAGCAGACTGAAGGGTTTTGCAATCTCTTCCTTCTAGTATTCCCACAGTCCATTAATAGCTGCTACAGCTTTTATAGAGACAGGACATTGAACTGAATTTTTGTATTTTTTATTTTTACATTCTACGTCATTGATTTATGAGTTTTACTTTACTTTGTACTTGCCACTTTGGCCTACATATTATTTAATTCATATTAGGTGCAGAAAAGGAGTTAAATATATTGTACAGATTGTTATGACTATGGAGATACCAAGTATGCATAACAGGTTTATTCTTATCTGATATTCAATAAATATTGTAATTTTAGGTTTACTTTTTTGCAGTTTCTAATAAAAAAGAGGTTAATTTTTTTTCATTTCTTAATCTTTATGTGAATTCGCTATGTTTCTTTGAAAACTATTACGTATGAGTATTTTTGCATATTAATTTCACAGATATTAAACACAACACAGCCCTCTTAAAAAAGGACCACGAGATTCATAATAAAGCCCCAAAGAAACACAATGACCATGGTGTTAAAAGGGTTAAAACGTCACTCTTTAGTGCTAGTGCAGACACAGCAGTACAAGTACATACAAATGCAGGAATTAGCTCCTGTTTTGGACATACATGTAAGGGCTTGTGCACATGACTGTATTACGGCTGCACTCTGTATAGAGATATAATTGCTCTGTCCGAGGGGATACATGGGTCCTGTCCTTTGGGCGTTAGGCAATCGCAATGATTCTCTGCTTGTGCAAAGGGGGCTGGCGCTTTTCATAGCAACGCTATGGAAAGCTTCAGACAGCGTGATTCACCGGCGGAATCACGCCCCTGGACAGGGGGCCTTAGGCATACTAACATATTTGGGTCTGTTTGCAGTGTTAATTCACGTACCCATTACACCCTATGGGGCTATGCACACTGTCGTTTTTTCACGCAGATTGGTCCTATTCCTGTCCGTACCATGGACTAGAACATGGACATGCAAATTGGGCACGACTCGCACACATAATTGTGCACCCAGCCTTACCTATCTATGCCCCAAACTTTAAATGGAGGCATACAGAAATTGTAGAATTCCATACAAAGCAAACAGTAAAAAAATGTTTGCGTATTCCATTCAGCTCCCTACGTTTGAAGCTACTCTTGCACAGAAGCAATCCTTCTAGGAGGAAGACCCTTCAGTAGAGCTGTACAGGTTTCGTGCCACTGTGCATGAGCCCTATGTCCTGGTTTTGGAAAAGGTCAAGAAACATTACTTTATACAGGATATTCACCAGTTCTCCTTTGTCAGTTACTCTTCATCCGTTCCTTGGAAAAGCTGATCGAGAACCAATAAAGTAATAATTACAGCTCTGACTGTTAAATCACCCAACTTTCTCATATCCCTGAATGGCATGTCTGTCTATTTATACCTTGAAAAATCCCCACTGCTTGCCTATTAGGAGTTTGGGAAGACTGGATGAACACCCATAGAGGAGCTATAGTAGTCATTACTGAGCTCTCCCAGAACAGCCTGTTTACCATCTTGACAGAAGACGACAATTTAAAGACCTATAGTTACTGTGGATTTTTTTTTATGTAAGAGAAATACTTTTTAAAGGCTACCAAATTTTTTTTGACGTATAGCAGTTTTATGTGGAGGGCACTGTAAAGGACAGCCGAATGTCTCAAGATAAGCTAACATAAGGAATCCGAGCCCTGCATTATATTTTAGGTGCTCACAAAACAAAGATAACCAGGGGATGATTATCAGTTTTGGGTCTAAAACTTTCCTTAGCCTCCAAGTGAGCATACAGCGACCTCTGACCCATGTAAATCAGACTTCACTGCGTTAATGAGCCGAATCGACCCCCAGAAGCCCACAGTTTCCCCTTTCCTCAGTTCCATAAGGTCTCCAGATGTAACACAGACACATCTCCACATACTGACATCAAGCACATGCAGCACACGAGAAGACTGCAGTCACCTGGCCAGCAGGCCGCTTCTACACATTGCAGGAAACAGACAAAAAAAAATGGAGCCGTGTTCATAATATCTTCTAAGGGGGCACTGAACAAATCTGAAAAGTGATATTGCAACTGTAGCAATTACTTTAAACCTGCTGGAAACAAATATAGAGCAACTTAACTTTCATGTTATTTAATTACACTCACTGGATGGGGGAACACAAAAAACCATTGTTGGCTAGTGAAAAAAATGAACTAAAATATTAGAAAAAGCGCAAATTTGATGAAATACTAAAGGAAAAAAAAACAATGAAATAGGCCTGAAGTAAGGCCTCATATGTATTTGTGTTACAGCTTGCTCCATTATCGGAACAGGAAAAAAAAGTTCTGGGCCCCAATGCAAAACCTGTAACAGGGCCCCCAACTATAATGCTTTATTCATAGTACTGGGCTCTCTAAATGGAGAAGAGAGGTCTTATGTGCCCCCTAGGGGTCCTGGGCCCGGGTGGGGCACATACACCCCTGCACTAGCATAATGCATCTGTCTTCTGATGGAACGGAAAGGACCCCATTGATTATAATGGGGTCAGTTCAGTTTCCATCTGATTGTCCAACATTTTCCTGGATGCAATAGTACAAGACCATTTCAAAAAACTTCCACGATAGTCTAGGATCTTTGCAGCGGCTCCGAATGGAACCTCCAATACTGATGTGAACACAGCCCTAAACCAATGACACTTCAACATCTGTTTAAACCCACAGAAAACAAGAGTCAATTAACAGGTCCAGGAGGCAGACCGGCAGTGATCAGCTTATCGCCAGGGCGGCTGTCTTTATTACAAGAGTTTTCCCACTACAAATGATGGCATATTGGGTGGCCGGGAGTGCCAATGTGCATGGAAAAAGCTAAGGGATCTTGGAATCAGTGGGGGCTT